>NC_051082.1:9548497-9848497 GCF_004664715.2 Peromyscus leucopus
TCTCAGCTTAACTCCGCGGCTCTGGGAACACATGGCCAGGGCACCCAGAAGGCAAGTTCAACTTGCTTAAGAACACCCAAGGTACCTGGCTCCTTGCGTGTGCCCAGGGAGAATTCAGGGGCACCTGTCTTAGCTTGGGGGCAACGCCCTTTGCTATCTCCATTTTCTTCTGCTGGGAACATGGTGACAAACTGCTGTGGTATGTCCCTGTGACTTGGGCTCCCATGTCAATCACAAAGGCTTTGGTATTACAAGTCGTGTTTGCATATAGAATAGAATGCAGTGTCTATGGAGGCGCTCACAGCCCTGGGATCACAGCAGGGGACAGGAGGCAGCTAGATCTGCTTCTCAGAAAATACAGCAGCTGGTTCCTGTCTCACCGAACTGGTTACTGATTTTGAGGCAGGGTTTCTCTGTGTAGCCCTGGCTGTCCTGGAACTCACTCTGTAGACCAGGCTGGCCTGGGATTCAGAGATCCACCTGCCTCTGCCTCCCGAGTGCTGGGATTAAAGATGTGTGTCAGCACCACCTGGCTAGAACTGGTTAATATTTTAACACCTGCCTTACAGTATCACTTCCTAAATATCCCGATTTATGTATGGAGGAACCTCATTCTATGAGGAGTTCCAGAGGTCCCCAACAAGCTGCCCAAGGTGGTCATGTTCCATGCTGGGGAAACTGAGGCAGGGTGTAAGGTGGATCTTACAATTTTTTTCTTTTGTTCATTCTTATGTGTGTGTGTGCGCGCGTGCGTGCGTGCGTGCGTGCGTGCGTGCGTGCGTGCGTGTGTGTGTGTGTGTGTGTGTGTGATGGGAGTAGGTACATGCATGCCATGGTACACTCATGGAGATCAAAGGACAACTTTCTGAAGTGGGTTCTCTCCTCCCATCAACCTGTTCAGATCAGGTCCCTCAGATCATTTCCGCCATGCTGCATCATCCAGACTAGCTGGTGTGAGAGCTTCAGGGCGACACTCCTGGCTCTCACCTCACCAGAGGAGTGTGACATTAACGATGCGTGCCACTGAATCCAGCTATTTTACATGAGTTTGGGGGACTGTACTCAGGTAGTCAGGCTTGTACCGCAAACACTTTTACACACTGAACTATCTCCTCTCTCCCCTTCTGTTAACAGGCTCTCATTATGTAGTCCAGGTTGGCTCAGAACTCACTATGTAGCCCAGGCTGGCCTTAAACCCATCTTCCTGCCTCAGCGTCTTGAGTATTGGGATTGCCCTTCAAGAGCAAATCTTAAAAGTATAAGAAAGCAAGTGTGTGTGTGTGTTGGGGGGGTGGGGGGAGGTATGCCTGTCATCCTAGCACTTGATGGGTAGAGGCATAAGGATCAGGCATTCAAGGTCATCCTTGGTCACATAGTGAGTTTGAAGCCAGACTGGAGGATTACATGAGACACTGTCCAGAATAAATAAATAATACATTCATATATATATATATACACATAGTAAGACAGACAGAAAGACTTCTGAAGGCAAAGGGCTGTGTTTCACCCAAGACAGTGGCAACACTCAATGACACCGAGTGTCTGATTCATATGCCCATCTATATATACTCCGGCTGCTTTCAAGCTGTGTGATCTTGGGTGAGTGAGATTACTGTCCTGTGCCTCTACCTCTGCCTCCTCAGGGCCAGCTGGGCTCCACAGACCTTCTCCTTGGCCCAGGACACCCAGAGGATGGGACAGAAGATGCATGCCCACTTGGAGGTCCCTTGGTTTCCTGCCACACATGCCCAGGGGGGCTGATGGCGAGTAGAGGATGCCTCAGTGCCATAGCTTGCCAGGGGTACCACGTGGCTTGCTCTCTCTCTCACACACATGTACTGGAAAGATGCTGAGTCTGTTGAGTTGAGGCTGGCAAGACCCAGGACAGCCTTTGACAGTACCCAGCCAACTGAACGTAATTAAACTGCCAGCCAGCCCTGTCTTCTTAAGACAGAAACACACGCTTTAAAAGTCCCCTGGCACCTTGGAGCAGCCTAGTTCCTGTGCTTCATGCCACAGTCTCAAACTGCTCACAGGGGGGCTCCTTAAGCTAGAAGCACCCGGCCCTTCTCCGATACCTCGCCTGGTCTTTCTCCTCAAAGCTGAAGTTATGGGACTGTTATCTTTCTGTAATGGCTGAATGAAAACCGGCCCTCAGAGGTTCCTGCCAATCCAGATGTAGAACTCTGGGCTTCTCCCCCAGCACCATGTCTGCCTGCACACTGCCATGCCTCCTGCCATAATGACAATGGACTAAACCTCAGAACCCGTAAGCCAGCCCCCAATTAAATGTTTTCCTTCATAAGAGTTGCCATGGTCATGGTGTCTCTTCCCAGCAATAGAAACCCTCACTAAGACACTTTCCAGCTTGGTTTCTTGGAAGGCCCCAGAGCTGCCATCTTGGACAATCTTGGGGTGGAGCCACAGTGTGGAGCCAGGTGCTGATCGTCCAGCGATGGGCAGCAGAGGGCCAAGCTCTGTGTCCAAGCTTCCTTTCAGACATTCATTCCGCAGCATGGGGTCCTGATGGTGGCGTAGGTGCCGGGGATTAGAATGGTGATCCAAACTTCCCTTTATACAGCCGTGTGCGGGTCAGGGAAGAGTCAGGTGATACACGCGTGAGCGAGTGAAGACCCCAAACAGCTACAGGCTGTAGTGTTGGGAAGAAACAGTGGAAAAGTAACAGTGAGGGGTATGGTTAGAAAAAGTCAAAGACGTCTTGAGAAAGTGACACTGGAGCTAAGAGATGAAGGATGTGGTAATCCTAGAATATTCCCAGGCAGGAGGGGCGGTGTGTGAGGGGAAAGCTTGGCAAGAGCTGGGTCTGACTGGAGGTCAGGGTTACTGGAGTAATGAACAAGAAGGATGGTGGCAGGGGGTAGGGGAGAAGTGCCTTCTGGGTCACGGGGACCCTTGGAAACAGGCTCAGATGTTACTCAGCGTAAGCTGGAGAGAGCCCTGAATGTGACGAGATGTCCTCCCAATGAGGGCTTGCTGAGTGAAGAATGAGTGAATTAGGAACAGCCCTTCCTTCGGAAACTTTCAGCATCCAAGTGTTTGCCATCTACATGTCTGGCTCGACTCCCCAGAACTTCATAGATCTGTTTCTCAGCTGGCCCTTTGGCAATGATGTCGGCAAAGAAATTCCAAAGAAATGGTTGGTAAAAAAATAATATAATTGATGGTAGACATTTTGTGTAACATTCCCTGAGATCCTGGGTTCAATCCCTAGCATCAAGAAACACACACATTGGGCGTGGTGGTGCACGCCCTTGATCTCAGCACTCCGGAGGCAGAGGCAGGTGGATCTCTGTGAGTTTGAGGCCAGCCTGGTCTACAGAGCGAGATCCAGGACAGCCAGAGCCACACAGAGAAAAAAACAAAACAGAGAGAGAAAGAGAGAGAGAGAGAGAGAGAGAGAGAGAGAGAGAGAGAGAGAGAGAGATCATTGTCACAGCTTCCAATGGCACAGCGCACCATAAGGTGTCTGAAATGGCATTCCCTAGTATTGTACAGTGAGAGGTCCCGGTTGGGTCTGAGCCTCACTGACTGTGTGCCGGGGACAAGCTGTGTCCCCTCTGGGTCGCCACTCTTTTCAGTGACTGAATGAACACAATGTTACAGCTATCTCCCAGGGGTTGAGAACTCCTGAAGGATGCCCCTCACGAGGGACACAGAAAGAGCTTTGAGGATCAGCCCACACCCTGGACTTGTGTGAAAAGTATGTATGCTGTGTTTGCCTATATACGTGAGCATGCATTTTCAAAGGACTAGAGCTCCTTGGTTTCCTCAAGGCATCCAAGACCTGCCAAAGCTTAAAGGGCAGGGGAGCCTGGCAGTCAGATCTATGCTTGGTCCTCAAAGCTGCTTTCTTGCTTCAGAGATGTAGTTCAGTGTGCTTCCTGTGAGCCAGCCGAGACCTCACTCCTCCCTGATGATAAGATGCCTTGACCCAGTTCCCCAGCTACCGGAGGTCACCCCCAAGATGTGAAAGCTACCGCTGGGGGACTGCTGGCACCATGTTCTGCCCGTGAAGTTTTGATTTGCAAGGAGGGAGAGAGATGTAAGGGCTTTTGCCAGCCCCCAGGCATCCAGTGAAGGATGACCCTGGGGGATTTATGTCTGCCCTCCTCTTGCACCAGCTCAGCACCCAGCATAGCCCAGGCACTTAACAAAAGCAGTAAATAAACGCTGGCCATTCCCTGCTCTTCCTCGGCCTGACACATCCTACAGAGATCCCAACAGCGCACACTCTTGCCCAGCTAGTCCCCCCCCCCCTTTTCTGGCTAAGTCATAAAGTTAATGATACCTTAGGTGAAGGGAGCATCTTCTCCAGGAATCAAACAGCTATAATCATTTCTTCCTCTTCATCTCTGAGACTCAAAGGGAACAAGAGAGAAAGGGGACTCCGACAGTCCCCACCCTCTCCCGCCACCTTAACGTGTCACCTCCTGGACACCGACACCTAACTAGAACAGGAAGTTCTTCTGGAGTGCCAGCCACAGGCAGGTGGAGTTGGGAAAGGGGGTGTCCTCTACAGACAACTGTTTTTGAATTTGATCTCTCCTGAGCCTACTGAATCATCTTTTTTTGTTTGTTTGTTTTTGCCTGGAGGCAGAGCAGATCCCTCTCATCTTGCTGCCTGTGTCGTAACCGCCCCTCTGTTCTGGAGGTTGGAGAAAAATCCCCTTCCCTCCTGTGGACCACCTGGGAACTGGGCAGTTCAGGGGATGTTTCCACAATGCTCCCCTAAGAGGGTGTGAGTCAGGGAGCCTGGTGGGCTTAGAGCTGCGTGGTGGCGTGGGCAGGCTTTGACTCGCTCACCTTCCTGGCTTTCCAGAACAAAGCCCATCTGGGTGAGAGGTTATGCAATAGGAAGAAGCCTGCAGGTGGAGGTGGGCTCACGTGACCAGCTCTGCTTCCTTGGCGCTGACTAGCCTGAAAGACAGTGAGGCAGGAGTTGCCAGCTCAGGTGCCTCATCCACAGGATGGATGGGTTTAATATTTACCACCTTTAGGAGCAAAATGGCAACAGGTGTGAAGTGTAGGGGAAAAAAAACCAACCAATAGAAAACATAGAAAACAAAACCAAAACACAGACACTCTGTTAAATTAAAACGGCTGTGAACTCGGCAGTGAGGCCAGGTACCCTCTCTGGAGACAAATGGCAGAGTTTCGGGGTTTGGGGAAACAGGGACAACAGGGACATGATGATTTGGGCTTCTTGGGTTTGCTATATTCCAGAAGCTGGTATAGAAGTTTGGATGTGAGTGTATAAAAAAGGATCCCATCGCTGAGAGATGTCCCAGGCAATCCTGGAAACATGGATAACATTTCATTTGGAGCTAGGGCTTTGTAGATGGATTAAATTGGAAGAACCTGAAAGTCAAGCATGGAAGTGCCATGCCAGTATTGGGGAGGCTGGGGCGGGAGGGTCCCCAGTTCAAAGCCAGCCTGGGGTATATATGGAGACTGACTCAAAAAGAAAGAAAGTTAGTCTGGGCTAGGGACATGGCTCAGTTGGTAGAGTGTTTACTAGTTGGTAGAGTGTTTACTAGTTGGTAGAGTGTTTACTAGTACACACCAAGCCCTGGGCACCGTCCGCAACACCAAATGCCTGGAGCCTAGAGCCCCAGCTCGGAGGAGGTGGACACCAGAGGATTAGTGGTTTAAGCTCAACCTAAGCTATATATTATTGAGTTCAAGGCCAGCCTGAGCTATGTGAGACTCTGTCTCAAAAGAAAGGAAGGAAGGGAGGGAGAGGGAAGAAGGAAAGAAGAAAGGAAAGTGGAATGGACCACCTCACATATTTTTACGCCACAAATACTTTTGCAAACATATTTTCATGGGTGGGTTGGGGTGTTCAAGGAGGGAGCATGTCCGAGTGCTTTTTACCTTCTGCCACAGTTAAATGAGCCCCCTCTAGCTGCTAGCGTCCTGATTTCAATGCCAGCACATAATTCACTACCCCCCTCCTGTTGCTGGTCCTTGCCTTGCCAAGGACAGTCAAGGTCAAAGCTCTCCTTCAGACCATAATAATGGCAACAGGAACCAGACTAGCCATGGGGTGAACAAGCACTGGCCACTCTACTGACTAAGTCCCTCTGGCAACTAAATGCTGTTTGTCAAGGTCCTCGAGGCTCCAGCTAGGACCCAGCAGAGGAGACCATGAACTTGCTCAGAATCTGGAACAGCTGCTATCAATCACACTGCCTGCTTGGTGAGTGTCGGGACATCTCCGCAAACAGTCTTCTTAACCTCACTTTGTGAATAAGAAACTGAGACTGGGGGCTGGAGAGATGATGGGTCAGGGGTTGAGAGCACTGGCTGCTTTTCCACAGGGCCCGGTTCAATTCCCAGCATCCACATGGCAGCTCACAACTGTCTGTGACTCCAGTTCCAGGGGTGTGGGGACTAAGAAGGCTTTTCTGTGACTTCTACTCAGGGCTGGGACTAAAGAAAAGCTCACATCTGTTAGAGAAGTCAAAGCGACCCCCAGAACTCAGGGACCAAGACACATTATTTAGCACAGCATTCTGGTGCTGGGCTTTGAACCGAGGGCCTCACATATGCTAAGCAAGTGGCCATAGCTAACTTCACAGTCTCACTATGTACCCCTGGCTGTCCTGGAACTCACTATGTAGACCAGGCTGGCCTAAAACTCACTCTGTTGACCAGGCTGGTCTCGAACTCACAGATCTTCCTGCCTCTGCCTCCCAAGTGCTGGGATTAAAGGTGAGTGACATCACACTGAGACTAATAGAATTTTTTTTTAAAGCTTGAAATACACACACACACACACACACACACACACACACACACACACACACACACACACACACACCATGGAAAGTATGAAGGGCAGCTGGAGATGTGACTCAGGAGTCCTATCCCTAGGGTATGCCTGGAGCCTGCAATCCTAGCATATCACCACCAGGAGGCAGAGCCAGAAGAATCAGGAGTTCAAGGCTATCCGTGGCTACATAGCAAATTCTAGGCCAACCTGGGATAGGAGATGCTTTGGGGGGGGGGAGCAGAAAGACAAGTTCTCACTTTGCACGTGGCTTATCTCAAGTCCTATCTCCATTTTGTTTTCATTATTGGATTTTTGCTTTTAATTCTTAAACATAGTGTGGTTGGTTGTTGTTGTTGTTGTTATTATTATTATTATTATTATTATTATTATTATTATTATTTTGTAGTTCTGGGTGGGGGTGAAGCCTTGGCCTCCCTCAAGCTACCCTAGCACTCTACCCTGAGCCACATCCCCAGCCGGTAAAATGTGGTTTCTCTCGTCACAGAGATTGGGGCTTTGTCCTTAATTTTGCAGTTTGGACTTCGCAGCTCCAGTCCTTTGAACTGCCTGTCCTGGCTCGCCCCTCCGTGCCGGGCGCCCTCTCGGGGGCTTCGCGGGTGACTTGGGTTTCAGCCTCCCACGCTTGGGAGGTCCAGTCCTGCCAAGCTCCCACAGCAGCTCAGAGAGGGTGGGAGCATCGCTGAGGATCACACAGCCTAGAGCGTGAGAACTGGCACCTGGGCCGGACATAGAGAGGAACATGGAGATTCCCCAGTCGGGAACTACCCAAGCTGCGGCAGGGGACTGACCAGTGAGGGGCGTCCAAGGAATTCCTGGGCGTAGTTCCCAGTCTGGTTTCCTAAGAAGCGTTGGGGTGACTCGGGGCGCACGGGAGGGGGGCGCGCTGCGAGCAGAGAAGCCGCAGTAATGAGCGGAATTGGGTTTAATGGGGTTCGCACGGATAGAGCAGAAATCAAATTAGGGCCTAATTGGCAGGCGCGAGGCAGAGTGTGGCGGGGCCTCTGGGGACCTGAAGGACCTGGGGGCGCCCCGCCCCACCGGGGCCTGGAGGCCTGGGAAGGTAGGTGACCTTGATCCGCTGCAGGGCGCAACTGAACTCGCTTTCTGGGTTGGTTTTGGCGAAGAAAAGGACGAAGGCCCAGGGCACAGAAGGGATGTGGACAGACCAGAAGGACCAGGGACGGTGGAGTCACAGCGTCTCTGTAGCCACGGATCTGCAGAGCCACCAGGGGCGCAGCTCCTGTCCCTGCGCTTACCTGGAAAGCTCAGAGAGGGTGCTCGCTTTACCCAGGGTCACCCCGCCGCACCGAAGCTCTGAAAAGCTCCAGCCAGCACCACTAGTTTGAATTCTGCCACAACCCGGCGCCTGCATCTACTGTTTGCTCTTCTCCCGGGTTTTCAAGGGGTGTGAAGCTCCTCCCCGAGACACACGACGGTTCTAATGGTTTAAGCGCGAGACGCGGGGCCTTCGAGGGTTTTCTCAAACAGGTTTTTGCTCTGGGACAACGTTTTCTATATCGTCTTTCCCTGCAGGAAGCTCTGCTTCCTCCTGAAGATGGGGGGCGGGGAGGGGGGAGGCATTGAAAAGAGAGAGAGGCGCCCCTAAATCCACAGGTGAGCTGAGGGGCTTAGACAGGAGTAGCTTTGGGGGGATATGTGACGCATCGCTCCCTTCCCCACTGCATGTGGTGTGGGCCCCCTCGGATCTGTCCTTCCAGGCAGCCTGTGTGTGTGTGTACTGTGTGTGTATGTGTACACGCGGGGGGCACACCTCAGGTGTCAGAGGTCAAGCTTGTTTTTTGAGCCCAATTCCACGAGGCTGACTGGTCGTGGGGCCCAGCCATCTGTCTGTCCCCACCTCCCCAGCAGTAACAATTACAAAGTAATTGCCACACACCTTAATCTCTTAATGTGGGTCCTTAAGATAGAGCCCAGAGCTCAGGGTCCTGTGATGCAAGGCCAGCTCTCTGTGGGGGCCGTTTTTAGTTGCGTTTCAAGGCTCAGAGAGGCCTAGAGGCTTCCCTAAGGTCACACAGAGAGGCCTTGGTTGGACTGGCATTCAAACCTGGGTGGCTATCAACAATGGCGCCATCTGCCCCTAGGGCTCCAGGATGAGGGTGGCATGCCCTCCCAGGAAAGCTCCTGACTCCATCTGTGCTACAGAACTTTGCCATCTTTGGGGTTCGGCGCAGACACCTGGGTGTGCAGTATTACTGACTATGCCGTGTGGAATCGGACATGTCTAGGCGGCAGTTGACTGAGAACATCATTTCCCAAAATGTGTGTCGGGACAGAGGGAGCAAGCCTGTAAGCAACAGGGTCACTCCGTGGTTTCTTCTTTGCTTCCAGCCTGAGTTCCTGCTGGCTTCGCCCTCAGTGATGAACTGTGACCTGGAAGTGTAAGTCAAACGCTTCCCTTCCCGCAGCGGCTCTGGGTCACAGCATTGATCACATCAGAAAAGCAACTAGGAGGATCTGAGTGAACCAGGGACTGAATGAAGTCCAACTTGATTCTCTGATGCAGGACCTTCCAGCGCCTTTAGCAATACAACTACCCCAAAGTGCTGGTGGCGAGCACGTGTACTGGTGTAAATCTCCAGACACGTGTGGTCGTGCAGGCTGTTGTTCCCTTAGAGCATAGTGCAAGTCTGGGCAGCATGCCCTAGAGTGTTCCGGAACTTGGGCCCCAGATAGGAGGTAGAACTCATCCGTGACATCACCGGCTACGGTGGTCTCTTGCTGGGAGAGACGTTTGATGGTCCCACTCACACGGGGAGTTGTTCACAGTTGGACAAGGAGCTGCCAGCCTTCTGCCTCCCCAAAGCCTTGCTGACACACGTCCCCATCACACATCTTCTTCCAGCACATCTGTCCCCCGAGTACAGGCACCTGCAGGCTTCACTGAGTGCGACAGAGCTGGACATCACACACGGGGCATGCTGAGCGCTCAGCCCTGACGGGGTCCGAGCAGGGGTTGCAGCCACCGCTCCGACAGGAGACGCAGCCTCTGCCCTGTTAGCTCTTACAGGAATACATACCTGCGTCCATCTTGAGGTGTGGCAGCTCTGCCCGGTTCATCTTGCGGCAGAGGCCCACTGTGAAGGTTCTAGAAGTTTAGTCGCAAAGAACTTCGGCTCCAGAAAGCAGGGAATAAGAATAAAAAAAAAAGTTTCTCTTCATATTTGCGACCTCACACCTCTCCTCCCTCGAAGTAATCGCCATTGTGGAGTATGAACCTTTCTAAACTTTTCTATCCATAAACAAACAAGTATGGGATTTGCTGTTTGCAATCTCAGGTCATCTGAGGCACACCGCCTCTAACTTGATTTCCTCACTTACTCATGCAACCCCTCTTCCAAACTGGACATCCCCATCTCCCTTCTCCATTGCCCCCCCCAACACACCCCCTCAGTCACAGGGTGGCTGGCACACTGACACCCATGAACGGAAATAGCTGTCTGTGCCTGCTCCCCTATTAGATGCCTACTGTATGCAGAGGGCACAGTGACAGATGGAGACGCCTCCAGGAGGGAAGACCATATGCTAAGGCCCACAGGCAGGAGGCTGAGCCAGGGGCAGTGGGCGGAGAGGATGAACCAAACTTCCTCGGGGTATGGCCTCCTGCTTGTCGGCCTTGATTTACTTTCCCAGTCTGATTTACTTTGAAATGCTGTGGCAGGTGGAGAGTTGCCGGCCCGGTGTGGCCTGAGCCACTGTGCCCCCAGCAAACAGTGGCTTAGGCCACCTTAGAACTATTTTATTATTTAATTTTGTGTGTGTGTGTGTGGTACTGGGTATTGAACTTAGGGCCTTGAACAGGTTAGGCAAATGCTCTACCACTGACCCATATCCCTCACTCTCCTTCTACTTCTCATTTATTTATTTGTATTGGATTTAAAAAAAAAAAAATTAGTGTGAATGCACCGCGTGGCACCCATGAAGGTCAGAGGTCAACTAACTAATGGGAATCTATTCTGTGTTTCTACCATGAGGGCCCTGGGTTTGAACGTGAGTCATAAGACTTGACAGCACGTGCATTTATCCACTGAGTCGTTGTGCTAGCTTCGAATTTGTTTTCTGAGACAGGGTCTCATGTAGCCTGAGCTTGCCAACTTGCTCTGGAGCTGGGGATAACCTTGATCATTCTGTCTCTGTCTTTTGAGGGGTACACACTCGGCTCAGTATTTATTTTAAAACAGGGTCTCACTAAGTGGTAATTCTCCCATGCCACCCTACCCCTTCATCCAAGTGTCAGGATTTACCAGCCTGAACCACCAAGCCCAGATGATTTTATTTTTTGAGACGACACAGAGTCCTTCATTCTGTAACTGGACCACAGGCTGTCCTGTACCATCATCTGTTGATCTGTCCTGCCTCTCATCAGCACTTCTTCACAGGGCTGGGACCACTATCCAGGCTTAGCCTACTCTCTGTTGCATCTCATCCACTCATATCTTGTACATTCATCTTGCATTGATCACTTAGGGCTGGGACCACAGGCTAGCCTCTCTGTACTCGTCCACTTATCTTGCATTGGTCACTTTGCGTGTTCACATACCTTAGAGGGGTTACCTGCAGCTCCAACTAGTTCGTGATTGAGCATCCCCTGGGGCTTTCCAAAGGCAGACAGAGTTCTAAGGCAAGAGCAAATGCTTGTCCTTGGGGCAGAGGGAAGACGGGAGAGAGGCTGGCCAGGCATTTCCTAAAAGGCACATTGCCCACAGTCCTCAGAGGGAACTCAGGGACTGGTATCAGGCCCTCCTGTTCCGACTCCAGGTGCCTTGGATTCTGGGGCTCAGATGCCCTGTAGGAGGGAGGAGACCACTGAAAATCCCACGCAGGATTTGCAGGATCCACTGGGAAGGCTTTCGTGGGGCTTCAGGGGCTGCCAACCAGACAGGTGCGGGCAGCTGGGCCAGCTGCCTTCTGTGCACACCAAAAGCCAGCACCCCACTCTAGCTGCCCTATGCTCTGCCCTGAACCCAAGGATCCAGCCCGCTGCTGGCACGGAGCTTGGCATCACCACTCAGCTCTGGTGCATTTGCCCGGCTCTGTGACCCCACGATGGCTCCAGAGTCAACCAAAGTGAGATACATCTCCGGCTGAACTCACTGTTCCTCTGATTTCTGCTGTGACATGGTTGTTATTCAAAGAGTTCTTTTGATTAATTATTCAAAAGCCGCCCTCTTTGGACGGTAAGCACCAAGAAGGTAGCAACTGTGGATGCATTGGTGAATTCAGAGCATTGTATTGTCGATGGGAATGCAGTGAGCCGCATGGTGGCCAAGTGTTCTAATAACCTTACGTTAGAAATAAAATGAGGGTGGATGTAGAATTTGTAGGATACAAATATTGTTCTAGCATGTGCAAGGCCCCAGAACTGACAGACCAATGGATGATAGATGATTGATGGATAGATAGATAGTAGATAGATGATAAAAGATGACTAGGTGATAGGTGATAGATAGAAGATAGATAGTAGATATATATGGGAGACAGGCAGTGGTGGTGAACGCCTTTAATCCCAGCACTGGGGAGGCAAAGGCAGGCAGATCTCTGTGAGTTCAAGGCTAGCCTGATCTACAGAGTGAGTTCCAGGACAGCCAGGCCTATCTCACAGAGAAATTCTATGGGGGGGGGGAGGAAGATATGTAGATGATAGGTAGATAGATAGATAGATAGATAAGTAGATATAGATAGATGATAGATAGATAGATTAGATGATAGATGAGAATCGTTAAACTAATTTCAGTACATATTTATTTTAGAGTTGGGTGTGGTACATACAGCAGGAGAATCAGAAATTCATGATCCTCTTCAGTTACATATAAGTTCAAGATAAGCCCAGGATATGTGAGACCCTGTCTCAAAAGGAACAAACACCCACCAAACCCTAAGACAGGCTGGGGAGATGGTCCAGGGTTTAAGTGTACTCTATGTGAAGATTGGCTGAGGCAGTGTGTGGCTATAAACCCAGGCCGGGCTGGGGGTGGGTGATGGAAAGATCTGGGTACTCCTGAACAGTGAGCTCCAGGTTCGTGGGCACCTTGTCTTAAAAACCAGGAAGAGAGCTGGAGAAATGGTTCGGAATTAAGAGCACTTTTTGCTCCTTCAGAGGACCCAAGTTCGGTTCCCGGCACCCATAGCAGGTGGTACACAGCCCTCTAACTCCAGTTCCGAGGAGCTCTGTCCAGGGGATCTGGCGCCTCATGTGCACAGACCCACAGGCAGACACATATACTTACACATAATCAAAAATAATAAAAATAGATCATTTTTAAGATTATATAAAGACAGGAGAGAGCCAGAGAGGAAGAAACCTGATGTCTACCCCACCTCCACATGTACATACATGTTGTGTTCACCTACACACACACACACACACACACACACTTTTTAAAGAAGTGACTTTATTTAACCCAATGTATTAGGAGTATTATCAACTCTACATGTAAATAATATCAGAACATTAATGTGATCGTTTATACTCTTTTTGTTTGCACTGACTTCAAAAATCCAGTCTGAGTGCTAAATATTTCCCTGAGAATACCGGATGCAATTCAGAGTTCATGAACTTTAAGGGGAGGATAGGTTCACTCAGTCAGGCTGTTTCAAACACATAAAGAAGTTTTCCCAAGCCAAGGTGTCTGGTGATACACACACACACACACACACCTGCAATCCCACCTGGGATTGGTGGGACAGAGGCAGGAGGATGGAGAGTTTGAGACCAGCCTGTGCTGTAAGAGACCCTAATTTTAAAAAAGGTCTCCTACAGTTGGATGAATAGATTTTTCACTTTCAGTTTAATGAACAAGCCTTGAGGTAGATTAAGCTAGAGGTTGCTGCACCGTACAGCAAAATGTAACATGTATCCGTGGAGCGGATGGGACAGGAAGCTCTGGCTTCGCTCATCACCAGTTACTGGATTGGAGCCCTGGGGTGGGGGGTGGGGGTGTTTGATACTCACAAACCCCGTGACACCCCTCCCTTTTAAGGTGGGGCCCTCGCCTCTCATCTTAAGGATGGCAGGGCTTAGTGAGTCATTTCTAAGGAAGGGATGTGGCTGAGGCTCAGTGAGACTTCCAGTCCTGGGTCCCTCAGTACACCATGGCTTCCTGCCAGCTCTTCTGGGTCATTCATAGTGCAGAAGCCCGCAGCCACAGGACAGGCACATGTAGCCCATCCCAAAGAAGTTCTGGGTGAAGAGGAACCAGCCAGCAGCCCCAGCAGCGAACCCATGAGAGGATGGGTGGTTTTTATTTTTATTTTTTGTATGTTTGTATGTTTGTCAACTTGACATAGCTAGAGTTATCTGGGAAGAGAAACTTCAACTGAGAAAAAAAGCCTCCATCAGATTACTTGTAGGCACGTCTGTAGGGTATTTCTTTCTTTCTTTCTTTTTCCTTTCTTTTTTCTTTCTTTTTGGTTTTTCAAGACAGGGTTTCTCTGTGTGGCTTTGCACCTTTCATGGAACTCACTCTGTAGCCCAGGCTGGCCTTGAACTCACAGAGATCTGCCTGCCTCTGCCTCCCGAGTGCTGGGATTAAAGCCATGTGCCACCACTGCCCAGATGTAGGGTATTTCTTAATTAGTGATTGAAGGGGGAGGGCCCAGCACTATTGTGGGTGGTGTCACCCTGGGCTGGTGGTCCTGCGTTCTATAAGAAAGCAGGCTGAGCAAGCCATGAAAGAGCCAGTAAGCAGCACCCCTCCATGGCCTCTGCATCAGCTCCTGCCTCAGGTTCCTGCCCTGCTTGACTTCCTGCCTTGGCTTCCATTAGTGATGGATTATGACCTGAGAATTGTAAGCTGGAATAAAGCTTTCCCTCCCCAAGTTGCTTTTGGTCATGATGTTTATCACAGCAGCAGAAACTAAGAGTCAGAGCCCGGCCCCACGAAGGCATCCCACCACAGCCACTCCAGGTCACCTCTAGCCTGTGACTTCTTCAGACATCTGAGTGTAATCAGACTTTCTTTGGACCACCAGCTCCTGAATAATGACACGGAGACTTTTTGTTATGAAAGCTTGGCCTTAGCTTAGGCTTATTCCCAACTAACTCTTAAAACTTAAATTAACCGGGCTGGAGAGATGGCTCAGAGGTTAAGAGGCTGTTCTTCCAGAGGTCCTGAGTTCAATTCCCAGCAACCACATAGTGGCTCACAACCATCTGTAATGAGGTCTGGTGCCCTCTTCTGGCCTGAAGGGACACATCAAGCAGAACACTGTATACATACATAAATAAATAAATCTTTTAAAAAAAAAACTTAAATTAACCCATTGTATATTAATCTACATTCTGCCACACAGCTCGTTACCTCTTCTCAATGCCGTACATCCGACTTCCTCCTTATCTGGCTGGTGATCCCTCTGGCCTCAGATTCTTTCCCAGAGTTCCTATCTCTGCCTGAAAGTCCTGCCTATCCTGTCCTGCCTAGCTATTGGCCATTCAGCTCTTTATTAAACCAATCAGAAGGTGCCTTAGGCAGGTGAGGGGGCACAGAGACACATCTTACAAAAAGATTATCCTGATCTCTGAGCTTAGGACTGCCATCTCTCTTGACCCCAAATGCAGTGGTTCCCAAGGCTTCAAGCCGCTAAACAGCCAGGGAATATGTTGGGTAGCTATAGACAACCAACACAAGCCAGACCCTGGTTGGCTTCATCCTAAAATGGGGACTAAAGGGCCTTGTGAGGCTGAGAAGACAATTGGAGAACATTTAGCCAGCGTCAGTCACATGGCGGATGTTCAGCCACTATCACTGTTGTTCCGCATTCCCTCTCCCTTTCCCCTCCTCCCCTCCTCCTCTTCCTCTTCTTCCTGCTCAGGGTAAAATACCCAGGGGCATGGAAGGGAGTCAGTCCGTCCTCTCCAGGCATCCAGAGCCAGAGCTTTCAGACAGTGGATGATCCTCGGGGACCCACCCCAGTCCACTATCCTGTCGGCTCCCTCACAGGCAACTATGAGCTGAGCCTTTCCAGAATGTTCTCCATCAACTATCCCAGCCACTCTCAAGCTTGATGTTGAACTCCTATGACTCTCCCATGAGAGGATTCTCTGCACACGGCTGTTTCCTGGGTTCTTAATAGACTTGCCTTCACAGAGAGGGGCCCCGAGACTCCTCCAGACCCCTGTGATGGCCTGCACCCACCACATTCCTACACTTGCATTTCTGGCTCTCAGTTTGGGGATGGCCACATGATGGACAGTCGCCCCCCCCCACCGCGCGCCTCCTTGCCCCTCCCCACCCACTGTCAGTTTGGGGATGGTCACATGATGGACAGTTCCCCCCCCCCGCCTCCTTGCCCCTCCCCCACCCACTGTGATGTCCCGCTGTGGTCAAGGCATCCTGGCAAAAAAAAAAAAAAAAAACTTCAAGAACAAAGTGGTCTGGCCTCAGTACAACGCGTCTGGGACACTGTACTAGTAGCCATGGGCCTCAGTTTCCTTATCTGTCAATTGGGTCACAGCACTTGCCCTGCACTGTTGAATAGTCACCGGCATCCCACAAGGGGGTTCCTAGAGAAACCCTCGATGCTCGGAAGTGTCATGGCAACATCACTGTGCCCCCCCCCCCCCCCCCCCCCCCCGCACTGTAGTGTGTATGTGTCTGTGCCTATCTGAAAGAGTGCTTTAACGCAGGATGGTCAAGCAGGGCTGACTATTCAGAGTCACGAGACCCCGGACACACAGACCTCTCTGAAACACCAGAGCAAGGATGCAACTGAGTTGAGTTACAAACCAAAAAAAAAAAAAAAAAAAAAAATAACCAATCCCTGGCCGGAGGCTCTTGAAGCTTGTGTCCCAGGTCCTGTAATATTTCTCCGTCCTTTTCTTTTCTTTTCTTTCCTTTTTTTTTTTTTTTTTTTTTGTTAATGGCTTGGGGGTTTCAGCACTGTTTTGCTCAGCCACGCGGGGAAATGTTTAATGAATCCTGTGAATATTCATTAATGCTTTCTGATGGGGGAGGCCCTGCTGCCGTCCAGCGGGTCTCCGAGCACCCGGGGTGGGGAGAGCAGCGCACCGCCTGATTGGTGCAATTTGTTTGCCATTCTGGCCTGCCCTATTTTCTGAGACCTCAGGGGGCTCGCGGGGCCAAGCGGGGAGGCAGAACTATTTCTCTGCTTGGTCCCCCTTGGCTCGGAGAGGAGTTCTAGAAAGCTGAGCTGTGAAGCAGAAGATGCAGAAGCTGCATCCCCACACCCATGCACCGCGGTAGACTCCTGAGCCTGCATCCTGCACCCCACACCCGTGCTCCCCAGCAGGCTCCTGATCCTGCATCCCCCACAGTAGGTTCCTGATCCTGCATCCCACACCTGTGATCCACAGTAGGCTCCTGATCCTGCATCCCGCACCTGTGATCCGCAGTAGGCTCCTCGGAAACACCATCACACACAGACTGACACACAGGGGCGCCCATGGCAGCCTGAGACAGGTGAAAACTGAGACAATGACCCACCAACAAGAGAATGGACAGTTGAGAATATTCACGCTAACAAATCTCTATGCAGTAAAGCATATGAATGACCAGGCTTGTGGAAGTAAAAATGGTTGTTGTTGTTTTTTTTTCCAGTTGAGATAAAAATCATGTCATAACTCACGCTCTAATAGGCATGTGTAAGTAACGGTTTTTGATATATCCACAAGATTCCATAGTCACCCTTGTGATCTAATTCTCGAATATTCTGTTGTTCTCACTCCTTTCTGTCTACACCGCAGCTCTGCGGATCCCTGATCTACTTCCTGTGTCTTCAGGACATCTGCTGTGAATAGAGACGTTGATGCTCCTTCTGCTTAGCACAACTTCACGATCCGTTCACTTACTTGTTTGTTTATTTTTGGTTTTTTGAGACAGGGTTTCTCTGTGTAGCCCTGGCTGTCCTGGAACTCGCTCTGTAGACCAGGCTGGCCTCGAACTCACAGAGATCAAATTCTGCCTCTGCCTCCCGAGTGCTGGGATTAAAGGCATATCGTTGCCGTTGCCACCACTGCTACACTCTTAAGAGCCATTTATGTCAGAGCATTATTAATTTGTTCTATTCCATGGCCAAATAATATTCTACATTTTATGTATCCACTCATCTATTAATAGGCACTTAGATTTTTTCCCCCCTGTTTTGACCAGAAATATAAAACATGGTGGCCCTGAAGAGGCCTAACTTAATGTTAGTGCAGCCATGACAGGCTGCAGACTAACAATACTGGGACTAGGCCTCACCATTGCAATAACCAGGAAAAGCCACAAACTGTACCCTACAGGGGACCAATCAGAACTGAGACAAACAAGTACTAGATGCCTCTAGAACAATAAGGAGAGCTTACATCACTTGTATATCGGTTGCCAGTTTCCTTGCAGCAACACCAGTACCAATCCCTGTTTGACAAGACTTCTGTTACCTCACTCCTGCCCCATCAGGAGTTCAACCCCATCTGAATCCAGAATTCCCCTACCCCCCATTCTTTACTCCTTAAAAACTCTGCCATAACTGAGCTCAAGGCTCTCCCTGATCCAACTGCTGTGTCAGGACGGACGGACGGACAGAGAGCCCAAGCTTGAGCTTGCAATAAAGGCTCTTTGCTTTTGCATACAAACTCAGACTCCTGGTGGTCTCTGTGTGGGGGTGGGGGGGGGGGGGTGGCTCATGATGTCGGCATAACACTAGCTCCATCTATCTAGCTTTGGTAACTGCAGCCCTGCCTGCATGTGGACCCCGAGCCGCAACCTTGAGCTGAGCAGCTTGGCTCCTGCAGGACTGATTCCCAGAGACATGTTTGCTGTGAGGAGCTCCTCAGTTTGGTAGTAACTTGCTACACAGTAATACATCACTTAAATGGGAGGGGATTTGCCATCTCATAGGACAAGCTCCTTCTGGGAGGAGATTCCTGGATAGTTAACATCTTCAAAAACCTGTTTCTTCCTTTCTCCCTATGCTGCCTGTTGAGTGTGTTGGTTTTTGTCTTTCCCTTCGTGATTGCAAAGTGGCTGCCACGGCTCCAGCCACCACATCCCCATACAGCCACACTGACAGGAAAAGGAAAAACACCTTTCCCATAAGCCTCCTAGTAGACTCCCCCATATATCCCATTGGTGCAGGTGTGTCCCAAGTACGCCACCAAAAACAGGCACTCCCTAAGGAAAGAGAGTACTGATTGACTTGATCTACTGACACACACCTCAGAGACTATGAAGGTATGACATGGAGTTCCCTTGCAAGAGAATCTGCTGTGATGAGGGTGGTGGCTCTTGGGTGTAGAACCCCCTCTTCTGCCCAGTGTGGGCTGTAACTCCCTGTTGTGGAATATTATTTTAACTATGTAAAGGTGCCTTACATTTGTTTCTGCTGCCTTTGTTAACGAAGCAAAGATGTGTTACATTTGTTTCTGTTTCGGAATATTACTTTAACTACATTTGTTTCTGCTGCCTTTGTTAACGATGTAAAGATGTGTTGCATTTGTTTGTGCTGTATTGCTTAATTATGTAAAGATGTGTTGCATCTGCTTCACCTTGTCTGCTTAAGGCACCTGATGGATCTAATAAAAAAAAAACCTGAATGGTCAATAGTTAGGCAGAAGAGAAATAGGCAGGGCTGGCAGGCAGAGAGAATAAATAGGAGGAGAAATCTAGGCAAAGGGAAAGAAGAACAGGATGAGGGAGAAAAAGAAGGACATGCCCAGGGCCAGAAACCAGGCAGCCATCAGCCAGACAAGCAAGATATACAGAAAGAGAGAGAGAGAGAGAGAGAGAGAGAGAGAGAGAGAGAGAGACAGAGAGAGAGAGAGAGAGAGAGAGAGAAAGAAAGAAAGAAAGAAAGAAAGAAAGAAAGAAAGGTAAAGCACCTCAAGGCAAAACATAGATAAAGAGGAACAGATAAAAATAAGAGCAAACGTAAGGCTGAGCATTCACTCAAAAGAAAAAGCCTGCTCCAACTTCCTGCATTAATCATGGTTCTAGAGCAATGGAGGAGACAGGATGAGTATATAGAGGGGGCTGGATTTACTAGATTGGCTTGCACAACATGGTCCGGGAGCCCAACAATGACTGTCCCACAAAGCTAGGTGCTCCAGCAGTCCCTGCGACCCTGGGTGACTCATTTACTCCCCGGGCCTCAGTTTCCCCACCTCTTAAGTGGAGCGTAAATAACATCTGTCCTGGAACACACTGTGTTGTTGGCTTTGGCTTTGCGAGATTTTAATGGCAAGAAAAGCCATTTAAAGCCAGGCTCACACCTATGACTCCAGCAGACTCTTAATTGATTGCCACCGGATGCCTGCCTGGTTGACATTTATCTCTGATCTCCGTCTTTACAGAAATCATAAATCTGGCCTGATTATCACCTCGTGCACGATTCTTCCCGAGGAGTCTCAGTCTCTCTCTTTTATCTACCCTCTAAAATATGATCCAATTTACAAATCTTTGACTTACAGCTCGGCTGGAAGCCCAGCTGGTGCGTAAAATGCTATGCAGTGCACCCGGGCTGCACCACGGCGATCCCCTGGAGGGCCAGGATCTTCCCAACAGCCAAGGGTCCTGTCGGTGAGTCAGTCGAGACTGGGTGCAGTTAGGAGTTATGTCTCCTGTCTAATTTCCAACCCCTGGGAGGGAGGAGAGCCACCAGAACAGTGAGTCGCCAACACCCCCTTCACCATCACTTCCCCCCACCCCCACCCCCACCCCAGTGTGGATGGCTTATCAACAGTGCTCTCCTGGAATTCCCTCAAGACACAGATCAGTGAACTTGACCCTCCATTTCCCCAACTGCAAAGTGTGTGTGTGTGTGTGTGTGTGTGTGTGTGTGTGTGTGTGTGTGTGCGTGCGCAGGGTGACGGGGTGGAGGGGGGCAGGGGCGGGGATCCTTTGCTAAGTGGTACCCATGCCTTGTACAATCCATGACCCTGCCACCGGGGAAAGTACCTGGCTCACGTTCGTAGACTCTGAGATAATGTGTCTGTCTGTGTCACTCACTGAGAACTCTGAGCGATTCTTGGGTGACCAATGGAAGCAGGGGTGGGGGGTGGGGGTGAGGATGTGACTCAGCCAGTAAAGTGCTTTCCTTGGTAGGTGAGGATCTGAGTTGAATCCCAGGAACCAAAGTTTAAAAAGCTGGGTGTGGTGCCTGCAACCCCAATTTTAGGGAAGTAGAGGCAGGTGGACCCCGAGGCCCCCTGGTAGCCAGTCTAGCTTAACTGATGAGTTCCAGGACAATGAGAGAAAGATGTTGTCTCTTTTTTTCTTTCTTTTTTTTTTTTCTTTCTGGAGCTGAGGACCGAACCCAGGGCCTTGTGCTTGCTAGGCAAGCGCTCTACCACTGAGCTAAATCCCCAACCCCAAGATGCTGTCTCAAAAGAGGTGGGTGGTGTTCCTGAGATCGACATCTAAGGTTGTCCTCAGATGGCAGTATGTGCTCACCCATTGTCCTTCCTGTAGGCTCTTTTTAAATGGGGCAATAGACTTTATCACCCAAGCTGCACCTTTTTATATTGTCTTAAACTTACAAGACAGCGTATGCACCTTATACTGCATCTTCTGTACACACACCTATTTTACAGTCGTTAAGAATTCTTGTTACATTTATTTATTTAGGAAGGAGGGCATGCCATGACAGTGGTCAGAGGTCAAAGGGTGGCCAAAGGTCAGAGGGCTCCTCCTACAATGTGGATCCAGGATCAGACACATACCATCAGGCTTCGTGGCAAGCATCCTTTACCCACTGAGTCATCTCGCCAGACCCTTAGCTCTTTTATATTCTAGTGTTACTTGTAATCAAAATACTCAATGAAACACAACCAGGAATGAATCAAAGAATCAAAAGGAATTAAAACAGGAAACACGCCAAGGGAAATGAAATTACAGCCCCTATAAAAATCTTGTACCATTATCCTAGAAGTCAAAAGACACGTAAGCTCAAATTCCCAGGAACAGAGAAACTAAACAACACAGAGCCAAAGGATGGAATATTACTTGGTCACAACAAAGAATGAAGTACTGCTGCCTGTTGCCCATGTGGATGAACCCAGAGGAGATTGTGCAAGCAAGAGACACTGGTCAAAACAGACTGTATTGTGTGATTCCATCTTCACGAGTTTGTGTGTGTGTGTGTGTGTGTGTGATGTATGCATGTGTCTGCTTGAGTTTTGTTTGTTTTGATTTTGGGTTTTTTGTTTGTTTGTTTGTTTTAGACAGGGTCTCACTATTTGCCCTGGCTGTCCTGGAACTCACTACACAGACCAGGCTAGCCTCCAACTCAAAGATCCACCTGTCTCTGCCTTCTGAGTGCTGGTATCAAAGGTATGTGCTACCACAACCTGCCATTGCTTGGGTTTAAAAAAATTATTATATTCTTTCATTCATTCATTCATTCATTCATTTTAGGGGGAGGGGGAGGGGGATAGGAAGGGTTTGCACTCAGATGTGTCAGGAAGCACATGAGGGACAATTTGTATGAGTCGATTGTCAGGCTCAGTAGCAGTCTCCCTCCTTTTCCTTCCAGGTCATCTCTCAGGCCTTGGGTTCTTGTTTGTTTGAGATAGGGCCTCCTGTAGTCCAGGCTAGCCTCTCCTTTAACAAGTAGCCAAGGATGATCTTGAACCCCTGAACCATGCCTTGGCTTTCTCTCACCTGCACCATGCTGTTATCCTCTACACACCACAAGGGGAGCCCTGTGGCTCCTCTAATCAGGTCGCTATTCTCATTAGGTCCGATGCGGCTTCTTTCCTCCTTCCTGGTGAGAGACACCATGTCAACCCATCAGCTGCTAATTGCCTCGGCATCTCCCTCGCCTTGGCTCCTTTTTGGCTCCATCTCTACCCACACATCTCCCTTTGGGCCATCAGGGCATCTCCTCACTTTCACCAAGATCCTGCCGAGCTAGAGTGCTGGGCTGAAGATACTAGCCTGTCCTTGCTTAGAGCCCCTCCCCACCTCTCACCCCCCTCCACCCCCACCCCCTACTGCCCCACCCCCGCTGCCCTGTTCCAGGCCGGCTCCAGGCTGCAGCCCCAGCCTTGACCCTCCGAGCCACACACCACTCTGCAAATCACCTTAAATGAGGGTGAATTCACCTTGTCTTACAAGCTGGGCGATGGCCAATGGAGACAGACCCATGAAACACAGTCCCCCAGCCAGTGCGAGGCTGGATGTTAGGTTTATGCTACCCCATTCCTGCTTTCTCTGCGGGCCAGAAGGTTCCTGTTTGTTCGTTAAGATTCACTGTATGCCTGGGAGGTGTGGGTAAAGTGTCTGTTGGGCTACCCTGAGGACCTGAGTTCTAATCCTGCGTAGAAAGCCTGGTGTGCTCATGAACAATTGATGACCCCCAGCAGTAGGGGAGTAGAGACTGGTGGACCTGAGGTGGCTGGTCATGCAGCCCAGCCAATCGGCGAGGTCCATACCAAATTCCAGTGAGGCCCTGTCTCAAAAGGTAAGGTGGAGAGCAGTGGAGAAAGAGAGGATGTCACGCTTGTATTCTTGTCCATACATGTGTGTGCACTCAAGCGCACACACATACATCATAAGCAAATACATGCACACAAATATAAACACACAGACACACACACACACACACACAGGCACCTCCATGTGATCTTGTGTGGACAGCATCAGAATCCCAAGGGCATGAGCCATGGAATCAGTCA
The DNA here is from genome assembly GCF_004664715.2 of Peromyscus leucopus. Taxonomy (NCBI): domain Eukaryota; kingdom Metazoa; phylum Chordata; class Mammalia; order Rodentia; family Cricetidae; genus Peromyscus; species Peromyscus leucopus. Next base: position 9,571,948 of record NC_051082.1, read on the forward strand.
CTGGAGACCTCTCTTAGCCACCAGAGTAGCAGGTTTGTCCGGGGCCCACTGATAGAGAACTTTGCCTTCGGTCCAGTGAGATGCTCAGTGGGCAAGAGTGCACACTGCATAGACTAACTACCTGAGTTGGATCTTGGGACCCACATGTTGGAAGGAGAGCACACACCACAGACACACAAACACACACACCACATACACACCACACACATACCATACACATACACAACACATCACATACATACCATACATACACCATACACACACATACCACATACACACACACATACACATATACACACACCATACACACATACACCACATCACATATACACACCATACACACACCATATACACACATACCACATACACACACATACACACACATACACACACACCATACACACACACACATACCACATACATACACACCATACACACACACATACCACATACACACACACCATACACACATATATCACATACCACATACACACACACACACACACACACACACACACACACACACACATACACACACTTTAAAAAAAGATAAATCCAAATGTGGTGGAGTTTGAGGCCATCCTGGTCTCCGTAGCAAATTCCAGGCCAACTGGCCTACCTAGAGAGACCCTGTCTCAAGAAGCAAACAAACAAGCCTTTCTTTCAGCCAAATTATTTTATTTAGTCTTTTGAGACTGTGATATAATTACATCACTTCTCCCTTCCCCTCCTTTCCTCCAAACCCTCCAATACACCATACCGCTCGCTCTCTTTCAAATTCATAACATCTTTTTTCTTTAATTGTTGAAACATAAATATTTGTTTATTGTGTGTGTATGTGTGTATTCCTAAACACAACTTCAGCCTAATTCTTTTGCCATATATATATTGAGTAAAATCAGAACTGACCTGCTTAAAGCAATAGGTAAGAGCTGAGGATCTCAGTAAATAGTCCCGGTTGGGCTTTGCTGGACTCCTTCCTCTTTGGACTGCAGCAAAGCTGGACTACATTTCCCAGCCGCCTTTGCAGGTATGTGGCCACATGACCCACCTCTATCCAATGAGTGTGCATAGAAGTCATAGCCGGTGGGACATTTCCAGGCCTGGCTCATAAAACCCTCTTCCCTATGCAGGCTATTGCAGAATGGGTGGAGGCTGAGAGGTGGGCATGGCCATGAGCTGGGAGGCTGGATCCACTGAAAGCTGTCAAGCAAGCAGGGCCACCCATTTGGGATTTTGCCCAGTGCGGGATAATTAACTATCTGTGGTATTGGGTCACAGATACTTGAAAGTCCGTTTGTCACAGGAGCTGGCATTGGCTTACCTAATAGTCTCCCTGCTGCTTGCCCCAGGGCTCCTTCATGGATTCTGGGCCTTCCAAGGAGCCCGGTGGGAACCCAGCAGGTGCGATGGGTGACCAGTGTTCAGGACCTCTATGACTCCATAAGGGAGGAGGGAGAGTGTTCCTGCTCTCCAGAGTGGCTTTAACGAGCTAATGTATGTGGACGCTCCCGGGGCTTGGCAAAACGTATTTCAGACATGAGTTATATTTAGTGATGAACAGCATTTCTGCATGTTGCTGCCACGCCGTATGCAGCCGAGCCTGGTCTCCAGTGGCCGTTCTGCGGGGACCAGAGAAGCATGGAGGCGGTAAATCTGAAAACTCCAGCCCTCACTACCTTCTCCAGGCAGGGCTGGGACTCAGTCCCCAGAGCCACTGACCCGGAGCAGAATGGATATGCCTGCTGCCTGGCTATTTAAAAACAAACAGGGAATAGACCACCTGCTCCCCCTTCCCAAGAACTGGGCTGTGCATCCCTCCCTGCCTTTTATTTATTTTATTTTATTTTTTATTTTTTGTTTTTTCGAGACAGGTTTTGGTGCCTGTCCTGGATCTCACTCTAGACCAGGCTGACCTCGAACTCACAGAGATCCGCCTGGCTCTGCCTCCTGAGTGCTGGGATTAAAGGCGTGTGCCACCACCGCCCAGCTTCCTTCCCTGCTTTCTATTCCTTTTCACTTTGAAAAAAAATCAGCTGAGAAATATCTGCTCTCTCTAAACTGGAAAATGAGAATTGTTTGGCTAATTTTGTTGTTGTTTGTTTTTCTTTTGAGGCAGGGTTTCTCTGTGTAGCCTTGGCTGTCCTAGAACTTACCCTATAGACCAGGCTGGCCTTAAAACTCAGGGGCCTGCCTCTGCCTCCTAAATGCTGGGGTTAAAGAAGTACTCCTCCATTGCCTAGCGAGTTGTCTGGTTTCATTAATGACCTATATGTTCTCTGACCTATGAATGTGACCCTTTGGGACATTTTGCTCTGACGATGTGGGATGAGTAAGAAGCATAAAGGGACATTATTATTATTATTATTATTATTATTATTATTATTATTATTTGTGTGCCTGTGTGCATTATGTGAACATTCATGTTTGTATGTCCATATGTGCTCGTGGGGTGCAGAGACAGGAGGATCCCTGAAATTCACTGTCCAGCCAGCTAACCAGTGAACTTCAGGTTCAATGAGAGGCTCTGTCCCCAAAACTGAGGCCGAGAGGGACAGAAAAAGATACCTACCTAGAGTTCCAACACACGCACCATGCCTGGTTTTAATGCAGCTTCTGGGCATCTCAATTCAGAGCCCCCTGACTGTGAAAAGGACTCATGACTGACTGAGCCATCTCCCAGCTCTGGATACTATTATTTTGAGACAGGGTCTCATGTAGCCCAGGCTAGCCTCGAAGTCACTATGTAGCAGAGGCTGACCTTGAACAGGATGCTCTGATCTTCCTGCTGCCACCTCCCAGGTGATGAGGTTACAGGCATGTACCACCAGGTCCAGTTTTTGCAATGGCTGGGTCATAATCTGTGGTTGGTCATAATCTCTGCCCCCCCCCTTTTATTTTTATTTTTGAGATAGGGTCTCATGTAGCCCAAGATGGCCTCAAATTCACCATGTTGCTGAGGATGGCCCTGAACTTCTGGTCCTCCTGCCTCCACCTCCCAAGTTCTGGGATTGCAAACAAGCATCACTATGACTGGTTTGTGTAGCACTGGGCATAGAGCCCAGGGCTTGGGCAGGCGCTCCCCTGGAACATGCACGTCACCTCTGGCCCCCCTCTTCCCTCCTCCCCTCTTCTTTTAGGAGCTCCAGTTACTAGATTTACTTCTGTCACAGGATAAGAACACTTCCGGGTCAAGCAGTGCTACCCAGGTCAAGGGATCTGGTGATGGGCAGCCACACCTGGATGTCACCCACCACATCTGGCAAGAAAGCAGGTGCTCAGGGGGGCTTTCATAAGTATGAGGTGCTGTCAGGAGAGCATGCATTCTGGGAGCGCAGAACCTGAGTGATTAGCCAAGCACTGAGCTACTTCCTAACCTTTCATCAATGCATCAGGTGATCCCTCCATTCTAACAAGGATGTCCCATCTCATGCCCCGGAAGAGCAGTCAGTGGCAAGGAAGTCATTTCCACAGCTGGTGCTGGGAGAAAAAGTAGCCTTCCCAGATGGACATGGAGGTCCCTTCCATTTAATAGATGTCCCACCTCCATCCAATGTCCTTTTTGCAAGGCCATCTGGCTGACATTTACCCTCCCAAAACCATCCCCTGCTCCCCTGCTCAGATGCCCTGATGAAGTATACTTGGAACCTGGCATCCAGGTCTTCCAGGTACCAGGAAGTGACCCAGGAGGATGGGGAAAGTGAAGAAGGTGGCCACTGAGGGAAGGGTAACTGGAGAAAGGGATTGGCCAGAGTTTCTCACACATTCCACTGAATGCTTAGGGAGCTGATGCTGCAGGGGAGGGTCCCTCCCCCCACACATGGTGGCGAGGAGGCAGGGAGGTCGATGTGACGAAGGAGCAAGGCACCCATGCACAAACAATTGGCTTTATGTCAGCTAAGTCTACAACGGACAACTGGTCAACTTGGTGACATTCGAGGTGTCGGACCATTCCTTTGGGGCTTGCAATTTGCAGAGTGATTTCTGATGGAGGTCAGGAACTCTGATGTCCTGCCAGCCCAGCAGGAACTTACCAGCCTCCTGGGTTCCAGTTTTGGAATGCGGGCAACACCACTGTTTAAAAACAATCCCAGCTGCCGGTCAGGTTGATGCCAGGTCTGGCAAGCTTGCCTTTACAGACAGCCCACAGGAGACGACCACATGCTGCCTTGGAATCCATTAAGGTCAAGTATGGGATGCTTAGGCCGTGCATGAGCCAGAAGAAAGTCTGCCCAGAGCAGGTGGTGCCTTTTGCCTCTGCCCAAGGCCACCTGAACAGCCTGTACCAACTTGGTTAAACAGGACCCAGGCTGGAGTCGACATACTTACTATGCCCAAGGTGTGCTCCTGCACACACCCACTGCTCCAAAGAGCAGGCCTTGCCCCTCCAAAGCAAGGGACTTGGTTAAGGCGTCAACCCACTGCCCCACAGAGAAGGTGGAAGGTGGGTTTGCAAACTTAGCACAGAACTAGTGATGTGGATGGCGAAGCTTCCAGAAGCTAAAGGAATGTTAATCCCAGCTCAAGCCCCTTCTCCACTCAGTAGCTGTGGCTGGTCCGTCACATGGCATGATGGACATTAGGCAAGGATGGGTTTCCTCCGCAGAACACAGCTGGCTCCTATTTGACTTTGACTAAGTCGTTGATGATAGAGGAGACCGACTCCTTCTCTAACAAACGGGTGTATTCCCAGGGCCTCCTATTGGCCGAGGGCAGATGACCTACACAGGTCAAGGGCACTAGGTGCCCTTGAGCCATGACTAGAGAGCTGTGTCACAGTCTGCAGGGAGAGTCATTGCTCTGGTCTGTCCTGTGCTGGGAGGTGTAATTCAGGGTGTTCAGCACTGAACAGTGGAAGGCCCTGGGCAAATGTGGGTGAGTGGGCTGTCTTCCTGTCAGTGGTGTATACAATGAGAGGCCCAGAGGCCTTTCAAGAGGGTGGCACACTCTGAGGTCTTGCAGCCTGGCGCCCACGGACTCTGGTGTTGGGCAGGGCCCTCACTTTCTGCGTTAGGCTCTTGACTTCAGAGAAGGGAGATCTGGGCCTTGTGTATGCATTGATGCTCCTTGACAGGGAAGTCAGAGCTCCTGCTGAGCACACAGTAGGTATTCCATGAGGGGTTGCCGAATTGAGCTAGGCTTAATGGGTAAGAGCACATGCTGTATAAACCTAAAGGCCTGGGTTCAAATCCCCAATGTCCACATAAAAACAAACAAAAACGGATGTGATCCAAAACCCCATCCATGTTGGAGGTAGAGACAGATCTCTGGAGCCTGCTGGCGGCCACTTCAGATTCAGTGAGGGGCCCTGTCTTGAGAGAATAAGGTAAAAATGACAAAGCAGGACACCAACACACATGTACAGCATGCACATACACACACACACACACACACACACACACACACACACACATTGAAAAAATTGAAAAATGAAATAACTGAATAAAGAGCTGCTGAGTTGAACTGAAGGCTGAAGGTCCCCACCCCCAAGACTGTGGCCTCCCCAGCTTTCTAGTCTTGTCTGGTGCCCCCTCAACTCTCCCACAGTGGCCTTGGGCGGCACCTTCACCTCCCCCTGCCTCAGCTTCCTCACCTGGGAAAGGAAGGAGATAAGATCTAGCTTGGAGGCGAGCTGTGTGGTTGGCTCTTTAATAAGTGTCAGGTTCTGGCATGGGTCCTGGTGCAAGCTGGATAAATAGTAATTAGCATTACCAAGCGCTTGCCTGTGTGCCATAGGCACGTCTCACTTGGCCCACCCGGCAGCCTTGGGTGGTGGGGAGCTTTTTGCCCAGAGTTCACAGAGGAAGACATCGAGGCGCCAGGCACAAGGCACAAGAGGGCTAATAGGCCTGGCTAAAAGGAGTCCATGTATGCAGCAACCACTGCACCGGAAAACTATGTCCTAGCGGATGGCTTCATTTCTCCCTGAAAGTGGTCTTCAGAAGCCTGGCATGGAGGCTCATGCCTGTAATCACAGCACTCAGGAGGCTGAGCCACAAAGATCGTGAGTTCGAGGCCAACCTGAGCTACACAGTGAGGTCTTGACTCAGTAAGACAGACAAGAAAAGAGTCTTCAGAATGGGAAGAAAGTGAGCCCCAGATTTCAGAACTGGGGTGTGTCAGGGATGGGAGTCAGGAGGAGAGAGTGTGGCTCACTGTAAGGATTTTTCTGGGCCATGAGAGAGAGGGGGGAGAGAAGAGGAAGGGGGAGGGCAGGGCCATTTCCTCTTTTGAAGGTCCAATGGGAACATGTTCCCCTCACCTCCCCCGAACCCTGTCTTCAGTTTAGAACTGCCCATGCTTCTCTGACTGTCTCTTCGTCACAGAGAGGTCTTCTTTGAAGTCCATGACACACCCGATCAGCCACTCCGGTAGCGTAAACTCTGGTATCTCCAATTAAGTCTCCATTATGCAATAAGTTCGCTGTGGAAATGAAACTCTGGTTCCATGCGGATGCATGTGCTCAGCAGGCGTGCTCTGCCAAGCCTTGGCCTGGGGCACGTGGAAAAGACTCCACTGGGCATGGCAGCACACGCAGGTGATCTGAGCACTTGGGAGGCGGAGGCAGGAGGATCAGATGTTCAAGGACACCCTCAGCTATATAGTGAGTTTAAAGCCAGCCTGGACTTTAAGAAACCCCATCTCAGAAAAAAGAAAAGGCGGTTAGCTGGGGAGGGAGTAGGTAGCATGTGCTCTTAATCCCAGTACTCTAGGAAGGCTGAGGCAGTGACTGTCTTGAGTTCAAGGCCAGCCTGGTCTACTTAGCAAGAACCAAGCCAGTCAAGGTTACATATCAAGACTATCTCAGAGTAATTAAAGAGAAAAAAGAAGAGGGGATGGAGAGATGTCTCAGTGGTTACAAGCACTGGCTGCTCTTGCAGAGGACCCGGGTTCTATTCCCAGCACCCACATGGCAGCTCACAACCCTCTGTAACTCTAAGGCCTTCTTCTGAGACCAGGTGTGCATGTAGTACATTTACGTACATACAGGCAAAACACTCATTACACACAAAATAAACACAAATCTTTCCTTAAAGAGGAAGAAGGAAACCATGGGGACTTTGTTGACCAGAACTGAGCTTTAAGGTCTTTTGTGGCCAACTCGAGTGAGTCCCAGGTCATCCCTGACCTCCTGTGTATTCTTCTGTTGAAAGGGAACGGAACACGAGATGCCACTGTTAGTCAGCTTCCCGATGCTATAACAAAACGCCCGGATTAGTTACCTTGTAAATGAAAAGGGTTGGAGTTGGAAGCTCTGGTCCGTGGTCCCATTGCCTTGGGCCTGTGGCAAAATGGCGTGGGAGTGGGTGGAAACAGTTGCCTATGGCAGGAAGCAGAAGAGGGGAGCCGGACCTAGGGAACCAGAATCCTGACCTCCCCCCAGGCCCCACACTTACAGGTTCCACTATCTCCTAATAACATCAACCTTTGAAACATGGGCCTTTGGGGACCTTCAAAACCCAGGTCCCAGAACCCAGCTTAACCAACACGGCTCAACACGTGAGGCTGGCCCGGGAGCCAGGCACGAAGGATCGTTGTGGTGACCTGAAGGGCAAACGCCGGCTTTCCTCTTCAATCATTTCAACTTCACGGTCACCCACGTTCCCGTGTGAGGTATGAAAGTCCCCAACTGGGCTCTGAGAAAGCCCCTCCAGGTCCTGGCTTCCTTAGACCCTGCGAGAGCCGGGGTGGGGGTGGGGATGGGGGTGTTCTCGCCTCACCTGAGGCGGGCTCCTCTGGTCCAGCACCGTAATTGTAGAGGTGACGACGGAGATTGCCAAGGAGCTCATTAGCCACCCCACCTCCCCACCCCACCCCACCCCCGCCCAGCCACGAGGGGAGTGACATTCGGAGGCCATTCTAACAAGTGGCAGGAAACGAGTTTACAGGCCCTTCGGCCCCTCTCCGCACCCCATGTCCGTTTCTCCGTTTGGGGCTGGACTCTAGTGCTTCCTGCCTTTGCCTTCTCTTTCTCCTTGCACTTTCCCTCATGTTAATTATATTAGTTGCCATGGAAACCGTGATGTCATTGGCACGGGAGGGCTCAATGACATCCAAAAGCACAGTTTACGGCGTGGCTTGAAATGTATTCCATGGCTCGCAGCCTTGGGGTATGTTGCGGGCGGGGGGCGGAGGGGGGGCGGGGTATGTGGCGATTATATCTCGGGCACCATCTGGGCATGCGGGTGGAAAGTGTCAGGCAAGGTGCTGGGCTGGGAGGTGGTTGCTTGTAGATTTTTCCAGAATCCCAGACCGTGGGGGGTGGGGGGCGCTTTACCCTTGGAGCATAAGCAGGGGCACCTTGGATGTTGTAAAGGATTCTGACTTGGCTCCTACCGGCCCTCCCTCCTTCGTGGTACCCCCCCAACTGTTGCCCCAATTTGGAATTCCAAATCCTTCCTTGCTCCGAGTGGTACCTCAAAGTGGTTCGTGCAGAGGGGCTGTGCATGCATGCATGCATGATGCCGTGTGCACACATGAACACATGCCTAAGGCACCAGAGCTGAGCTGCTAGGTGATGTCATGAGCAGCCCGTGGGGCACACACGAGGGCTGGCACAGATGCACACGTGCACACGGTTGCTCACCCATCTGGACGTCGTTGGTGAAGACACTGTGCAGTCACATGTGGCCGCTCTTCTTTGAATCCTCCCCAGCATGATTTGCTTTTTGTGTGAGTCCAGGGCAGGGTGGAGCTGGGTGGCACGGAGGTGCCCCGTCTGTCTTCCTGCGGGCCTGGAAGCACTCAGTACTTACTGTTCTGTGTGCCTGGACCAGGCACAGAGCGGGGTGAACACTCTCAGAGGTGAGAGCCACTGGCTCAGTGGGCCCCCTCTTCTGGCCTGGGGAACTAATGCTATGTTCTCATTTCCTGCCATGTTTATGCTGAGCAAGCTGAGAATCCTGGAAACTGTGGTGTGTAAAGGTAAGTGGGGCCCCCAGAGGGGTCCCTTGTTAAGTCTGAAGTCTTTTGACAGAGATCAGCATGGTTGGGGCTGTCTGTAAGAGTGGTCTTGGAAGAGCAAGGCGGGAGGCACTCTGGGACAGCGGGCACCAGTTCGAGACTCAGGGTTTGCAGCCGAGAGTCCAAGAACTAACTCCAAACAGCATCTTGGATACAGATGGCTCTAGCAGGGGGAATCCCAGGAGGAACTTTGGCCTCTGCTTGCCCAAGGGTCTCAAGCAGAGACAGTGGCTACCTGTCCTCTGTTCTGTCTTCCTGGGCTTTGATGTCTCTCACGCTGTCGGGGTAATCACCAAACCCACTAACTGGGAAGCCCGTGCATGCCCACCAGCCAGTTTTGGCCAGGCCTGGGCTGTATGGCCATAAATAGGCAGTGATGGTTAATCCTACTGGACTAAGCTGGCGGGGATGAGAAGGGGGGCTTAGCAGGTAAGCACAGAACTGACCCAGGAACCCCTAGGCTTCCTTCAGCCCATCTCTTTCAGCTTCCCACTCAAGGCAACGGCTCTTCCTGCGGGAACTCCCAGATCCCATCAAACCCCACTGCCAAGATCTCCTTCTCCTCGCCCCAAAGCCAAGCATCTGCGATGGAAATTTCTGAACTAGAGACCGGAGGTCATAGGATGACCTGTGTGAATTAGTTCTCATCCTCCACCATGTGGGTCCTAGGGATTAAACTCAGGTCACCTTTCTCCCCAAACCATCTTGCCAGCCCCCAGGAAGGTTGCTGGAGAACCAGATTGTACCAGTGCCTGATGTGTGGAGCAGGCCCCGCGGGAAAGGGGGATGAGGTACATCCAGCAGAGGGGACAGATGAAAAAGCATTGGGGCTTGAGAAAGAAATGTAGGGACCGAAGACCACGGCTCCTCGTGATGATAAAGGGTGGCCCATGGCTTAGCCCTGAGTGGCTTCTGTTGCTCATCATCCACCCCACAGCAACTGATGGTTCTAGGAACCAACCTTGCATATACAATCACACACCCTTGTGCCCAGAAAGCCCTGGGACCATGCTGCTGTGGCACTAACAATTGTTAACAGCACTGGGAAGCCATGGGGACTTTAGAGATCGAGAAAACGAGACACACAGGGAGTGGCGTGGGCGAAGGAGAACTATTGTGGAATATAAGTTGAAGATGTGTTGCATCTGTTTATATTGGTTTAACTCTGTGAAGCTGTGTTACTTTGCCTGCCTAAAACACCTGATTGGTCTAATAAAGAGCTGAACAGCCAATAGCTGGGCAGGAGAGGGAGAGGCAGGGCTGCCAGGCAGAGAGAGTAAATAGAAGAGAAAAGGGAGGAGCAAGAAAAAGAGGAAAGGAGGGCACCAGGAGCCAGCCACACAGCCACACAGCCACACCACACAGCCACACAGCCAGCAACAGAGTAGGAAGTAAAGAACGGTATATAGAATAGAGAAAGTTAAAAGTACAGAGGGAAAAGGTAGATGGGATAATTTAAGAAAAGCTGGCTAGAAATAAGCCAAGCTAAGGCAGGCATTTATAAGTAAGAATAAGTCTCTGTGTATTTATTTGGGAGCTGGGTGGTGGGCCCCCAAATAGCAAAGAGTAAAAAAGAATCAACTACAGAGAACAAAGGTGTTTTCCATCGTAATTCCCGCCCCGCCGCCCCCCACCCCCAAGGATGAGGCTACCCTTCCCTGGGGGCCCTTCAGCCACATCTGGAGATATTTTGGGTTGTCACAACAGGGCTACTTTGCTGCTAGAATCTAATCGTCAGGGGTCAGCAAGACTGCTGAGCATGCTAACACCCATGGGATGGCTCTCCACAACCAACTGGTCCAGCTCAGTCTGGGTTGGAGACTAGGAAAGCCCAGTTTAGATGAAACAAGAAGTTTGGTGCAGGGCACAATACAAGTTGGGAAAAGAAGACAGGTGGGACAGGGCTTCCGGGGTGCTCAGAGACTGGATAACCCCTCCCCACCCCAGTGAGGACCCTTCCCTCCCTCTCTGTGGTAAGGCCTGGTGACCAGGAAGGTCACCCTGCTGGAAGGTCTGCAGGCCTTGGTAAACAGTAGCTAGTCATGACCACCTCCCTGGCTCCTGGGTCACCGGCGCCGTGTGTTTCCTGAGTGCAAACAGATATCCTGCGTGGGTTCACATCTGCTGCTTAGGGATCCTACCCAGGAAACGGAGACCCCTGGCCATGCAGCTGGTGGACACTCAGCCTCTCGGGCACATCCTCTTGAGTTTAAATGTCCCTGTGTTTCAGTAACATGAGCCCGGGGAGGGAGGGGGGGGACATCAAAGGGCAAAGGGCACTGAGGCAGGGGGGTGGGGGGTGGGACACAGAGACAGTGGGTGATAGGTTGAAGATGGGAGAGAGAGAGAGAGGGAGGGAAGGAAGGAGGGAGGGAGAGGGGGAGGGAGAGGAAAGGGGGAAAGAACAGAATGTTCTGTCCAGACATAGAGAAAAGGCAAAGGCGAGGGGGGGGGAGGAAGGGCAGAGAGTGGGTTCAGGGAATCCTCCTTGCCAGCATCCCAGGCTCGGGGAAGCCCAGCCCCGTAGCCAGCAGATCAAGAACTTCCTCTGGTCCAGGATCTCCCCGTTTGCCATGCCCAGCTCACGGGACTACTGCCAACAGGAAATTCCCAGGACAAAGCTTTCCACTCGGAGGCTTTTAAAACTTTTATTTATTTAAATATTTTTCCCCCGCGCGAGTGAGGAATGAACAAGAGGGAGGAAAAGAGAAACAAAAGAAACCACCTGGTATTTATATATATTACTATATATTTATATAGTCTCGTACCCTGGTGGGGCCAGAGAGGTTCCGAACCCATTGTGTCGGCTGGGTCCCACTCTTCCCCTGGAAGGATCTGTGACCTCACACTCCCATGATGTCACAACTCAGTTGCCATGGGCCCTGCTTTATTATTGTAAACAAAGGGCCCCGTTCCTTGGGACACTGGCTGCCTTCACGGGAGTGGGGGAAAGAGCCGGGTGTCGTGTTTTCTTGGGAAGGCAGCTGGTTCGGAAGTCTGAGAAGCTGTGAAAATACTCGTACATACAGTTCCCTCTGCGCCCCGTGGCCTCTGGATGAGCCTCAGGCTGGGAACCAGAGCGATGAGCTCAGTGCTCCACCGCTGGACCTCCAGCTTGGCTGTGTGTTCTGGCAGCATCCCTGTCTTCCCTGGCCTGGGCAAACATGGCTTCCCCTCCTTTACTGTGTGCTCAGCACTGACAAAGCTGGAGTATTAGATGAATGAAAAATCTGGGGGTCGGCCAGGTGGCGGCGGCGGCGGCGGCGGGGGGGGGCGGCGGCGGCGGCGGCGGCGGCCGCGCACGCCTGTAATCCCAGCACTCGGGAGGCAGAGGCAGGCGGATCTCTGTGAGTTCGAGGCCAGCCTGGGCTACAGAGCTAGTCCAGGATAGGCTCCAAAGCTACAGAGAAACCCTGTCTCGGAAAAAAAAAAAAAAAATCTGGGGTCAGTACCACCCACCTCCAAATCACAGCAGGTACACCAACACCCACCAGTACAAAGAGTGTGTGGTGTCACGTGGGTTAAGATCGCCATAGGAAACACGCAGGCTGAGAATGAGGCTCCCTTGGTGGATGCATTTTCCCAGCATGCATGAAGCCCAGGGTATGATTCCTACTGTGATGTAAACTAGGTGTGGTGATGCGCATCGGTAATCCCAGCACTTTAGACAGGGGGTGAGAGCATCAGAGATCCCAGGTCATTCCTGGGTTACATTGTGAGTTCAAGGCCAGCCTGGACTACTTGAGAGCTTGTCTCAAAAAGAAGAAAAGGAAGGCAGAAGCTACTGTGAGAATAGCAGAGGGAAGGAACCCCGTCAACAAGCTGCCCAAGAGGGCATCTTAGGTGAGAGGACATGTTAGGAGCAGCTGTGGGAAGCCCAGGAGCAGATGGCAGTGAGGACAGACAGACACCCCAGGCAGTCACTGTGTCAATGCGTCAATGTCTGTCTATTGGTTTTTTTCTGTGTCTATAACTGAATGCTACAATCCGGGTCATTTATAAAGAACAGAGGTTTATTTAACTCTGTTCCGGAGGCTGAAAAAGTACAAGATCATGACGTCATATCCAGTAAGGGCCCTGTGCCGGCCCCCGTGTGGCATCATGTAGTGGGAAGGCAACCCTTGTTTGCTGTCTCCTGATTGGCCAGTCCTGAGCACAGTGGCACAGCTGAAGCAGGAGATGTTTTTAAATTATTATTATTATTATTATTATTATTATTATTATTATTATTAGTCACCTGTGTCACATCACCTGTGTGGAGGTCAGAGGACAATTCCATAGAGTCACTTCTCTCTTTCTACCTTTTCATGGGTCCTGGAGAGAAATTCTGGGTGTTTAGGGCAAGCGCCGTTTTCCACCGAGCCATCTGGCCAGCCCTGAAGAATATATTTAATATGACCCGAAGCCCAGGGAATATGCCTTGGAATGGAGGAAAGCCACGACTCCCAAGAGGGAAATTGGGGTGCTAGCCCAGAGAGGAGCCAAAACAGAACTCAGCAAGCATTTTGTGTGCCAAATATTTTGTGCGTAGACAGCTCCAAACACCAGAGGAGTTAAATAAACATTATTAGTCATACTCTGTCAATGATACATGGAAGACTCCAAGAGATGAAGCTAGCCTGCCAGTCACACTACCACCACCACCACCACCACCACCACCACCACACCCCAGGATCTCACCCTTGTGCTCAGTATGAGGCTTAGCTTACCCGCAAGGCAACACAGAAGGGTCATTTATTCCACAGCCCGCTAGTACAACCAGCTACACACACCACCGCCTAGAACATTCTCTCAACCAGGAAACTGAAAGTCTAAATCCCACAAATTAACAGGCAGCGGTAAAGACCACAGCAGCAGGCAGGAGTCTGGTTCTAAGGCATCACCTCACCACCAGGACATATAAAGAAGTCCCCTATTCGCCTTTAATCCCAGCACTCGGGAGGCAGAGCCAGGTGGATCTCTGTGAGTTTGAGGCCAGCCTGGTCTACAGAGCGAGGTCCTGGACAAGCATCAAAACTGCACAGAGAAACCCTGTCTCAAAAAACCAAAAAGAAGAAAAAGAAGAAGAAGAAGAAGAAGAAGAAGAAGAAGAAGAAGAAGAAGAAGAAGAAAAGAGGAGGAGGAGGGGGAGGAGGAGGAGGAGAAAAGAAGTCCCCATGTGTCACTACCTTCACCTCTCAGTAAAACAAGCAGGATCAAAGGTCTCGAGTCCTAACCTGGGCTCTGAGGCTAGAATGCTGTATCACCATAGGCTGCCTGATTAACCTCTGTGCCTTGGCATCAAATGAGAACAAAGTCTTGTTTCTCAGTCTGCAGCTCTGTCAGGCTCTGGATGTGATCCAGCATCACCCCTGTACCCACATTACCTCCACATGCCCTCTGCTGTCCCACCCCACCCTTCCCGGTACATTCCTGTCCTTGTGTCCACCTACGAACATGCTCATATGTCCCCTGGAAAGTGTCCTCCCGCACTTCAGGGTAACATTTCTCTTTCCCCTCCCCAGCCCCCCGGGTCACTTCCTTATTGCTTTAGCAAGAGGCAGGATGAGCTTTAGAGTTAGACGTGCCTGGGTCCCCATCCCAGCCTTGACATAAGCTGTGTGTCCCTGAGCAGGTCACGTCCAGTCTCTGAATCTCAATGTCATTCTTGTTCTCCCCACTCTCCCTGCTCCATCCTCCCCACCTCCCACCCCCCACCCCACCCCACCCCCCCCCCTCCCCCACCTCAACCCCTGTTGCAAAGTCAAGGTCTCCTGTATCCCAGGCTGCCTTTGCAGCCACTAGCTGAGGATAACCTTGAACCCTTGACTCTCCTGCCTGCACCTCTTGAATCTGGAATCACAGGTGTACACTGTAATGCCTGGCTTCTGAGGTGCTGGGGTTGGAACCCTAGACTTTGTGCATGATGGGGGGCAGGTAACCTTGTCAACTGAACCCCAGCCTCAGCCCTGAACCTTTATCTACATTATTGACACTGTCTACCACTGGAAATCCAGATAGAATCTGTCTCGTGGGGCTGGAGGGGGTGGGTCGATTGGACAGAGAGGCCACAGTGGTTGATGATTTTGTCTGTTTTGTTCTCTATAGAATTCCCCTGCTGCCTAGACGAGGGGGGAATGCAGGAGAGCCTCGATAAATAGCTGCTTACATGCGCTGATGTCAGTAAAACACTTAACAACGGAGTCTGATAGATGGTGAATCACTACTAAAGCAGGAGCTGGTGTTATCACATTATCTGTGTGCGTTTGCATGCATGTGTTCATGTGTATGTGTGTGTTTGCATGTGTATGTGTGTGTTTGCATGTGTGAACATACCTCCTCCACTGTATCAGGACACAGCTTTCACCTGAATTCTCTTTAAACACCCAGGACCCACCAGAGGATCCCGGCTCCAAGATGGTCAATGGATGTTTTTTCACCAGGACAGTAAACTTATGGGCAAGAAGTGACAATGACCCAAACACCCAGGAAGACTCATTGTCATCCTACAGTCCTAAAACCTGCAGCAAGCGCAGCCCGTGCCGGCGTCCTCTCTACCCATGGACCAGTGGTTGCCTCCTACTCTTCCTCTTCCCATGATGGGTCCTGAAGCTGAGCCTGCGACTCCTCCATCTCCAGCATCCTGTCCCGTGCTGTACACCACAGGCACTTGGCCTCCACTCACCAACTTGGTGAAGCTGGAAGCCATTGCCTACAGCATTCCCACCGGGCCTTTGTCTGTGCGACCAAACTCCAGCTACCAAGTTCCAAAGCCCAGGTGAAGTGTCAGTCAGTCACCCACGGGGCTCTCTCAGGCTGTGATGGCAGAGAACAAGGAAGTTTATTCCGGTTCAGCACGCATCAAAGCGCCAAGGTGTGAAGCTGGTCTTGTCCGTTCTAGATGACTGTGCAGCCCCCGGTGGTTGCCGGGTCTGTAAGTCCTTCACTTCAGGGAGCACCTGTGTGACCTCTGTCTCCTGGGCTAGCTCAGCCTTCAACTCTGTTGTCCCCCATGGATTCAGAGCACCCCAAATCCATGACTGAGTTTGATTTTGTTGTTGTTGGAGTTTTTTTGTTTGTATTTTTATTGTTTTCTTTTTTTTGGAGACAGGGTCTCACTATGTAGCCCTGACTGGCCAGGAACTCAGTGTGTAGACCAGGCTGGCCTCGAACCAGGATTAAAGGCAGATGCCCTCACACTCAGCCTTGGATTCAGTGTTAAGATCATTATATAAGGATGTCTGAAAGTCACCATTTCCAAGCAAAGCCATACCCTGGGTAGGGATGACTTGGGGGACACCCTTTGACTCACTTCATAGTCACTGTGCTGGGGGTCTCCAGGGCTTACTGAAAACATCACCTGCTTCCTTGCATTCTTCCGTAGGAAGCCCTGTGATGGCACCTCAACTTTGTATGCCCCCTTGAGCCCAATGATGAGCCCCACATGCAGCTGTGGGGTGCAGGGAGAGGGAGTCACAATCTCAGAGTCCCAGGATACCAGGAGGAGACAGAGCCAGCTTCGGAGTTGAAAACGCTGACAGGCCAGCGCTGGCTTTTTAACTGTAAGGGTGAGCCTGTTGATGCTTGTCGGATCCAAGCCCGCTAAGGTGCATCAAAGGTATGCACTTTATCCAGCTTCCACTTCCCTCGGTGGCCATTCCTGTCTGAGCAAGTGCCTCACCCCTGCCTTCCTCCCCTCCCTTCTCTGCCTTCTCCTCCCACCAAGGGCCCCCAGCTCTTTCCTCCTCTGCCCATCTCTCCCTTTCGCCCTCCCCATCTGTCCTGTCTGCCTTTGTACTGGACCACTGAAGCCACTACAGAATTCCAGTGCTAGCGTGGAGCATGGTGTTCCTTCCCAGCTGCTGTGACAAAACCCTGGATGAGTTACGAACCACGGAAACACAGGAGTTTATGATCAAGGGGTTGCAGATGTGGTCTCCAAGAAGTGCGGCTTTCTTCATGTGTCCCCACACAGCCAAAACGCAAACCTCTTCCTGCTGGTCACCGGGAATCCACTCTTGTGGTCTGTCTTCCCACATCTTAATATCAACACACTAGGGTAGTCAAGGTCAACATGTGCATGTTTTGTGTAGGAGTGCGCACACCTGCATGTATGTATGTGCAGTGCAGTGCCTGCAGAGGTCGGAAGATGGTGTTGGAGCCCTTGAGCATCAAGCGGGTGCCGGGAACTGAATCTGGGTGCTCTGCAAGGGCAGCAAGGACTCTTAACCGCTGGGCCCCAACGTGTGGATTTTGGAGGCCATGGCAACCAGGCATGAAGACAAACTCTTGCTTGTATCTGGGGGGGGGGGCTGTCACCTCCGCATCTCCATCCTGCTTGGTCTTTCATCTTTCCAGCCATTCAACCAACGCTGCCCAGCCTTGTACCTGTCACTGCGGCAGGGGTCCCCTTTGCTACTCCACACTCTTCTTGCTTCCTCCCCTCCTCTCTTCTTGCTCTGGCACCCTCCACCCCCACCCCTCCAGGGCCTTGCCACTGTGGTACCCTTCCCTGATCACCCCGTCATCTAGCTTCAGCATCCTGCCCAGGAGAGGCACAGCCTCTCTGATGATACTGGAGCCACAGAGGTCTTCAGCCTCCCGGCCCCGGTCCTGAACTGAACATGTCTGGTTGCTCAGGAGACGTCCGAGGACGCCGATGTGAGTGGAAATGCCATTGAGGCAGAAGGGGAGGCTTCGACTGTGCCCCCCCCCACAAGCTGCCTGCCTGAGAGGAATGGATGTGTAGGTCACCTGGGGCTGGGCTCAGAATACCTAGGCAGGTGGAGGAGGTTGGGTACACAGCTGCAGAAGTCATGGGTATAAAGGAAGCTGGGGGGTCAGGGTGTGACTCGGTGCTTAGCATGTGAGGTCCTGGGTTCCACCTACAGAATAGAGAAGGAGGGAGGGAGGGAGGGAGGGAGGACGGAAAAGGAGAAAGAAAAGTTCTGGGGCTGGAGAGATACCTGGGTGGTGCAAAGAATCCAGGTTCAGTTCCCAGCACCTATGGAGCAGCTCACCAACCATCTGGAATTCCAATTCTAGGGGATCTGATGCCCTCTTCTGACCTCCATGGGCATCAGGCACACATGTGGTGTACATACATACATAAAGGCAAGTATACACCCAAATAAATACATCTAAAAAAAAAAAAAAACCCAAGTGGAAGCAATCCACACATCCCTTGATGGATGGAGGGATGCACAGTGTGACCAGTCCATAAAGAGGAAGGTGACCCAGCAGCAGACTGGAGCCAAGCATTGATGCGCAAGCAGCAGATGTGAGGGCACGGAGGTGCTAGAGACATTGCGCTAAGAGAAACAACCACCCACAAAAACCGCATTTATATGAAATATCAGAAAAACCAAACCCGAGGCCAGGGACGTTACTCAGTTGGCTGAATGCTCCCCTAGTAACACGTTAAATCAGCTGTCATGGAGCATGCCTTTAATGCAAGCACTCTGGAGGTAGAGGCAGGGAAATCAGAGGTTCAAAATCCTCAGCTTCATAGACATTTGAAGCCAGCCTGAGTTACATGACAGTGAAACACACACACACACACACACACACACACACACACACACACACCACAAAAGCAGCTAAACCCATTGATCAGTAGTAGTTAGGCCAGAACCAGGGGGACAAGGGGTGATGGCAGGTGAGTCCCTGGTACGGTGTGTCCTTTAAGGATGATGAAAATGTCTGGACCATGACAGAGGTGGTGGTTGCACCTCAGTGGGCCTGAACTCAGTGCCACTGGTCATCTGTTCACCATGGTTCATGTATGTGCCTTTCATGTCTGTCTATAATTATTTCTTTCTTTTTTTTTTAAAGATTTATTTATTTATTATGTAAACAGAAGAGGGAGCCAGATCTCATTACAGATGGTTGTGAGCCACCATGTGGGTGCTGGGAATTGAACTCAGGACCTCTGGAAGAGAAGTCGGTGCTCTTAACCTCTGAGCCATCTCTCTAGCCCTTCTTCCTATTTTTTTGAGCCAGGGTCTCACTATGTAACCCTGGCTGACCTGGAACTCTCTATGTGGAACAGTTTGGCCTTAAATTCACAGAAATCTACTTGCCCCTGCCCTCCAAGTACTAGGATAAAAGGTGTATGCCACGTGCCCAGCACGTTTACATCAATTTTTTTTAAAAAGCAGTCATTAAAAGTGAAGTGGAAGATATTGGGCTGGCAGGCAGGATGGTACACGAAGACTGGATAAGTCAAAGTTGATTCCTAGAGGTGAAGTCCGAATTTAAACTCGAATGTTCCAGCAGCTGGGCTGAGTCATGATGTAGCTCAAGAGCACATGAAGAAATAAGGTGGGGTGACATCAGGCCACTTCTGCAGGACAGAGGACCCATCCTAGAGGCCCATGCAGCATCTGGGCTCAGGTCCCTCTGTCTGGGGCTCACTCAGCCTGGCAGAGCTGCCTTGTGAGGTGAATGTCCTTTGTTCTGGACACTCTACCTCCCAAGTGGCTATATTACTCCCATTTTGCGGGATGGGAATGGTAAGTTGAGCTTACCATTCCAGAATCCAGGAATACCAGCTGCCCATATGCCTTTCTCCAGTGCCAAATTCCTGGTGTTGCCCAGCCCAGCCCTTTGCTCAGAAACACCCATCCTGAGGCCTGAGAGCCTCCTGGGTCCTGACCTCATCTCCAACACTCCTTAGAAGTACCTGACGAGACTCCAGCACCCTCCTGGGGCATCTCCATCAGCCACAATCAGCCCCCAGCCCTCTTGCTAGACAAAGATATGAGGCATCCCTGCTGAGCATTGGCAATGATGGCTTCAGGCAAGAGGGCTCCTCAGTGCCCCAGCCTCTCATCCCGGGCTTTGTGCCTTTCGGACCGGAATCCTCAACTTCCCACAGCGCAGGAAGAGAGGTCACAGAGGCCTGGGCAAAGTGCTTCCAGCCATCTCTCTGACTGGGTTTTTCCTATCCGTCTCCATGGTAAAGCCTCTATAGACCTTTGTTCTGTAACATCCCCTACTTCAGAGTCACCAGAGGGAGCTGGGGTGTGGGGGGGGGGGGGGGGGGCGGAGGGAGTTAAGAGGTCCTTTCCAGATGCCAGGCTCTGGACCTTGTAGGCGGCCCAGGCAGTCTGTGGCTCTTTGTTACATGAATGCCACCTGAGGGAGAGAAGGGGACTTCCAGGGGCACCCTAAATAGCCTTGCTCCCCTCCCACCAACCACTGTGCTGGTTTTTTCCTCTTGTGTGTGTGTGTGTGTGTGTGTGTGTGTGTGTGTGTGTGTGTGTAGGTACATGTGGGTGCCTTTGGAGGAGGGGGGAGGGAGAGAAAGAATATGTGAGCATAAAGATGTGATGTCGAGAAAAGAAAGAAAAATATTTTTTTTTTTAAAAGAGTTGTGATGTAGAAGTTCTGGGTGGCCACGAGTCTCCTTCGGGCTACTTGG
Organism: Peromyscus leucopus; assembly: GCF_004664715.2. NCBI lineage: Eukaryota > Metazoa > Chordata > Mammalia > Rodentia > Cricetidae > Peromyscus > Peromyscus leucopus. The sequence continues at coordinate 9,592,316 of NC_051082.1, forward strand.
TAACTTCGGCGCAGCCCGGCTGTGTCAATCCTTCCTGAGCCCAAACCCCGAACCACCCCCAGGACATCCTGCCTTGCTTTCTCCTCCTCCTTGTTATGTAGATGAAGCTTCTCCACAAACCCTCCACTTCACTTTCTCCGTTCTCCTTGCAGGCTCCCCGCCCCTCTATTGACGGGAAGTTCCCAAGTCTTACCCCCAGCATTTGAAACTGCTGCAGACCTGGCTGGGGTAAAGCCTTGGGGCAGAAGGGGGCCGGACTTTAGGAACTAGGGTCCTGGCAGACTGGAGAGCTCATAATTACCCGGGGCTATTACCTCTTTACACTCTCCCCGGCTCTCAGCAAGTGGCGATTCCCACCGCAGCGGCTGCTCCGCCCCACCTGCCCACCTGCTGCGGCTCTTGCTCGCGCCTGCGCCAACAGGCGCTACTTAGCCTCGCTTTGTGGATTCCACTCCCTACACACCCACCGACTTCCCGGTGACCTGATAAATTTTATCTCTGAGGACAAGGACCCATCCTTTCCATTTTTCATTCCAGCACTGGCCCTAATCTATTTAGGAGGCATTCAATACATCTTGCTATGAGTGCCTTAAGACATACCTTTGACGGGAAGGTGAGCACTGGGTGGGGGGAGGGGGAATCACTCCTCTAGGAAGGTCACAGCAAAGGCCCAGCCCCCACCCCCACCCCAAATCAGGCTTTTCCCTTGTGGTTATCTGGCTCGTTCTGGGAATGTCATCAGACACCCTGGGTGTCCAAAGATCTCCTCTCACCTGCCTTTCACTCAGCTTCAAAGTGATAATTGTATGTTTGTTTATTTGATTGGTTGTTAATTTGATTGAATAATTGTATGTTTGTATGATTTGTTTGAGGAAGGTCTCCTGTAGCTGAGGCTAGCCTCAGACGCAAATTGTGTAGTCCAGGCTGGCCTTGAACTTCTTCCTAATGCTCCTGCCTCCACCTCTCAAATGCTGGGATTATATGCATGCACCACCACCCCTCATTTGATTTTGTTCAATAAGAAAAAAGAAATGAAATGAAAGGAAAAGAAAAGAAAAGAAAAAGACTGTGAATCACTTATATGGCTCAAACTGGCCTCAAATTTATGATCCCCCTGCCTCGGAGTGCTGAATTACAGACAGTACCACTAGTCCCCCAGTTTTTTGAGACCAGATCTCACTTCTATTATAGTCCAGGCTGGCCCTGAATCTATGGTCCTCCAGCTTCAGCCTCCCAAACGCTGATTACACTATGAATTTCTTTCACTCTAACCAACGAAACAGCCCCTGAAGTTCGGCCCTCTGACGGTTGGCTTTGGAAGAGCCCGAGGGAGCTCGAGCAGATGCATCTTTGAATGAAGGCAGACACAGTGCTCAAGCTATGGCGAACTTGGCCTGCGGACCCTGCCTACCATGACGTACATCCATTCTGAGCCTCCGTATCCTCGTCCCACAGAGTAGAAATGGCAGGTGCAGAGGACATCTCTGCAGAGAAGTGATGATAGCTGTCTTAATCAGGGCCACTATCGCTGTGATGGAACACCATGACCAACGCAACTTGGGGAGGAAAGGGTTTATTTGACCTGTTCTTCCTCATCGTACTTCATCATCAAAGGAAGTCAGGACTGGAACTCAGGCAGGGCAGGAACCTGGAGGCAGGAGCTGATGCAGAGACCATGGCGGGGTGCCCCTTACTGGCATATTCCTCGTGCCTTGCTCAGCCTGCGTTCTTATAGAACCCAGGACCATCAGCCCAGGGATGACCCCCACCCACCATGGGCTGGACTCTCCCTAATCAACCATTAATTGAGAAAATGCTGTGCAGGCTTGTGTACAGCAGGATCTTTGGGAGGCATTTTCTCAACTGGGGTTCCCTCCTTATAGATGGCTCTAGCTTGTGTCAAGTTGACACAAAACCTGCCAGCCCAGTGGGTGACGATGACAGTGTCACCTTGATCTTTGAGGGTCATTTCTGTTTGTTTGGTCTCCAGCTGCACCCCAAGGACTCACGCTGTTTATAGCCACATCACCCCGCTCCAGCCACAGGCATCCCCTAGACCCATCCTGTAAGTCGGGAATGCCAGGTGGACCCCACCGCGGAGGACCCCTTCTTTCGAGATCTCGCTGTCTTTGTGGGGCACAGAGTAAGCTGCACCCTGGCTTCCAGCCCCTACCGCTGAAAGAAAAACTCCGATTAAAAAGCAGTTTACCCTGAGGTATGGGGACTGCAGGGGGTAGATTTGCATTTGAAAAGCCCCGAGCAAGGGCGAGGCAGGAGCCGGCTCCCCGACGCCCGGGGGCAGCCAGTGGATAAGAAAAGAGTAAAGGCCAGAGGAAAAGTTCGAGGCGGACTTCCAGACTGGAACTGCGCCCACTCTCTCTCGACCTGCAGAGCGTGCAGCACCGGATTACTGTTCCCTGTCCTATCACACAAAGAGGTCCAGAGACCAGAGCTTGCAAAGGAGAAACAAACAAACAAGCCAATATTCACAACACCTGTTGTGTCCCCAAGTCCCGGGAGTACACATCACAGTGACCTCCAGTTTGTAGATAAGGCAACTCCTGCTCTGAGAGGTTAAGTGTCTCGCAGGTAAAACATACAGCCTCCAGGCTGGGGGTGGGAGGCTAGGGGAGGAGGGCTGCCGGACCAAAGCGAAGAAGTTCTCAATTCTGTTCCTCAGGCCCTGAGGCCCACTCAGAGGGAAGGAATGTCTGAGGTTCCGGTGCCCTCCCTACAGCCACCCCCACAAGCCCCGGAGGGATCCTCACTCCCGTGCTACCCTGTCCTGGAAAATCAGGACCCCTCCCCGCAAGCCTTCAGCCTCCTTACCCCTAGTTAGAGCAGAGTTCTCAACTTTCCCCTGCTCCTCTAGAGCAGAATGTTCCGTGAGCCTGCAAGCTCCTTCTGAAACCCTCTGCTCCCTCAGCTCCTTACTGATCTGGATCAATGTCTGCCGGGACCTGGGCGTATCATTAACGTCCTTTCTTTTTCTCCTACAGAGCAAAGCTGCTGCGCGCACACGCGGCCCTATAGGTTGCACATTGTTCAACTCCAGTAGCGCCTTTTGCAGGGACCACGTTGCCTTGGCCTAAACCGGTGGTTTTCAACCTTCCCAATGCTGCACCCCTTAAAAAAAAAAAATACAGTTCCTCACGTTTGTGCTGAACCCCCCCTCATAACATTATCTCGTTGCTACTTCATAACTGTAATTTTGCTCCCGTTATGAAATGTAACATAAATGTCAGATACGCAGGATAGCGGACCCCAGGGGGTCGTGACCCACAGGTTGAGAACCCACGCCCGATACCCTGTCTATGAATGACCGAGGGTTACGAGATATGGGGGCTCGCAGTTAGGCCTGATCCCCCCCTCCAGAACAAATAGTCCTCCCTCCTCATGAGGCCTCCGTCCAAGCAAAGCTGCGGACACCCGGGCCTCCTTGGGAGTTCCTCTGTGGGCAATCTCCATCCCAGCCAGGTTCCAGGCCGGGCCAGCGGGCCCCTTTTCATTTGTTTTAATTTTACATTCACAGGTCTCTTCACCCTCGGCAAACCCCAGCTAGCTCCATCCCTTCTTGCATTTGTCCGTTCTGGCTCTGCTTGGCTTTGGACTCTGCCCAAGAGACAAGTTAACTCTCCAAGAATGAGGAGAGGACCTGGCGCCACTGGAGAGAAAGAAGCTAATCTCAGCCGGTTCCAGCTTGGGCCGTGTAGAGAGAGCAGCCATGGCCACTCTTGTAAGAAAAATCGCGGGTTCTGACATTCCAAGGTAATTGTGGCTTTTTGTGCTCTTAGCCACACACACACACACACACACACACACACACACACACACACACACACACACGCAGGAGTTGGGTTAGAAGACAGTTGAGAACAAGATCTGTCTCCAAACATTTAAAATAGGGAGGGGGTGTCTAGGAGAGAGGGTGCTACCACCCTGCAGGATTAGTATGCATTATAAAAGGGCTTGAACTGTACACAGTGGTACATGCCTGTCAACTCAGTACCCAGGAGGCAAAGGGGCTGGACGGAGGCTCTCTAGACTACAGAGTGAGTTCCAGAACAGCCAAGACTACACAGAGAAACCCTGTCTGTGAAAAACGATGATGATGATGATGATGATGATGATGATGATGATGATGATGATGAAGAGCTTAAAGCTGAGAGTTTGAGCCTGGTCCCTGGTCCTCTTTCCTTGTGTGCTCTGGCGCCCTTCCTCCGGTCATGAAAAGCAGTCTCTAGCAGACATGGGGCTCCTTTATTTGGGACTTTGCACCTCCAGAAGAGTAAGAAGGAACTCTCTTCTTGGAAGCATCGGCTTCCCCCTTTGCAACAGGAAACAGACTGAGCCGGTCCTCTACATTTGGAACATTGCAAAAACACCAAGTCTTAAGATCCACGCTGTACACACACTTAGTGTGACCAGCTGGGTTTGCTCCTTCACGCTCCAGCCGTCTCCGGCCTGTGGTGCTGAATCTGGATAGCCATTTGTGCTGTGCCTGGTTCCTCTGGGTTGAAACAGTCTTCTCTGCAGGGAAGAGGACACTCTGGTGGAGCTACCGGTAAGGGGTGGAGAGACGTCCAAGGCTGCAGCTTTGGGGAGTCACACCCATGCTGGGCGGGGCTTTCCAATGACGCAGCTGTCAGTCACCCATGCTCCTGTAGGCAACCCCAACACACTTACCACTTCACCATGCTGGACTTGGGAGCATTATGTCTTGGGTCGGTCGTGAGTGCCCTATCTGAGGGGAGCAGTTGTTTACCAGTCCCTAGAAAACGTCACACACCAGCATTCACTTTTGTAAATAAAGCTTTATTGGTACACAACTGTGCCCGTTCATTCACATATCTATGACTGTTTTCATGCCAGCACTGTGTGTTAGTTCCTTATCTAACTGTGTGAGAAAATACTTGACACCAACTTAAGGATGGGAGGGTTGATGCCAGCTCACAGTTCCAGGGTAAAGTCCCTCGTGGCAGGAAGTCACGGTGGCAGGAGTGTGTGTCAAGCAGCTGGTCATGCTGTGTTCACAGCCAGGCAGGGGAGAGATAGATAGATAGATAGATAGATAGAGAGGTGCTGGTGTTCAGTTTGCCAGTTTGCATCCTTCCTTTCATTTAGTCCAGGAGCCCAGCCCATGCCACGGTGCTGCTCACTTTTAAGATGGGTCTTTCCACCGTAATGAACCTATTCTAGGTAGCTCTTCACACACCCGTCCAGAGGCTCATCTCCTAAATGATCCTAGTTCCTGTCAAGTGGGTTGTTAGATAGTAACTGTCACAGACAGTGACACTCTCAAAGTCGCAAGCACGGCACGTCCCTGCTTTACACTGCACACACAAACATTTGCCACCAAAGTTCTAGAAGGCACTGGGCATTATTTCCGGCCACCCATGCCTAGGGTTCCCTCTCCTGTCACTGATGAATCGTCTGCCTGATGAACAAGAGAGTTCAGTGCTCACTGAGCAGCGACAGACATTTTGGCTGGATGGCAGTCCCCAAGAGTTACATCCCAGCCTCAGGCCTGGAACCCCAGAAACACAACCTTATTTGGAAAAGAACGTTTGAAGATGTAATGGAATTTCGGATCTCAAGATGAAATCACCCTGAATTGTCCCCGAATCCCAGCGAAAAAGAGATGCCACAAGAGACACGCAGGAGGAGAAGAACGTGGAGGGAGAAGCCAGTCGGGTCAAAGCCTCTAGGGCGGGAACACTGCGGTGACAAGAACGTCATTAGCTACCACCACCAACGACAGGAGAAAAGAAATGTCCCTTCCTGGGACACTTTGGGACACAGCCCTTCAGGCACCTTGATTCTGGACCTCCAGTCTCCAGAGTGTGAGTGTGAACCAGCTGTGAGTGTGAACCAGCTGTGAGTGTGAACCAGCTGTGAGTGTGAACCAGCTGTGAGTGTGAACCAGCTGCTCGGCAGCCATTCGTAACGGCTCCACAGGGAATACCTGAGCTCTCTGTCCCAGCTTCCTTTACAGCTAGGACACGCACCTGCCTTGATCCACCAATCACATTCACCTTGCCAGATTAACAGGAAGCCTAGAGTGAGAGGAAGTTGGAGCCACATGCCTTCTGCATGCCCTTGGAGGTAGGGAAGTTGCAGTTTTATCGCCACTGAATTGTGAGTCCGGAGTCGTTAGTGGTGAGGGATCACTTACATAATTCTGTGTGTGCCACAAGAGATGCAGTGGTGTCTTGACCAGGGTCAATTTGGAGGATTACTGAGGTTACTCACTGCAAAAGTTAATTTTTTTTTAAGATTTATTTTTCATTTTCTTAAATTACATATCTCTGTGTGGGTGGGTATGCATCACACATGAGTGCAATGCCCTTGGAGGGCAGAAGAGGGGGTTGGATCCCCTGGAGCTGGAGCTACAGGCAGTTGTGAGCTGCTGGATATGGGTGTTCCAACCCTCTACAAGAGTTGTACATGCTCTTAATGGCTGAACCATCTCTCTAGCTGCCCCAAGTTATTTTTGAGACAGAGAGTTTCATGTAGTCCAGGTTGACCTCAACTCATTTATGTAACCAAGGATGACCTTGAAATCTGGCCTTCACCTTTTGAGTGTTTATAGGTGTGTACCACCATCCCCCAAGTCTCTGTGCATGTTAAACTGAGCCCCATGCCCAGATTCAAGTATCACCCAGATCTGGGGCAGGGGGGGCACATTGCTGCTATCATTGTCTGCAGGGGGTGACAAGCCTGTTCTAAATGTTGCCAAGGTGACTGTTTATCTCTTCCAACTCCCCCAGTGATGTCATGTTGTGTTGGCTGTGATGGCTGTCATCTCACCCAGGAAGTGGCCATGACTACCAGTCGGGGCTTTCTGAATTAGAAGGATGTTCTGTCTACATAAACCAGTTGCCAGTTCGGGACAGCTCATGTCAAACTCGTACCCAGTGGCTGAGAAAGCATTTCCCACCTTCTCTGCAAACGAGGAAACAAAGAGATGAAATGATTGTTCAAAGTCATGGGTTCTCTGGGGTAATAAACAGAAAAGGATTTCACATCCTCCAAGTCAAAACAAAATAGCGGTGTGTTGTTTTTGAAGGTGAAGATTGAGAATTGTAGCTTCAGTGAGTCCGGCCTTGCTCAGCATGTATGAGGGCACGAGGTCCATTCCCAGCACCACATATAAACCACATGGTGGTTTCTGTTGCTGTGATAAAATACTCCGACAAAAAGCAATTTAGGAATGAAAGGGGTTCATTCAACTTACAATTCCACGTCATCATCTACCGTTTTGGAGAAGCCAAGGCAGGCACTCAAGCAGCCAGTCATGGGAACAGAGAGGAAGGAGCATGCCCTTGCTTGCTCTCTGCTGGTTTTCTCTGCTCTTACACAGTTCAAGGACCCCTGCCTAGGGAATGGTGCCGCCCACAAAGGGCTGGGTCTTCCGACATCAATTGACCATCAAGACAACCCCCCCCATCCAGACGTGCCTACAGGTCATCCTGATCTAGAGAATTCCTCATTAAGAGTCTTCCCAGGTAAGTCTAGGTTTGTGAGTTCAGTGTAAAACCAAAAAAAAAAAAAAAAAAAAAAAAAAAAAAAAAAAAAAAAAAAAAAAAGTCTAGTCAGTTGGCAGTTCAAACCAGCCAGTGAGCACCATGGCTCACACCTGTAATACCATCACTGGGGAGGTGCGGGAGGATCAGAAATTTGAGAGCATCCTTGGCTACAGAGCGAGTTTAAAGCCAGCCTGCATTACATGAGACTCTGTGAAGAAAACAAAAATACCAAAATACAAAACCACACAACAACAACAACCACAAAAGGTTTAGAAGCAGGCAGCTCTAAAGAGCCAATACAGTGTGCATTTGTACAACACTGTGAGGACTTCATCTGACCAGTGTCAGAGCTCAAGCTGAAAGGCATGTAGATGCAATCCGAAGCACAACCAGCTTCACACCTGGATGCTGTCACTTTGGGGGAAGAGGACGGTTTCCATTCTCAGAGAGAAGAGTTGCAGATGTAAAGGAAACAGGCTGGAGGCAGAGGGCACTCCCACCTTGAGCCCTCCCCACCCCCCCAGAGCATGCACTTAGTACATTGATGGATTTATCATTAATGGAACCTGTGCTGTGCCCCTGTTCCTTATCTGGAGGTGACAGATTTGACTATAAAGTCAGTAAAAGGCCAGCCTGGGCTACATGAGACCCTGTCTCAAAAAGCAAGCAAACTAACAAAAAACCAGCCTTGTTCCGTTTCCAGGCTGTGCTACCAACAAACTCCTGATGATGTTTCTTTTCCCCCTTTCTCTTTGGTTCATGGATTTAGAAAGGCTACCCCTGTCCCTGGGGAATTCCACAACAGGTCCCTGAGGGTCATTGCATTCTGTTCCCTATACCCACTGTAACACACACACACACACACACACACACACACACACACACACACACACGAAGGTATCCTGATTTCATCCCCTGTTCAGTTCCCAGGATAGGTCTGTGAACTGAACAACCTCCGGATTCACCACCACAGAGGGGTTCAACCACCTCCAATCAGTTCACTCTTGGATTGAGCTGACCAAACCAACAGAGCCACCATTTTAGAACCTCCTACTGTGAGCGCAGTGCCTACTGTGTGTCTGCAGTCTGACAAGTCATCCCAGACAAGCGCTCGCTATGGCCATGTGTACATGCAAGGCCCCCAAATCTCAGAAGAGATGCATCACCTCGTTTGCACATGTTGAAACAGCTGAGCTGGAGCAGAGGTGGGAACTGAGCCCAGACCCGTAGGTCTTGGAGGGGCTCAGGTGCAGCCCCTGCCCAGGATGTCTACTTCCCAGAAACCATCGGGGGCTGTAGGCACTCAGCTTTCATCAGATGTTTCAGGGGCTAAATGGTCAAATACTGTGGATTATGATTTTTCTCAGAATCCCTTCAGCTCATCTCTCTGAGCTCCTGGAAAAGCTAGGGAATAGGACCCTGAGAAATCTAGTCATTGCTTTTAATGTCATGTATCAGTCACTCCGATGTATATATTGGGGCAGGTTTCTTGCCCTTACAGATGTGGAGGCTTCTTTGCCAGACAATCTACTTTCTTCTGGGGAGACTGTGGTGATGATGATGGTGATTATGATAATGGTGGTGATGATGGTGATATGGCAATGGTGGTGTTGGTGGTGATGGTGATGATGATAGTGGTGATGATGATGATGGTGATGATGGTGATAATGATGGTGGTGGTGGTGATGGTCATGATGATGGTGATGGTGCAGATGATGCGACTCAAACAATTGATTCCTATGCTGGGAGATGCTGTCTCCACTTTACAAATAAGGAAGCCGAGGTAGGTCATTCTCAGAGAGCTTAAACCCTACAGAAAACTGTAACCCGCCTTTTAGTTTACAACTGTCCTGTGTATCCAGACACATCAGAGAAAGGACTTCCAGAGTGTTCCAACCTGCTGGCCTGTTTTTACTCTCCTATAAACCCTGCTCCCTGGGGTGCAGGATTTCCCCCGGAGATATCAACAGACACTCAATTTGCTTTTGTCCAGAGGCAGCCGATCTTTATCTGCCTTGCGGGCAGGTAAGTGGGACCCAGCAAGGGGCCTTGATTTCCCTGACCCCCAGGGGTCATCCTGGCAGGAGGCCACGGCTTCCCTTTGAGCGGTCAGTGGAATTCATGACAGCCACCCCTGTCTTCCTTCTGTTGAGAGGGAGGCTAATCACACCACAGCGGTTTGCAGCCCTGCTCTGATGAAAAGCCCCATTATTCTTCACTTGAGGGTCCTGGTGTCTCCCGCTTCAAGGGAAGAAAAGAGCCACACACTGATTTCGGATGCAATTTGGGTTTGAAGAGGCGTGTTGGGCCCTCTGGGGTTCACAGTCATCCTCATCTGAGAGCAAAGACAAAACCCCAGATACGGTGATCATTTCTCCCCTGCGAGACCCCAGTGCTCTGCCCCACCCCCCCACATCCAGTGGAATGTGCAGGCCCAGGCCCGGAGGAATTCCCACTGGGACGGCCCCTCCCTCTTCCTTCTCACACCTTTTCACACACTTGTGCACACACAGCCTTCCTCTACATCTGTTTCTCTACCCAGCCCCGTGACGCTGGAGTTGGGGGGCGCTGTCTGCCTCATCGGGAGACCCCCTCAGAGTCTGGTCTGGAGTTCATAGCTGAAGACTTGATTTTTCTACCCACTGTGAGGGCCGGTGCTAGCCCAAGAGACAGTCCAGCCAAAGAAGGTTGTTTCGCTCAAAGCCTCGTGGCCTGCATGGCTGTGATTTGAAGCCAGGTAGGTCTTCCAGCTGTCCTTGGCGTGAGTACCATTCTTTCCCCAGGTAGACCCGCCAGGGTTCATTATGATCCTGCCTCAGCCCTTGTTCAGTTAGCATGCGCCTTTCCAGTCCGTCCATCTGACCACAGGTCAGAGGACACACACTACTTGATTATCCGCCTATCGCAAGTGAACATCTAAAGGAAGTTTCTTCACGTGTTTAATTTACACGGACTGTGGAGGAGGCCCGGAGCTTGATCCCCAGCACTGACTGCAGCAAACAGCAGACGTCACATCTGTCAGTGGGCGACAGGACCCCCTCTGTTGCCCTTTTCACTCACCCTGGGACTGTGGGGGGGGTGCGGAGTGTGTGCATCAGGACCTGGCAGCGCCCGGCTCCTAGGTGTGAATATCCACCAAGAAAACACAAGAAAAGGTGGGATGGGGGGGGGGGAGAAGGAAAGAAGGGATGGGAAGAGGGAGGGAGGGGGTGGGTGGAAGGCAGGTACCAAATTGGATCAGGATCTCAGAAGAACAATGAAAACAGGTTGGATGGAATGGCTGGGCTCTGCTTTGTACGAAGGAATTATGCTGCCTTTCTGAAACTTCAGCGGAACTAGGTGTGCTGTGTTTTATCTGGCTACATACCTACACACACACACACACACACACACACACACACACACACACACACACACACACACACCATGCAAATGTATTTTTGGAGACAGGCTCTCCATGTGTAGCTGGGGCTGACCTTGAACTCATGGTCCTCCTTGCCTCTGCCCCCCGCCCCATTTGGGGGTGATCGAGGACATGCATGTCCACACCCAGACCACCTTTTTGCAGTTGAGGAAAAGGAGGCTTAGGACTGAGAGACGCTTCCGCTTCCCTTGTGTGTAGGGCCCAGGCAGCCACGGCCAGATGGGGCTGGACCTCTAAAGCCACCATTCAAATCCCGCAGAATCAGAGGGCAAGACAGGGACTCAGGTCACCTGGGCTGGCCTCAAACTCACTGTGTTGACAAGGCTGACCTTGAACTTCTGGCCCTCCTGCCTCCAACTCCCAAGTGCCTGGATGACAGAGGTGTGCCACCGCACTTGGTGTATGTAGTAAGGAGGGAACCCAGGGTGCCTTTCATCCTGGGCAAACACTCTACCTACCAAGCCATATCTCCAGCACCAGCATCCCAAGAGAAGTTCCTCACACCAGCATTTGGCACAGATGCACAGTGGGTGCTTAACACGGACTGGAGGAGAGTACCACTCCCCTCTCTCTGGCCCCATGTTGGTGACCAGCACATTGCAAGGGGTCCTTGGAGGCCACCCTCCAACACCCATACTTAACCTCTCACCCTAACCACTGTACTACCAACACCACCATCTGTCTCCCTGGCCTGTGAGAACTTCTTTGAAACTGGCTCCAAATCCCGGCAGAAAGTAACACGCTCCCATTTCCGAGTTATCAGAAAGAGGTGGAGCTCGCCGTACATGATTCACAACATGTCCATCAACTCACAACAGGAACGATGGGTTTATTTATTTTTATTTTTTAATCCCCTACTCAGCTTGTGTTCTTGCAGCTTTCTCCCACTTTCCCCCCCACTGGGGGTTCTCACGCCCTCCTCTTCCTTTTGAAGTACTTTGGTCCATATTTTATTCATGATAAGATTTGGGTGGAGGCTACACAGCCAAAGATTCTAGCTTCTTCGCACCTATCCCCCAGTGGCCAGCCCAGCTGGAGAGAAAACACCGGCTCCTGTGGACTCTCAGCCAAGGCTGGCTTTTCTGACATGGGGTGCGGCTAGGCAAGGCGTCTTGAGCTGTTCGGTTGTACTGGATGTCCTCCCCTTGGGTTTTTTTGTTAAATTTTAGGGGTGAACACAGCTATGAACAGGAAGGGAATTCCCTATCCTCATGGAGCGGACATGCGTGGTGCTGTCTTCGACCCAGCGATTTGCCCATGGTAAGGAGGTAGGTGAGCGCTCCATAGATGACCAGCTTCCTCGGTTCTATTTGCCTTTTTCAGTTCTCAGACAGGGTCTTGCTAAACTGCCCAGGTGAGTCTTGAATTCTCTCTGGAGCCCACCCAGGCAGGCACAAAACTTGCAATCCTCCTGCCTCGGTCAGTGAGGAGCTGGCTCGCCAGACCCAGCTTTGATTGTTGTACTTGGGGCAGGAGGCTTCACTTCTGCTGAGGGCTTACTGGGGTGCCAATTGTTGGGGAACCACTGCATTTTTCCCCCTGAGGCAAGTGCATGGTTTGAATGCTGTGTGCAGCACTACTGAGGTCTTGGGACTTGGTGGGAGACAGGTCACAGGGGACATCGTTCATAGAAGAGGTAATGTAGTGCTCTTGGGGCCCGGCTTTGTTCCTGTGGGAGCCGATTGTAATAGAACAAGCCTGGCCTCCAAACCCCTCAGGCCTCAGGCCCAGCCAGTGTCCCCTTCCTCCTTCCCCCCATCATTATGATACCCTGAGCCCTGAGGCTCTCACCGGAGGAGGCTGACAGAGGGACCGACAGATCATGGGCCGTCAAGCCTCCGAAACTGAGAGCTGAGGAAACCTCTTTGCTTTATAAACTTCCCAGCCTAGGGTGTTCCGTTATAAACAGACCACAAGAAAGGAGCAAAGCCATCCAATGTATGTCCCGTGTGCCTGTGCTCCTACTCTGTAAGTCACCTTAGAGAAATAACGGAGGATACGACCAGAGACTTCAACCCAAACCTTCGCCTTTAACCAGTAAACAACAACAGCAATAATAATAATAATAATAATAAACCAAACACCACCTCCACCACCCTCCCACCCCCATGTGCCAACTTTATAAAGTACTATCATTTTACTGGCAGAAAAGTCACTTGAGAGAGTCATCTAAATGATGACACCAGGGTCTGTGGGAAGAAACGCTACATCATACCCATTTGGTAGAGAGTTTTAAGAAAAGTCTAGAAATTGTTGGACTATAGCAACTAACAGTTTTTAATTTGGGACCAGACGTATTCTGAATTTTCTAAGACCAATCATCACTTACCTATCCTGTCAAAAATCAAGAGGGACGGGGCTGGGAGGTGATGCTGTGGGTAAAGCAATTACCTTTCAAGCACGAGGGGCCTGAGTTCGAATCCCAGATGGGTGCTGTGGACTGAGTCTGGAATCTTGGATCTCCTGTGGGGGAATGAGAGGCACAGAGGACTCCCCGGAACTTCAAGGGCCACTAGCTTGGAGTATGAAGTCTGGAACAGGGAGACCTTGTCTCAAACAAGGTGGAAAGTGAGGGCCACACTCCTGAGGTTGTCCTCTGAACTCCACATGTGCATTATGGCACATGTGTGGACCCCTTATGCACAGGCATGCACACATGCACAAAAACACTTATGTGGTATGTGTGTGTGTGTGTGTGTGTGTGTGTGTGTTTTGTCATGTATTTAAATAAGTCCATCAACCAATCAATCAGCCAAACAACCAACCAATCCATCATCAACCAATCTTGCTATACCTGGCTGTCCTTTGTGCTGACCATGACTCTAAACTGGGGCGTGTCACAGCCAAGGTCACTGTCTATGATTGTCATTGCAGCCAAAGGACTCCCACCCAGCTGGGTCAGCTGAGGTGTGTGTCCCAGCTGGCCTCTTTAATGGTGCCATGGGAGGCTTGTGAAATCAAGATAGGCTACCTAAAAGAGGCTTGCCCTGGGGACATGGGGCTGTTAATTCCCCGGAGTTATTTTTATTGGTTTGTAAATTGAACATTCCTCCTTGGGAACCTCCTGGAGCTTGGAGAGAGAGGACTGAAGCTGGCCCACGCAGGGGAGGGAGGTCCTGGGCCTGGGAAGCAGTCGGGACTGCATTCACTCAGCAGGAGAGGAGCCAGGTAGAGGTGATGGTGGAGTCGATGAGGCAAAACCATAGCCAGGAGGATTGTGAGAACGGGAAGGCTGCCTGGGAGGACGGGACCATGCAGCCCGTCCTAACTCCCTAACTCACACTGGTAATCCCAGTACTGGGGAGATGGAGGGGGGGGGGCGCGACCTGGAGTTTGAGGTCATCCTCCGCTACAGAAAGTTTTAAGATTAGCCTGGGCTACCTGAGACTTAAGATATTCCTTCACTCTGAGTGAGTGTGTGTGTGTGTGCCCCCCCCACCCCACTGAGGATCAGACACAGGGCCTCCTGGCCTCCTGTGTTAGGCAAATTCTCCACCCCCAAGACACACCCTGACACACCCTCATTCCAATCATTCTTTGATTCTGCGGTTTACTTTATGAGTCAACCTGGTTGGACCACAGTATCCAGATGTTTGGTCCAACATTATTCTGGATGTTTCAGTGAAGGCATCTCCCTTTCCCAATACGATTGACATTTGGACTTAGAGGTGCAGCTCATTGGTTGTATACTCCCCTAGCATGAATGTTCTAGGTTTGACCTGCAGAGCCTCCCTCCACATGTCAGAGCCTGTGAGTGTTCAGAGGACAGCTTATGGAAGCCTGATGGCTCCAGAGACCAATCTAGACAACAGACTTGGTGGCAGACACATTTACCTGCTGAGCCTTGTAATAAACCTGACATTTAAATGACCCAGAGACTTTCTTTTTCAAAAATTGTATCTAATTAACATTTTTAAAATTTATTTTACATAATAATCAACTTCTCCCGTTCCCTTCCCCCACAAATAGGCTTTCCATAAACATACTCCAAAAGGATGGGGTGGGGCCCATCTCATCAGTTGAAGGTCTCAGTGGCAGAAGAACAGACAGTTGTGGTGGGATGTGCTGTAATTCTAGCTCGCACTCAGGGAACCAAGACAGAAGAATGGATCAGAGTTCGAGGCCAGCCTGGGCTATGGAGAAAGACACTGTATCGGTGTTGATCTGCATGTATGTCTGTGGCTGGTGTCCACTGAGCTCAGAAGTGGGTGTCAGATCCCCTAGAACTGGAGTTACAAATTGTGAGCCGCTATATGGGTTCTGGGAATCGAACCCAAGTCCTCTGGAAAAGCAGACAGCGCTCTGGAGCCATCTCTCCAGACAGGGCCCTTTTTTTTTTTTTTTTTTTTTTTTTTTACCCCTTGAGATAAGGTTTCTTTGTGTGGCTTTGAAGCCTGTCCTGGAACTCACTCTGTAGACCAGGCTACTGCAAACACACAGAGATCTGCCTGCCTCTACCTCCCGAATACTGGGATTAAAGGCATACACACCTTTAATTGTATGTTGTTGGTGAACACCTGCCTGAGTTAAAATATTTTTAAGTTAAAAATTTTAAGTAAAATAAAATTAAAAAAAAAAAAAACAACCAGAGGGTTGGAAAGCCAGCCTACCTATATACCTCTTATCTATCTACCTACCTACCTACATCTATCTATCTATCTATCTATCTATCTATCTATCTATCTATCTATCATCTATCTGTCTATCTATCTGTCCATCATCTATCTATCTGTCTATATCTATCTATCTATCTATCTATCTATCTATCTATCTATCTATCTAATTCTCAAACTCCTGAACCTTTCCTTGCTGGTACTGTCCACTCCTCTCCACCCTGGAGTTCTGCACACATCGGTACCTGCTGTTCTCAGAACCTAGGACAGACACATGAGCTTGAAAAAAAAAAAAAAAAAAAAACAATATCCTGACAGGATGGCTAGGTGCCTGATGCCAAGCCTGAAGACCTGAGCTGTTTCCCTGGGAAAGAGAGAACTGATTCCTGAAAGTTGTCCTCCGCCTTCCACACATGTGCTGTCCTAGCAATAGTAAATAAAAAGCAAACAAATAAACAAACAAATGAATGCAATTGAAAACAAAAACCTTGAAGGGGCTGGAGTGGTAGAGCAGCCCTAAGACCTTGGGTTTAATCCTCAGTGCTGCAGCTGATGAACAAATCACTTAATCAAATGAGGGCCTTGGAGGGTGAAGCACTTGCCATTGGATCCTGGGGACCAAAGTTTATATCCTCAGCACCCCCACAAAAAGCTGGGTGGGCACGGAAGCCCACTCGTAATCCTAGCTCTCAGGAGGCAGAGACAGGGGTTCCCCAGGCAAGCTGGCTGGCCAGACTAACCAAGTCATCCAGCTCCAGGCCCAGAAAAAGGCCTTGCCTTGATAAATAAAGCAGAGTGAAGAGCCAGCATTAACTTTGGACATCCACCCCCATGTCCATACATAGGCACACGCACACACGGAACATACCTACATGCAAAAACAGTTATAGAAGATACTGGAGTGTTCTTCTTTTCTTTTTTTTAGGGTTTTTGTTTGTTTGTTTGTTTTTTTGTTTTTTGAGACAGGGTTGTTTCTCTGTGTAGCTTTGGTGCCTGTCCTGGATCTCGCTCTATAGACCAGGCTGGCCTCGAACTCACAGAGATCAGCCTGCCTCTGCCTCCCGAGTGCTGGGATTAAAGGTGAGCACCACCACTGCCCGACGATACTGGAGTGTTCTAATGACATGTGTCGGGTATGTAGTCAAGGTACTGCTGCCCGCCCCCCCCCCCCCACACATGCATACACATCCCCACACTCGCTTAGAACTGGAATCCTTTGACCCCCGGCCTCTCTGTAAATCCACCTTCTCAGGCCTCCGTTTTTATCTGTCAGTGGCACGGTGGCAGGCACACAGTAGGTGCTCATTAAATGATTGGTAAGTGAATGGCTAAAAGCTAACAGGGGCTTTCCTCCCAGCCTGCCTGTGGTGGCCGTGGCTGGGGATGAGGGCCAATGACACTGGGAATCTACACCTGCCCGGAGCTCACGGTGCCAGGTCCTGGACTCAGTTTCTAGCTCACTGTTTTAACAACCCTGACAGGTGGAGGGCCCATTGTTCACATATTCGCATGTTACAGAGGCAAAGCTGTAATTGCAACCCGGTCTTGGGGCCATTTGTGGCATGCTCCCTGCCCGTGAGAGGTGCAGGCCAGCAAGTGGCGGGGAGACTCAGGAGAAGGAGCCAGAGGCTCATTATCGGGGTGCAGAGACCATGGAGGCACACCCAGCTTTGAGGTAACACTGAATCTAACGCAGCCTTCTCTGCTCGCACAGAGTCCCTTCCTGCCTTGCTGCTCTCTGTCAGGACTTGTCCGGCCTGGGTTTCGTGGCTTCAGGCTTCTGTTGGCTGCTGCCTGTATTGGGGGCTCAGCAGGTCTGTCTTCCTTGACCACCCAAGTCACTGCCGAAGCAATTAATTAGAGAACAGGGCGCGGCTGTGGGAAGGCTCCTCCGGTGCCCTGTGGAGCTGATATTTAATTTTTGATCGTTTTTTTTTTTTTTTTTTCTTCGAGTTTTCCCTTTTGCAAGCACCTGCCCCACATCGAGCTAGCAACAACCCTCCTGTCCCCAGCTTCAGACTGGGCAAGCCAGAGTCAAGAAAGTCTTGCTCAGTTTGATTGTCACGGCCTCTCTCCCAGCAAGTCAAACTGTTTGTATCTCTCAAGACAGAAGACAGGAGTTGGCCAAGGCATGCGGGAACCTAGAGCACAGAGCTGGCCACGTTGGCCATCTCACTCCCACCTCCCAGCTCTAGGAGACCCTGGAGTACCAGAGAGCCAAGGTGGCTAAACCCTGATTGCTTTTAGGCCTGGTCCCAGTGTGTGTGTGTGTGTGTGTGTGTGTGTGTGTGTGTGTGTGCTACTTATGACCTGGCTGACCTATAGGAGTCTCAGTTTCTTCCTCCGCAAAATGGGAATCATCACAACTCCTATCACACAACATTGTTCTGATGACCCCATGAGCTAAGGAAAATTCTAAGACAGCCATGTGGGGTCTCTGTCTTCCCTTAGGCTATCGGATGCAGGCTTGGGATGCTCGTGGAAGAGCTTAAGAACATTACACTCCCAAAAGGGACCCTGGAGCAGGCCGACTAGTAGAAATCTGAGGCGTGATGTTTGGGGTGAGTTTCGGGGTGTGGGCACGCTAGGTGCTCCTCCTTATCACACAAGCTCAGCTACTGCAGTCGGCCATCATCTTCATGGACTCTTCATCCACCAACCAACCACATAGTGTAACTGTTTGGAGAAAGATTATGTGCATACTGAACATGTAGAGACTTGTTTTTTGCCAATAATCTCTACTCAACACAGTGACCACTTCTGCAGCATTTGCATGGTGTCAGGGGTCACTAGGAGATGGTTTAGGGTAGATGTGAGTATGTGTGCCTGCAGTGGGGGGCCCGGGGTGTTCTGGAACCAGGCTCCATTGGATACCCTATCTACATGTCAAGCTAGTTCTGTTCCCCATGGCGCTCCCACTCAGCCAGCAGGTAAGATACAGAGTAACTGGTGATTTCTTGGGCAGCAACCCCTTCACTCCCTTCTGATCCCCACCCCAAACTTCTTCCTCCCTCTGGTGTGTACTGGGCAGAACCACCTCCCTATGGCCCCAGGAACAAAATTTCTCTGCATGATTTTAGCTCTGGGCAACTTGGCAGCCTGCACCCCAGCGATCTTTCCGGACTTGGCTTTCATGGGGAGTGTTAACTGTGTTCTAATAATTCTGCAGCTCTCCCTTACCCTCATGCAAGATAAGTAACATCATGAAGCCCATTTTGCAGGTGTGAAACTAAGGTTCAGTAATGAAAGAGAACCAGGAAGAGGCATGGTCAGGCTCTGGAAGCAGGTCTCATGGATACTGGCACCTTTGTGCCATCCATTGCCCCACACTGCCTTTGACTTCTGAGTCTCCCCTAGCATCCAGTACCCTCCTTCCAGCCCAGAAATCTGGCCTGGGAAATATTCTCCCTTCTCATAAGGTTTTGGCTTTCATACCTAGCTTGGTTTTCTCTCTTTATCTGTGGATCTCTGGGCCTCACTCCTCCATTCTGCATGTGACAGATAAGATTGGGTCCCCAGGCTGTACCACACATTGCACAGGGCCCTGGAACGCAGACATGGTACCTGCCTTGAGAGTTCCACGGTAAGGGACAGAAATATTCACAGATGATTACCTTTGGGGGTCCATCATCTGTTCCCCTGGAAGGTGGGACACCAGAAGACCACCAGTCTAGCGTCCCCATGGAATCCCAAAGACTGCCAACCCATGCTTCTGTATTAGCTACTCAGTGACACATAACAATATCCTCCATGCTTTAAGGCTGAGAACAGAGATTTAATATAACACATGTCTGTGGTAATTACATATATGCATTGTGTTTCCATGTCCACGGAGCAGGAGTGTGGGGGTAGGTTGTCTCGTCCCTCCACTAGGTTGCTCACGAGATCCCAGGATAAGATCTGTAGCTAGAGGAGAGGAGTCCTCAGGCAGCAACTGGAATGGGCTCCCTTGGGGCCTCCCAAGTTAGAAGAACATCCGTGTCCTTCTAAGCCTCAACTTGCACACGAAACATCCAACAGCAAACAACGAACAACAGAAATGAAGGGAATACTATGCAGCCATCAACATGACCAAGCCAAGTCTACACTTAAAGGGAAAGCAGCTGGGAGGGAACAGAGTGAGCTGGTCACAATGTCTTGTTAAGACAATTGAAGAGTGACCAGGACAGTGGGTAACGGTGCTTGCCACCAAGCCTGAGGAACTGAGTTCTAGTTCCGGACCAACACCATGGAAGGAGATAACCCAACCCCTGTAAATTGTCCTCTCACCTCACTCCCCACCCTCCCCACGGACACACTCACTAAATAAAATGGAACAAAAAAGTTGTAATGGCCCACATAAACTTTCTGCGACTCTGGAAGTGAACTAAAGGTTTGCAACAACCCAAGGGTAACATTTTTCAGCGGCTGAATGTGAATGAAAACAGCGAGAGCTTCCTTCCTGGCATTCTAACTCACTCCTCTTCCATTCTCTCACTCCAGTTTTAGTGGCTTTGAAAACCAGCAGCCTTGTAACCACCGTAGCTGTGGAAAACAGTGGGTCTGCAGCTACCGGAGGAGCAGGATGGAATGGGAACCTGCCTCCAAGGAACCTGACCGGTTGTCCACCCGGAAGCAAAGTGGGAGCTTGCCGAGAAGTGTGTCTAAGGCTTCAAAATATCTAGCCCGACTCCAAGCTCACACAGTCCCATCCCCAGGTGTTGAAAACAGTCCTGGGGATTCCTCAGCAGCTCAGCTGTCCAAGGTGGTATGACCCTGGAGGATAGGCTGGCCTTAAACCAAAGACAAGAACTGATCTGCTATAGACTGTCCACAGGGGACTTTGAAAACCTCTGAGACATTCCTGGAAAGCTAGAAGGCCATGGATCATGTATGCACCTAAGAGCTATCTGAGAAAGCCCTACACTACCAGCTCTGCATGCCCTTCCCCAGGACAGGGGATTGAGGAGGAAGGTGGCCCAGCTGGCCGCAGGCTAGAAGGCTGTCTCAGCACACACCTGGAGCGACAGAGACAAAGACAGAAAAGGAGTTTTTCTTCTCCTTTCCCGAGAGGACAGTGGACTAACTGGTTCAAGTCTTAAATTTAAGGAAATCTCCATCGCAGGAAGCTGATGACAGACCTGAGTGGCCGAACACAAGGAAGAATAGAGATTTTTGGAGAATTAGCCCAGGGAAGTCACTCCATAAACAGCATCAACAAAACCACAAAAGCAGAGACAGAAGAGACTAAATGTATGTCTAGATTTTAAAACTTCCTAGGAAGTTTTCATGCTGGGCATAAGTGACTTCACTGGAGAATTCTAAACTTCAAGGACCAACACTAATCCTTTGGGTGCTCCCACCCAAATAAAACAAGAACACTTCCTCAACCGAGCTGTGGAGGAGGAGGAGAAATCAAGTATAATTCCATTTATCTAAAATATTTAAAACACAAACTAATACTATAAACTATTTTAAAATAGATATACACGAATGTTGTGGAATATTTAACTATGTAAAGAAGTGTTCCACTTGGTTATTCTGTGGAATATCACTAACTGTGTAAAGGTGTGTTACATTTGTTTCTGCTGCATTTGTTTAACGATGTAAGGATGTGTTACATTTGTTTCACCTTGCCTGCCTAAGACACCTGATTGATCTAATAAAGAGCTGAACAGCCAATAGCTAGGCAGAAAAAGGGATAGGCGGGGTTGGCAGGGAGAAAGAATAAATAGGAGGAGAACTCTAGGCCCTAAAAGATAGGAACGAGAGGAGAGGAAAGAATGAGGGAGATACCAGGGGCCAGCCAGGTAGCTGTCAGTCCACAGACACAGAAAGCAGTTGGACAGCTGAGCTGCTGAGAATCCCCAGGACTGTTTTGCGGACCTTGAGTAGGATGTACACAAGGGTAAAAAGCCCCAGGCGAAAGGTAGCTAGAAACAGGTTAAGTTAAAAGAGCTAACCAGAACTGAGCCTAAGCTAGGCCAAGCATTCATAATTAATAAAAACTCTCTGTGTCATGATTTGGGAGCTGGTTGGTAGCCCAAAAGAAAAATCTTGGTCCACACTAGGGCTAGCAAGATGGCTCGGTGGGCAAAGGGGCTTGTGGCCAAGCCTGACAAGCCAGAGTCAAACCCCATCAAGCTGACGATCAAGATTAACCACTTATGTATCACTTTCCTTCCTCCTCATAAAACAGTATAACTCCCTTCAGACGGGGAGTCCCATGCTCAAAGACAAAGTTTGTTGAGCTAGCTAGGCTGGGCTTTCTGACTGCGATCTGGTCAGATGTGCTGGCTTCGGATCCTAACTCAACGACTTACTGAGTCTGTGAAATGTGTATCTTGACCCCCGTACATCTCCAGCTCTGTGAGAGAGGAGTGGCAATGGTCTCACCTTAGCGACTTGTAGGAGGGAGGCTGTGGCGGCCTAGTATTAAGCCTTCACTTGGCACATAGTACATACTCAATAAACATCAGCCAGGATTCCCAAGGTCAGTGCTGATTCTAGCAATTTTTTTTTCTTTTGGTTTTTCAAAACAGGGTTTCTCTGTGTAGCCCAAGCTGTCCTAGAGCTCACTTTGTAGCTCAGGCTGGCCTTAGACTCTTATTCAGCGATGTTACACCTGGTTGAGCCCTCCTCTGGCTTCGTCTGGTTGCTTAATTATTATTATTTAAATGGTTGCTGGGTTTTGTTTTATTTTGAGCCAGCGGTCGCTGAGTGGACCTGGATGTGCCTTCTACTTCTGTCTGCAGCCCGAAGTTGGGCCTGGGACTTGTGGCTGTGCTGGAAACCAAAGGTCACATCTGTGCGCTGTGCTATGGCTGAAAAGGGGGAGCCCCCCCCAAGCCTGCCTTTTGCAGCCAGCTTGCCTCCTTGAACAGCCAAACCCTTCAGGCTCTGGGGGCTCCTTTGTGGGGAAGGTGATGTTGCCTCTCACTTGTTTGCTCAGGGTTTAAAAGGTATTGCTGGGCTTTGGCTAAGAGGAAATTCAGCCTTTGAGCAAATCCTTAGTCGCTGATTGTCTGTAAACATCTGGATGGAATGTGTCAGCTTGGAGTCCACTTTTCTGGGCTTCTCCCTATGGCGCAGGGTCCTGGGAGGGAACAAACTCTATTTGTATCTCGATGACAGGCTTGATGGACAGGCTCTTGCCATTGATACTGGGGTTGCCCCCTTACCTTGTGCAGGGGGGTGAAGAGGGGGAAGAAGAGGAAGAAAAGGGGAGGAAGAAGTGGAGGAAGAGGAAGAAGACAGGGAGGGAGAAAACAAATGGAGAGTTCCCTGCGATCCTAGTAAAAAGCGGTGCTAATTCCGTGCCTGAGTCTCTCTCCACCCCTCCAAGAAGCTCCCCTGTGGACCCGTGCCTGCTGGGATGAGACATTCTCCCAGTCAGTCCCACAGATATCCACTGAAGGTCTAGCATGTGCCAAGCCCTGTGTCTAACATAGGAGACGTTACCTTTTGGAATCGTGAGTTCCCACGGGGAGAGAGAGAGAGCCCTTTTCCAAGAAACCCTAGACCAAATCCCATGTCGCCAGAGATCCCATCTTAAAGCAACCGTGTTCGTGAAGGGGATGCTGTTGACTGTACACATAACCCTTCCCAGGGGATCCCTGTGTTCGTCAGCTTTCCAGAACTGTGACAAAATGCCTGTGGAAGGTCAAGTTAAAGGAGAAAATGGTTTCACGGCTTAGCAAATTTCTGTTGCCTTTGGTCTGCGTGTGGAAAAAAGGAAAGCCAAGACACAGTGAAGTAAGGGAGAAGGCCTGAGTATACCTCTAAGGTATGTCCCTCTAATGATTCGCCCCTCCCCCCCCCACTTCTTAAAGTTTTACCATCCTCGATGGTGCCACTGAAGTCATTGCTAAGCTTCCAATGCAGCCATTGGGATATTTCAGATACAAACATAGTAAAAACATCCAGTAAACCGGTGTCCCCGTCCTCAGAGCCTCCACGGCAACAAAGGATCTGGAGATGTAGGTGAATCCTAGAAGCAACATCCATCATCCCCTACACTCACATTATATTGGTCAGAATTCAGACACTCTGGCGGGGTGGGGAGTGTAGGGTATCTGTTTGTATTCTATAGATAGATAGAATGAAGTCCCAGTGTTTGGGGAGAACACAGCATGGTCACAGGATCTGCCATCTGGACAGTGTGCCCAGCTAAACCACTGCCCTTGACACCGATTGTGAGTACTTGGGTCAGCAAGAGGGCCCAACAAACAAAAGTGATTGCTGTCAAGCCTGATGACCAGAGTTCGATTCCTTGGACTACACAGTGGCAGGAAAGAACAGACTTCCACAAGTTGTCCTCTGACCTCTGTATGGGCACTGTGGTATTTGAATGCCCCCCCCATCAATGAATAAATAAATGTGATTAAAATAACGGAGCATCCTAAGATTGTCTTTGCAGCCCAGTTGCCTAGCAGGCACAAAGCCCTGGGTTCCAGACCTACCACCACATAAACCTGAGCTGGTGCTCCACACCTGTAATTCCAACTTGGGAGACAGAGGCAAATGAGAAGTTCAAGGTTATCATCAGCCATACACTGCTAGCCTAGGCTACACACAATAGAACAGTGCATGTAAGGGTGGGGAGGGTAAGTGGGTGTATTTGGTGTACTGAGAACGGAATCCTGGGTACCACACATGCTTAGCAAGCACTACACCAGCCCTTAAAAAACAAACAAAACTAAAAAAAAAAAAAAACAAAAAACAAAACAAAACTTTTCTGTTTGCAGGCAGGATCTCACTAAGTTGCCCCGACAGGCCTTGGACTTGTGATCCTCATGCTTCAGTTTCTGAAGTATCTGGGGTATCTGGGCTGTTATCCTAGCAGTGGGAAGGCTGAGGTGTGAGGATCAATGCACATATAAGGCCAGCCTGGGCTACATAGTGAGCTCCAGGCAAAGCCAGAGCTGCAGGGCAATATACTCTGGAGGGAGAGGAGGGGAGGGAGGGGAGAGGGGAGAGGGAGAGGAGAGGGGGGAGGGAGAGGGGGAGAGGAGAGGGAGAGGGGGAGAGGGAGAGGGAGGAGAAGGAGAGGGAGATAGGTAGACAGATGATAGATGGATAGATAGATAGATAGAGGGGTGGATGGATGGATGGATAGATGGATAGATAGAGAGAGATGGATGGATGGATAGATGGATAGATAGACAGATGGATGGATAGATAGATATATAGAGAGAGATAGAGAGATGGATGGATGGATAGATGGATAGATAGATAGATAGGTGGATGGATGGATAGATAGATATAGAGAGATAGAGAGATGGATAGATGGATGGATGGATGGATGGATGGATGGATGGATGGATGGATAGAGATGAGGCCAGCAGAGCCCCACGCCTGCCCCTCGCTCTTTCTCAGAACCTCACACACGTGGGTCATGACTGGCACACAGGCTCCCGGCCTTACTGACTTGCTGCCACTTAATAGCAGTTGTAAATGACAAGGCCAGGTCACCTCAACCTCCCCAAGCTTCAGACTCCGACTCTCTGGAAGGTTTGCCAGGCAGACACACTCCCCCTCGACTGCTCCGCCACGTCACGATTAGCTGTGTGGCACTGTCATTGAGTGGGCACTTTCACATCGTGCCCGGCTAAGCCTCTGTCTCCTCCCCTGAAAACAATAGGCGGAATTTTAATGGGGTGGGAACAATCCGGGATTCAGAGAATGAATGAAGGGAGGGGAGGGAGGGAGTCACCACCCTGATTTGTGTCTTCTGAGGCAATAGGTGTGCAGTCTCCCTTTCTCAGAGCTAGGGGAATGTCTGCCAAAATAAATTAACTTTCCCACGTCAGTGAGTCATTTGGCAAGGGCTGCTGCCTCGGAACCGAGGGAGAACGGGAGAGACCACAGGGTAGGGAGGGGTCGGAGTGACTCAACACGGAGGAAGCAGCTTTGGCTCCCTCCCCAACCCCCTCTACTCTCTCTTTCATTGCCTACGCCCCCCCCCCTCTCCCCCCCCTCTCCCCCCCCCCCCTCTCCCCCATTCCAGCTCTCTCTCGAAACCTGTTGAAGTAAGAGAGGCAGAGAGTCCCTCCAAGAAATCACTGATTCTGGATCTCAGCTGTGCAAAGGTGGTCCAGTGGACGGACAGACATCAGAAGCTACTGCCACGGGATGGACGCACAACGTGTGTGTGTGTGTGTGTGTGTGTGTGTGTGTGTGTGTGTGTGTGTGTGTGTGACAGGGCCAGGCTTCGGCACCCCTCTCTCTTCCATCCGGTGCTCCTGTCCCAAGCGTGCCAGACCTTAGCTATTCCCACACTCCAGCGGCTGGGGAGCTTCAGGGCACAGCAGCAGAGATCAAAGCCAGAGCCAACAGGTCCTTAAGAAGAAAGGCCTGGGAGGAGCCGGCTGAGATGGACTTAATTACCTCCTCCTCGGGCTTGGGGGTTTTATGAGCAGGTCTGCCTGTCTCCTAGAAACCGGACCAGAGGCAGTGAACCCAGCATAAAAGAGATTGATGTGAGACAGGAAAGGCAACTTTCCGACCTCTGAAATGATGATATTCCACCAGGCTCACTCTTGCTCAAGCGTTCTCTAGCTTCCCATTGCCTGTAGGAGGCAATGCACTTTAAAAGTTGCCCTTAAGAGCATGCGCTGTTTGGGGGGTGGGGTGGGGTGAGTCTCAGAGACCTGGGTGGGAATCACGCGAAATTACCTTCAGTGAAATTGACTCTGTAAAAGAGTATATGATTGTACCTGAGTGGTTTAGGGAAGGTTGTTGGGAATCACATTCCTTCCTGTAGAGCCCCAAATCCATGAGCACCAAGGTCTCATTCATAAAAAGGCACAGAGGTCCTCTTGTATATTTAAGTCAGTTCTAGATGGAAAAACACGCAGCTCACCAAGTTCTCACGAGCAGTGAAGATCATTGGTGTCTCCTGATGTCAACTCGAAAGTACAAATTTGTCCTTTTCATGTGGACTGAATTTAGGGCCTTGAATGTCCTCAGCAAGTTCTCTACGGGTGAGCTCCATCCATCACCCCCTTCCCTTTTTAATTAATTTTTTTTAAGATTTAAATTTTTAGGGCTGGAGAGATGGCTCAGAGGTTAAGAGCACCGACTGTTCTTCCAGAGGTCCTGAGTTCAATTCCCAGCAACCTCATGGTGGCTCACTACCATCTGTAATGAGATCTGGCACCCTCCTCTGTATACATAATAAAAAAAAAAAAAAAGATTTAAATTATTTTAAAAAAGAATGTATGTGTATGGGTGTTTTGCCTGCATGTGTACATCAGTGCATTCTTTTTGTGCCTGGTATCCACAGAGGCCGGAGGACGATGTTGGATCCTGCAGAACTGGAGTTACAGGCAGTCGTGAACTGCCATGTGTGGGTGCTGAAAACCAAACTCAAGATTCTTTTCTTGAGCAGCCAGTACTCCTAACCACCGAGCCATCTCTCTACCCCCTTTCCACCTGTGAGAGAAAAAGGCTGTTGCTTAGGCTGATCTGGAACTTGCTATCCTCCTGCCTCAATTCCCTTGGTAGCAAGGACTGACAGTTGTGTCCCTTGAGGTCCGGCTTAGCAGAATGGCTTCTAAGCATTGTCTAAGAGTGACTGAGTAATCCCCCCTCTTCTTTCCCGTTTTCACGTGGGTGTGTGGTGGTGCATTTCAGAGAGAGATACACACACAGAGTGTGTGTTCACATGGGTGTGGATACATGAGTGTGTGCACAGAGGCTAGGGGTGGACAACAGGAATCACCCCCAACTGTTCTTCCATTGAGGCAGGGTCTGTCAATCAAGCCTAGCACTCCACTGAGCTGAGCGGACAGTCTCCCGGAGGTAGCTTGCTTGGGGATTTCCCGCCTCAACCTCCAGAAGCTGGAATGACACTTACCCAGTGCCTAACCTCTGATCCATCTCTCCAGCCTCTTGGTGTGTGAGTGTGTGTGTGTGTGTGTGTGTGTGTGTGTGTGTGTGTGTTTCCTCCCTGCCTGTCCTCCAGCCTTGGAATCCCCACCAGCATTAGAAAGTTCCCAAGCACAGGGGTCAAGGGTCACAGGATGCCCAGGCCATACTCCCTGCCCTCCTAAACACCCTACAAATGATACTTACCAACTGGTGGGTCTCTGCTGCTTCTTACATTTACTGATCTGACGTTTCCTTCCATCACAAGAAGGGCTTTGAATCTACATTAAAAAAAAATACTCATGTAGCAGAGAGGCAAGGGATTGAGTCAGGTCTGTCTGTGCAGCCGGGAAGAGCTGGCGCTCGGGTCTGGGATTAATAAGGTTAATTTCACAGTACACCTCGTCATTTTGAATCAAGTGGCTCAGCTGAAGGGGGAGGAAGGCATGTTGTTTTATTCTGGGGATAAATGAGAGATTAATTTTTAAGTCTTATTTAAATAACTCTCAAAGAGGCGCTAGAGATGAAATTGCTTTTAATTGGCCGGCTGCTCGCCAGCTCTTGGATGTTCAAGTACTCGGAATGAGATCGCGGTTGGTTTTAAACTTGAGCTTGTCATCTTGCTGTCTCCCCCTTCTCTTCCCAGGCCACACATTCCACACTCTTTACTCTGAATCAGAGACCTTCTGTCTGGTTGGCGCCCTCATCACTTCCTGCTTCTAACCACCAGACCCAGGACAGCACTGGGGCATATACTGCTTGGGAGGGACCGACTACCTGCCATTTATTTATTTGTTTGTTTGTTTGTTTATTATTTTTCAACAGGCAGGCAGGTCTGTGCTGTGAGACGCGAACTGGGATCATATTCTGGCTGCCTCCCCGCCTCCCAAGACACACACACACACACACACACACACACACACACACACACACTTCCTAATCATTGACCCCAGGGAAATCACTTAACATTCCTGAGTGTCAATTGCTGAGTCTGTGAAGAGGGGCCTCCAGGGCTGGGCTGTGTTGCTCGATGGTTAGGGCGCTTGCCTGGAGCCTATGAAGTTCTGGGTTCCGCAGAACCAATAAAACAAAGCAAAAGAGGCGGGCAGAGACTTACTGTCAAAATTGCGTCCCATGGTGTGCTAAAATGTTTAAGGCCTGGTCCTCCAAAGGGAACTTGATGAGTACCATGTGGGAACTTCCACAAGGCAAGTATTCCCCTGCTCTGGCGCGGTCACCAGACACAGACTTGGGAAGAGCTACACAGCACTAGACTGGAATTTCTCCTCACAAGTCCGACAGCCACAGATAATCTCAGGAGCATGGATAACCAGAAAATGGAGCCAATTACAGCAAGTGAGGTATTTGAAGTATTGCTACCATTATGTGCGTGTGCATGTGTATGTGTGTGTATACATATATATATATATATATATATATATATATTCATGTATTTTTTTTTAAGACAGAGTTTCTCTATGTAGCCCTGGCTGTGCTGCAACTCACTCTGTAGACCAGGCTGGCTTTGAACTCACCAAGATCCATGTACCTCTGCCTCTGAGATGTGGGGAATCCATCTATCATCTGCATTTTTGCCAGGGCTGAGTGAGAGGATGTGGAGGGAACTCTCGGCTGCCTGGTACACAGTAGGGCATCCACTCAATTACTGGTGGGGACCTCAGAAGTGCAGGCTGACTGCAGTCACAGAAGAGTGAGCATCAGCTGAGGTGGCAGATGCAGGTGCTGGGTTCAAACCACACACAAGGAAGCCAGGCGGGCTGCAGAGGAAGTTGTGAAACTGGGGGGGGGGGCAGAAAGCCCAGTCCCCCAAAAAAGATAAGGAAGGAAGGAAGAAGGGGAAAGAGGAAGAAAGGGCGAGGGAAAGAGAACGGAAGGGAAGAACTGTTTCGGGTCATTGGAGGCGAATGCTCCTCTGTCTGGAACCAAGAATTAGAGGGCTAAGTGGGCGGTGGTGGCGCACGCCTTTAATCCCAGCATGCAGGAAGCAGAGGCAGGAGGATCTCTGTGAGTTCAAGGCCAGCCTGTCTAGTGAATTCTAGGGAAAAAAAGAAAGGGAGGGAGAAAGGAAGGAATGAGGAAGGGAGGGAAGGAGGGAGAAAGATAAAGAAATAGTAAGAGCCAGGTTACTGAGTGTCAGGCACTTGATGACCAGACTCACCTAGGAGGCAACTTTTCTTCCCATTTTAAAGATGAGAAAACAGATCCCAGCAATGTCACTCAGCCACATAATGGCTAAACTCAGGATTTGAACCCAGTCTGGGTGACTCTGAAATGCATTTGCTGCCAACAGGCCCCCCAAATATCCTCTGCTGCTCTGATTGATTTCTGAAAAGTGGGGAGGGGGCAAGAACAGAGAAAAGTAAACCAGGTGTGTGTGTGCGCACGTGCGTGCGTGCGTGCGTGCAATTTCTGTATCCCCCTCAAGGCCCATCTCTGCATGATGATAATGAAGGTCCCCCTTCATGGGGACCATGCATTTGGGGGGGGGCTGTTCATAACCAAACCATAACAAGAAGCCAACAAAAGAAACTATGGCAATATGATCTAGGACAGAAATTGTGGTCCCATTTGGTGCATCCACAGGGGCCACCTAAAATCCATCCCCCCCCCCCCCCCCCACCCCCTGCATCTCTCCCAGCTCCATCTCAATCCACCCCAAGCCTTCTCCTCATACCAGCTGTGCAGAGCTCAGTGGAGCTTGGGGGGGGGGAGGAGGTGTTGGACATTATTGTCGCTGTGGTCACAGCTGATCAGAACTTTTCTCCATGTGAGAGCTGGCCCCCACCACCTCAGGGTTGGCCAAGAACCGCTCTACCTGTCCTGGGGTTGAGAGCAGAGCATTTACCTCAAGGTAGGGCTGGGGCAAGTTTATGATGGCTGCTTTGACAAATGACCCCTGCAGCCCTTGGGAAGTTATGCTTCCTTACTTTTCCCAGCTTCGGGGGCTTCCTGAAATTGGTCTCAGGTCTTGGCTGTCTCTTTCTCTCTCTGAGTCCTGTCTCTGAGTGTTTGTGAAATTCCTATCTTTGGTCTGGATACCCATGTTGAACTAAATTGAGTGTGATCTCTTCTTCATTTTTACCCTAATCACACCTGCACAGACACCATTGCCTAATAGGACCATAGCCTGAAGTCTCCAGCAACAAGCCCCGCCCTCTGCCCCCCGCAGCTGTTCCCAGGTCCTCACTTTGATCCACTCTGCGGATTCTTCTCTCCTGTGGAAAGGGGAAGGATGCTTCTGAGAGCAGAGTGCTGAGCCTGGCAGTCACTTCCTCTGTAGAGCTAGCTAGTCAATTTCTCCTCCTGTCTGGTTGCTGACCGCACATGAGGCAGAGGCGTGAATCAAGGTCTCATTCTCTGCTTTTCGAAACCGAACTTTCCATGGAAATCAACTTTCCCAAGGATGCTGGTTGCTCAGCTATTATTAGTTCAGAGGCCACACTGAGGGCATCGGGCACCCAACAAGAAAGCAAGCTCCATCCGGGTTCAGCTCACCTGGGCAGCAGCATGCAACTGGCCCCTGGCTGGTGTAAAAGTGCAGGGTCGAGGACCAGAAAATCCAGGGCACACAGCTCTGCACTGGAAGATGATTCCGGGGTTGCACTCACCCCGTCCTTCTGCAGCTTCTTTGGAAATACATGAACACACACCTCATGCCGGGCTGCTCAGGGTGGTTTGTGCCCAGCTCATCTTATCCCCACAGTCAGTCACCTTGCAAAGCCATTGTCTCTGTCCGGGTATCAGGCTCAGAGAGGCTCTAAGCCCTAGCTAGGCATGGTGGTTCGTATTTAAAATCCCAGCACTCAGAAGGCTGAGCCAAGAGAGCTGGTGAGTTCAAGACCAGCCTGGACTGCACAGCACAGCCCTGTCTCAAATCCTACCACCCCCCCAAAGACAGCCCTGATGTTCTTGACCCCAAATCTGGCAGAGTGGAGTGGCTTTTCAATCCCTCCCAGCTTGGGTGGGGAGGGTTAGAAATGGGGGGAGGTCCCTAAGAGGAAGGGGCAAGGCAGGCAGGGGGGGTACTCCCTCCTTCTGGTCCTCACTCAACAGAGTAGAGTGGAGTTTTAGGGTGTGAACCCAGGTGTCTGGGTGCATAATAATGAGTTAACACTCAGGGTGTGTGGCTGTGTACGGTTCAGGGAAGGGATGGCTGTGTGTGAGTGTGTGTGTGTGTGTGTGTGTGTGTGTGTGTGTGTGTGTGGCTTTTGTAGGGGCAGGGCTGGGGGCCAACACTCATGGAGCTGAGCCTGGACCGCTGAGACCAAGCAGCTTTCTCTCCTCCTCCCCCTCCCTCCCCCCCCACCCCTCCGGCCTCCCCCCGCAACCTCCTCCCTCGGCCCCTGGCTTCCCAGAGGATTCCGTTAACAGCTGGAACAAATGAAAGGCGGGAAGCTGGGCGGTGCCAGGAGGGGTCAGAGGGGCTAAGCCGGGCGCTGGGCCCTGCCTTCCCCCGGGTTCCTGGATGCTAAGGATTACAGCCTGGGCTGCCGCTGTTTAATCAGCTGGTAGCAATTTAACCATTACACCCCAGTGAGAGAATCTAAGACATTTCCTACAGCCCGGGAAGGAGAGGATTCAGAAGGGAGGAATGCAGAGGGGGTGGTGGTGCAGGGGTGTAGCGGGGGGGGGGGCGCGAGGGGGCGTAAGAAAGAGGAAACGAGAAATGAGCGGATTCTGTCCTTTGCAGTAAAGCTGGAGCAGGGCGATGAGGGCCCCAACCTGGAGTGCTGAGGTCCTTATGGGCTGGGGAGGGAGTCAGCAGGGCTGCCTGGAGGTGGGGATGTGGGGCGGGGGAAATTTTGTCTCTTACATCAAGGGGTGGTCCCGGGGCCCAGAGAGAAGCCTGTTTTGTGCAAGCCCTGCCCGAGACAGCCCCGCTTGAGATGGGACCCAGCAGAGCAGTTAACTAAGGGACCCCTCATCTTGGGCTACTGGCTTATGTGTGGGTGTTTAGAAAACGAGCCCGCGGCTGCGTTCTTTAAAGAGGTGTCTTCTCCAGCCACGCCTCTTTTCTGCTTCAGGTGCCCCTAAGAGTCACCACGCTGGAGCCCGGCTGCCAGGCGCTGCCTTGGAGCCCAGGGCTGGCGGCAACACTGGGGAGCCCCGTGGAAGGAGAGCCCAGAAGGCAAGGGTGGTGTTTAGGGTCAGGACCTCCCTTAAGGTCCAGGTTTGCAGCCCAGGCTCCCCTACATGGACTGGTGTCCCTGGACGTCCAGGCTAGCAGCCCAGGGTCCCCTAGATAGACTCATGTCCCTGGGGCAAGTCGCTAAGCATATCTGAGCTTAGGCTCTTCGTCCTGACTTACTGGGGTTGGAGCACTTTTTCTGCTCAGGGCCAAATGGTAAATAAGTTTGTGAGTCACACAGTTTCCACGGCAACCATTCAACTTTGTCCCAGAAACATCGGCTATGGATAAATGAATGGGCATTGCTCTGTCTAATAAAACTTTATTTACAAAAACCATTAGCTGGCTCCTGGGCTGTAGCCTGCTTGCTTCTGATCTAGGGAACAAAAAATGACAGCACCCATCTGCCGCTGTCCCCTGAAGAATGAAACCCAGTGGCTCGTGACAGCACATCTCCAGGGTCTGAAACACATCCTCAGGTGACTGTCAGCCAGGTGGCAGGAACAGGTGGCAAAGATTTTTCCGCTCAACAAATTTGCCACTCATTGCCCGCCCTTAGTCACGTGCTAGGAGATCTAACAGTCAAGACGGCACCTCCATCCTGTGGCTATCACAGAAGACACGAGGCAGGGTCATTTACAAAGGACAAAGGTTTACTGGGCTCACAGTGATGGATGTCCAGGATTGGGGGCTATATCTGCTGAGGGTCTTATATTACATCATAACACGACAGAAGAGACAGAAAAGACTTGTGACAAGGGGTGACTTTACTGTATCACACCCCATGGTTGCAGGAACAAACTTCCTCTCTGGTGAAAGGCAGGAATCCCTCTAAACAACCCCTTTTTAATGTCGTTTGTTTCTAAGGAGGTGTGTGTGTGTTGTGTGTGTGTGTGTGCGCGCGCGCGCGCGCGCGTGCGCGCGCACACGCGCCTTCTAGCACTGAAATTACACACACACACACACACACACATCCCACATACACCACACCACACATACACCATATACACACCCTACATGCACCACGTACACACACACCACATACACCAGACTCACACACACACACACACACACACACACGCACGCACGCACGCACGCACGCACGCATGCACGCACGCACCCTGCTTCTTCATGTGGGTTCTGAGATAGAACTCGGACCCTGGTGCTCTCGCAGCAAGCCTTTTGCTCCCTGAGCCACTTCCGCAGCCCCCTAAGAGCTTCTCAAAGGCCACACCCACCAATATTGTTATAGTGGGATCTAAATTTCCACACGGGGGAGGGAGAGCATCCCAGGCAAAGCACTGAGTAAACAGCTTATTGGGGGGTATCTGGGGAACTGGGCTTGGCAGGATGAATAGGAGTTTTCCTAAAAGAGGACATGGGGAGGAGAGGATAAAAAGGGAAGGGTCATGACTGCCACTCAAGGCACTAGTGAGAGGGCTTAAGGGTGCTGAGACAGACAGGTGTCAAGGTGCCCTTAACACTCTTCGTTTTGATTGGAGAACAGGGAGCCACTGAGAAGGGGAACGATTGCCCTTAGTGCTGGTTGATGGCTGCTGAGCCATCCCCCCAGCCACTCCGAGTGCCCACACAGAGCCTAGCGTCCCCCATCCCCTGGCACCTCACAGCAGCTCTGCAGCGTGTGCTGCTTCAGCCCAGTTCCCAGATGAGAAAACTGAGGCTCAGGAGGGCTCAAGCGATCCAAACAGCTAAGAAGACTAAGGGGACTCCAACCACAGAGCTCGCCCCATTGGCACACGGAGACACCCGCATAGCCAAAGAATCAGCCCGGCCCGTGCGAAACTTACCAACTTGGTAGGGAGACCAACTCTCCTCAAGCAAAGCTAGACTTGGTCGATTTTCCGAGGCTATCACTGGATGCCACAGGCTGGACCATTTACGAAGCATGGAAGTTTTTTGACTTGTGGGTCTGGAGGCTGGAAAGTTCAAGAGAGTGAAGCCAGCATATGGTGGGGGCCTAAGGCTAGATCTTAACGTGGAGTAAGATATCTTCCTCCTCCTCTTCTCCTTCCTTTCTTCCATCTCACCCTGCTCCTCTCCTCTCCTCCTTCTCCCTCCTCCCTTTTCTCTCCATCCTCTCCGTTGATTTTCTAATTAAGCTTTGTGAAGTTGCTGCCTCTCCATCCCTTCTCCTTCCCCTCCTCCCCTTCCTCCTCCACTCCCTCCTCTTCCTCCCCCTCCTTGAGACAGGCTCTCACCACGTAGCCCAGGCTAGCCTCAAACCCACAACCCTCCTTCTCCAGCCTCCGGAGTGCGGGGATTACAGGGGTATACCACCACACCAGTTTCTCTTCCTCCTATAAAGTCACTCACGCCATCCTGGGGCTCCCCCTTGTTGCCTGGCCTAATCCTGGTGACTCCACAGAGGCCCCGCCTCCAGATAGCATCATTTCATCCCTGTGGGGATGCCTCCCCAAGTGTAAACTGAGGGGCTCGTTCCAACAATAGCGCAGGCTCATCCTGTTGGGTGGAGGGTGTCCAACCTTTTGACATCGGGGCATGATGCCGTTATCTACAGATGTGTAGTGCCACGGTCACAGCTATCCCAGGTAGGACGCAGGCGGCCTGAGGGTCACAGGTTGGACACACCCGTGCTGTGAAGAGAAAGCTCAAGGCCCCTCTGGCCGGCCCTCCTCTGAGACCCCCTCTCCTTTACACAGCGCCGTGCGTGGATAGAGTCGTCCCCTGCCACCCCCGAGGAGAGTCCCCGTCGATTTTCCAAAGTGAGCTTCGTGAAGTCCCCTTAGGGCACAGTGTACTAAAATTAAAGCATTAGTTAAAATACATAAAACATGAAACAGCAAAAGAGCTGGAAATGCCTGAAATAGCATAATAAAACATGTCATTATGGCAGATTAGGGGGAAAAGAGTTCCCGCATTATGCCCCGAAGGTTGGCAAACTGAGGCTTCGTTGCTATGTCAAGAAATGTACACACACGCACACGCACGGGGTATTTATACATCAGCTCTGGGAAGGGAGGGAACGTCTGGGGCTGGAGTCACAGAGCCTTGAAGTCGGCTCCGTTCCCCTGGAGGAGGGGCAGAGATCCTAGAATCCCCACGGCTTTCCCATCCCCGGCCCTCGCCACAGCCATCTGAACAAGATGTGCTTTCTGACCCCACAGTAACCTACCAGGGAACCTTCTAGACATCTCCCTGCATTGTGTGGCTCCCTTCCTGGCCCCTCAATGTGCCATTTCCTGCTGTTGATATAGGTTCACAGTCCGCTTTGCCAAGCAGGGGCAGGTGGGGGATCTTAGACACGAGCTAATTTTGACCCCTGTCGCTCTTGGGGATTGGCTGACACAATTGGAGACATTGAGGGGAGGGCTGTAAGTAGGGTGACCGGCCATCTCCGATTGCTGGACAGTTCTACGTTCCAGAAGAATCCCCCAGTCATGGACAAGCAGGGTGGTCACTCTGGTGGTTATTATCAATTGTGAATTTGACAGGATGTAAAACTGCCTGGGAAACAGACCTCTGAGCGGGCCTGAGGGAGTGTCTACACTGTATTAACTGAGATGGGAAGACCCACCCTCAACGTGGGTGGCATCATCCCCTGGGCTGGGGTCCGGGACACACCAGCATTGCTCTCTCTGTTTCCTGAGCGTGGACACAAATGTGGGCAGCTGCCTCAGGCTGCCATGCTCCTCACCCCCCACCACGATGGAACCTACCCTCGAGGCAACCCCCATAGCCTCTTCCTTCAGTCAGTTGCTCTTGTTCAGTATTCTGTAAAAAAAAAAAAAAAAAAAAAAAAAAAAGTGAGAAAAGAAACACAGCCCAATCATAAAATCCTTAACTTTGTGGCTTTTTATAGTTTGTATCCAGCCGCCTTGTAGGATAGTTTTAAGTCAAAAACTGAAGAAAGGTAACCCAATAAACTCCAGCCATACCTGCTACTGAGTCATGTTTTTACCTGTAAGAGGAAAAAAAAAAAAAAAAAAAAAAAAGAGGCTTGTGTGTGACTTGGGTTATGGCCATCAGTAGGAAGGCAGGGGTCCGTCTGTCATCAAAACCTCGAATAAGGAGGGCCTGCCAACCATCAACAAATAGGCAAGCTGCTCCTGGGTTGGTCTTAGTAACTGCTTTTCGAGTGTGTGTGTGTGCATGTATGTAGGTCAGAAGTCCATGTCAGGCATGTGCCTCAATTGCTCTGCACCCTATTTCCTGAGACAAAGTCTCTCACTGAACTTGAACTTAAGTTGGCCAGCCAGCGCCACGGCAGCCCTTCCTGTCTCCACCTCCCAGTGATCCTGTGTACATGAAACTCCTTTCACACGGGTGCTGGATACACTCAGGTCCTCACATGCGTGTGCGGCAGGTACTTTACTGAGCCACCCCCCCCCCCACTGGCCCTGGGCGTCTGTTTTATTTAACTGACAGACATCTGCCTGCAATAGCAGGCCCGGGTAATTCCCTGCATCCAGATTTACTCTTCCAATTGTTGGGGCGAGGGTTAAATACCTTTCTGATGTGCTAAGAGCTCTCTGTGAGGTAAATAAACAGGGCTTGAGCTGTGACCTCCCGATTCCCCCAGGTTCACAGCCACTGGCCTCTCCCGCCTCCCGCTCCACTCACCTCCTCCTTCTAATCGTTATCATTACTTATGATAACGTTTTTCCACTCGGAGGTCAGCTTTTCTTCGCCAGCGCTCTAGTCTTGCTTAATGAGTAGCTTTCGAATCTAAATAATGAAGTATTTGCCCTTTTGGGGGTCTCTGCATCTAGTCTCTGCTCCTGATGCACTCATTCGCACACACATTCTAATGGCACACACACACACACACACACACACACACACACACACACACACACGGCTTAAACACAGATAACATCACTTAATTTCTTTCTCAGCCCCCTCCAGTTTTTTATACGATTACTTTGACTCAAAGTCTCCTCATTGTTACCTAAGTTAATCTTTTTGTTTGGTTGTTTTTGCCGTTGTTATTGTTGTTTGTTTTGTTTGTTTATTTGGTTTCTCAAGACAAGCCCTGGCTGTCCTGGAACTCACTCTGTAGACCAGGCTGACCTTGAACTCACAGAGATCTGCCTGCCTCTGCCTCCCGAGTGCTGCAACTAAAGACATGCAACACCGTGGCTGGCATCCCAGCTAATCTTAAATTTGATGTTCTTCCTGCCTTGGCTGGCTAAATGCCATGATTACAGGCTGGCCCTACTTTTGAACTGCCCCCCCCCCCCCCGCTTTGAGCACTTAAAACCAACTGCCCCCACCCCAACACCTCCACTCCCACACTGAACTCTTAAAATCTGTTTCAGGCCGGGCATGGTGGCTTATACCTGTAATTCCAGCATTTGAGAGCTGGAAAGCAAGGGGATCAGAAAATCAGGGCTAGCCTCAGCTACGCAGGAAGTTCCAGGTCAGCTTGAACTCCATGGGACCTTGTCCCAAAACAAAACAAACAAACAAACAAACAAAAATCTTGTCTTCACATACAACCCCCCCCCCAAAAAAAACCTCCAAGATTCTTTCAATGAGACTCTTGACCCAGTCTATAGAGGGTGAAAATGAGAATCTGAGAGTCACAGTAACTTTCTCAGTGTGACACTATTCTGCCTCATGACAGTAACAAGTGACCCTGATACAGTGGCCACAGCCAGCTCACATCCTTCAAATTTCCCTACCCCACTGTTCTTGGGAAAGAAAGGAACAGCGGGGAATCCCTGTGGGTAGGTGCATTCCATGGTTAGAGGCCCGGGTTCTCCATGATACAAACCAGAGCTGGCATTCTCCCCACTGGGTACTGCAAAGTATCAAGGCCATCTTGAACCCGGACCTGTGGTCCCAGAGAGATGTCGTGGTGTGCATCCTGGATGCACCCTGCCCCCACGGGCCTTGATAGCCAAGGCCACTGTCTCCAATTCTGAGTAACTTCAATACGTTGTTCCCTCTTCCCAGCCCGGAAGGGGAACCATGTCACCCTGGTCTCTGTCACAGCTGCCAATGGAAGAGACGCCCCTCCCCAGCAGCCCGTCCCCCCAAGAGACAGAGGACCACCTTCTAGATCTTTTTAGCTACCACAAGAGGGGAGAAGAGCATTCTTCCTGCTGGCAGCTGGAGGCTATTTGAGGCATCCAACACCCAGCATCCCCCAGTGGATTTGGAGGCAACTACCACTCGGCTGGGGAGGGGGCCCTGTCTCCGGCAAGTGTCTTCGAAGAATGCCAGGGACCGAAATTATACGCCTTCTCCTGGAGGCTCCAACAGCCGCCTTCGGGCGGAGGTGAGGGGTTGCCCATGTATAATTCAAGAAGCTCTCGGGTTGCAAACTGCTAACTCAGTTGGATTTTCCTTCCACAGCGGAAGCTTTGTCTTAGGTCACAATTGTTTGAGATTTCAGTGTAGCTTATGTGGACCGGGACGGCTTTGATGCCTTGTTTTGGGTGACACTTGTCAGGCCTGAGGAGCCTGGAAGGGGATGGGGAGCTGCTTTGCAGTCTGGGAGGCTCCGGTGAATATACAAAATTCCCTCTCTCTCTCTCTCTCTCACTCTCTCTCTCTCTCTCTCTCTCTCTCTCTCTCTCTCTCTCTCTCTCTCTCTCCTTTTCAACAATATAGAAGTAGGAAGCCCAGAACACCTGCTGTGTGGGAAGGAGTTGGAGATTTGGAGGAAGGGGCCTGGTGCCTGGAGGGCGTTGAGGACATCTCACCACCAGAAGAAGGGTGGGAGTGACCACTGACATGCCCAGACACTCTTAACCCCCAAGCATCCTGCAGATGACCACAAGGACCAGAACGCCAGGACTTCCGGATGGTGTTCACTGGCTGTGTGAGGTTGACCATGTTGCTGGACCTCTCTGGACGTTGTTTTCATCGCTTGTAAGCAAGGACTAAGAGTGCCTGTCTTTTTGTTGTTGTTGTTGTTTTGTTTTGTTTTTTTTTTCAAGACAGGGTTTCTCTGTGTAGCTTTACATCTTTCCTGGAACTCACTCTGTAGACCAGGCTGGCCTCGAACTCCCAGAGATCCGCCTGCCTCTGCCTCCTGAGTGCTGGGATTAAAGGCGTGTGCTACCACCGCCCGGCTAAGGGTGCCTGTCTTGTAGCTTATGAACATTAAAGGAATTGTACAAAAATCCTGGTCTGGGATGCTTGGGCCTGCTCACCATTCCACACAGCAAACCCATCCTGAAGCCCGACTCTCACCAGAACCTGCAGGAACGGTAGCTGTCGGTTCTGGGAGATGGCCGGTGGGTAACAAGGCTTGTTCTACAATCATGAGGACTTGAGTTCAAGAACGCCCCAGAACCCATGCAAAAACTGCATGGCTGCATATGCCTGTGACCCCAGTGTGGGGCAGGGTCCAGAGAGAGGCAAACCTCAAGAATGGGAGTGAGCCAGCCTTGCTGAAACAGTTAGTAGCTCCTATATCACTGAGAGAGTCTGTCTCGGGGCAATAAGATAGACAATGATGGAGGTAGACACCCAGTGTCCTACATGGGTACACATACCTGCTCATTCATGTGCATGGACAAAACCACACACACACACACACACACACACACACACAGAGAGAGAGAGAGAGAGAGAGAGAGAGACAGAGACAGAGACAGAGAGAGACAGAGAGAGAGAGAGAGAGAGAGAGAGAGAGAGAGAGAGAGAGAGAGAGAGAGTCTTGAAATAAGTGTGTGTGTTATCGGTGTCTAAGTGGCCTGAATTGGGAATGGATCAAGACTCAACCTTATGACCACAAAGTTGTAAAATGCAATTTTCAGTGTCTTGATGTGGAAAGGCAGCCCCTGGAAGCAAAAGTAACTCCGCGCCTCACAAGTGGTTCCCTTCAACTGGCTCTTCAGAGCTTCCAGAGCTCGGCTCTCTACAGCCAGTGACGAGATCCTGGCATGACTATGGAGAGAGTTCTGGGAAGGTCAAGGTCGTATTTCTGAGAAGCCCAGGAGTCGGGGGTGGGGGTGGGGGTCTTTTCAGAAATAGGGTGAGCTTCAGGTTGAGAACCACATTTGTCTGATGAGGAGAAGGGAGGAAGGCTTTGTCTGGGCAGAGGCAGATCTCCTCTCCATCTCTATAAAGTCTTGTCACTTCTGCAGGTCACATCTGCCACCACTGCCTCTACCTCCAATACCTTTTCCTCCTCCTCTTTCTTCCTATCCCTCCCCCTCTCCCTCCTCCTCCTGTGCTAGAGCCCAGGGCTTGGGCATGTTGGACAAGTGCTCTACCACTGAACTACACCCTGGTCTTTGGTTTTGGTGTTCCAGGACAGGTCTAGCAACTCAGGTTGACCTCAATTTGGAAATCCTCCTGCTTCAGCTTCTCCCAGTGCAGGTGTGTACCACCATGCCTGGCCATATTCTTCTTTAACTTGGTCCAAAAGTATTTCAAGTGAAAAATGTAATATCTCAATCACAAATGAAAAGCAGGAGTCGTACGTAATAATAACACCAAATGATACCAAAATGGAATACGTTCACATATGCCCCTCCCCTCATGCCCCCCCCAATCCCCGGAAATCATCTTGTGTCAAAGCCAGGAGGTAGTTTGATGATGAGTGAAGGTTGGGATTTGCATGGTGAGGGTCAAGGTCATAGCTGAAGTCAAGTGGGGATAAGGTTCCTATCTCTACAGAAAATTTACTATTCTAGCCAGGAGCACCTGAAGTCCCAGCTACTGAGGCAGGAGGATCACTTGAATACAGGAGTTCAAGGCCAGTTGATCAATGTAGTGAGGCTCCCTATCTTAAACTTAAATAAACTGGAACTGCGCAGCTGACTCATGGTAAAGTGATCGATGTGCGCACAGGGGGAGCTGAGTGTGACCCTCAGTAACCACACGAGTGTGTCAGCCACAGTGGCCACACATGCCTTTAACCCCAGCCCTAGGGAGGCAGAGGCAGGAGAATCTCTGAGTTCAAGGCCAGCCTGGTCTACAGAGTAACTTCCAGGACATTTGGGGCTACATAGAGAGACCCTGTCTCAAAGTCAACAACCAGACCTGGTGGAGGCGGCCCCAGAGCAATGCCTGCATTGTGAGTTCCAAATTCAGACAGAGATGATGTACCAAAACAAATAAACCAACAGGAGTGGGAATACACACACACACACACACACACACACACACACACACACACACACACACATGCACCAAGGCCTCTGACCTCCACAGGAATGTGCATGCACATGTGCTGACTGACCCTTACCTTACCTGAACATGTACCATACACATGAATGAATGAATGAATGAATGAATGAATG
Source organism: Peromyscus leucopus (assembly GCF_004664715.2). Lineage (NCBI taxonomy): Eukaryota > Metazoa > Chordata > Mammalia > Rodentia > Cricetidae > Peromyscus > Peromyscus leucopus. Next base: position 9,634,126 of record NC_051082.1, read on the forward strand.
AGTGAGTGAATGAATGTTACTCTCCTGCTCATCGCAGACCTTCCCATTGATCTCATTAGTTTGCACATCGCATTTAGGGCTGTGGGTGCCGCCCACATAGAGCTCCAGGAGCCCACCACCCAGGAGGCCCTGCAAAATCAACCAGGCATTGCATCATGATGTGGCGCTTTGAGGGCACTCTATAAACAGTCTCATGGGGATGGCCCGGCGGGGGGAAGGTGTCCCCACATTCAGAACCCCATCAGGGGCCAGTGAGTACACCTGGTAGGCACTGGAGAAAGTCAGACCCAGCCAGTGGCCAGACAAAAGGTGTGGGCCACAGGGCAGAGAGAGAAGCCGGGACAGAGGGGTCAGCCAGTGATTTATTCCAAGGCTAAGTTAAATTGCAGGCCTGGAGGGACGATTACCTCCTAGTCTCCGAGTCCCCTTAATGCGCTCCCACCCCCCACCCCCCACCCCCACTCCCCCATCGAGGTAAACTGTTTACTGTCTGTCTACCCAGTCACCCTAGGCCTGGGGTTTATAAAGCTGTTTGTATTCCCTAGAGAAGAAAGATGAGCAGCTAATTACTTCATCATTAAGTTAACTCTGCTGCTACTCTAGGCAGCTGGGGACATTCCCTTCCTGGGCCACCACTGAGCCACTGTGTCCCCTGAAATGCACAGGGTGAGCCAGGGTGCAGAGCCGGGTGCTGAATTCCAGGCCCTCGACCAAGCTCATTGACTTCCTCCGTTCTTGACTTTCGTACTCCCTCAACCTCCCCTCCCCCCCTCCACCCCCTCCACCCCTTCAATTCCGTGCTCCCCATCCCCACTCCCGACTCTGCTCCCTCAAACCTTCTCCATCATTCTGTGCTCCTTCAGACTCCGTGCTCCTCAGTCTCCGTGCTCCCTCAGTCTCCGTGCTCCCTCAGAACCTGTGCTCCTTCAGACTCTGTGCTCCCTCAGAACCTGTGCAACCAGTGCTCCTTCAGTCTCCGTGCTCCTTCAGTCTCCGTGCTCCTTCAGCCTCCGTGCAAAAAAGGTATGGCCTGCTATGGATCAGGGGAGCGCCTCCTGAAGGGTGGTGCTGACCTGATCCCAGGCTTGCAGGAGAGACAGAAGCTAGCCTGGAAAGCTGTCAGGTCAGCAAAAACATGCAAAAGAAAAGCTTGGGCCTAGGTGGTTGCAATGCTTGTTAATGCATTTTGTGATATTAACCCCTGGTGCGGCAGATAGTACATCTGGGCACAGCAGCACGGGCTTTGAAGGTCACATTAGGATTTGGGTGTTGCAGCCTCACTGAGTTTTGTGGTCTGTAAAACGGGCAGCTTCAGCACTGTCCTCAGGGGGTGGATGGGTGGATGGGGGGTGACATTAGCCTGTGCTACGTCACACATATCCTTGAGTGGTGCAAGGTGAACCCCACAAATACAGGCTTCCTCTTCCACACCCCCATGGCTCTAGCGCAGCATTTAGAACAACCAGGGCAGATCAACAGTTGCTCCAGGAAGGAAGTTGGGGGCGGGGAGGAGGAGGGGCACTGGCAGGGCCTCGAGCCCAGCTGGGGTTGCAGAGCAGGTTGACAGATCTCCACACTCCGAGCAGCCAGAATCTGGCCTAGAATAGAAGCCGCCTGCGCTGGCTGGCTGGGAGCCCTTTCCTGGAGTGATGGGAGGCAGGTGTGCATTGCTGGCTGGGCAGGTGTTTGTGGCCTACAGTGAGGAGGGGACAGAGCCATCCATTGTGACCACCCACAACCCCCCCCAGTGCTGACCTTCCTCTCCACTGTCCCTTCGTTGCCCAGGGAACCTAGAAGAGACCCTGTCTCTTTCATAGTAGGCTGTCAGGGAAAGGTTGGTGGCCACTGTTTCTTGTGCATATATTAGACACCAGGCATTGCATAAAACCTCCCCCAAGTTCCAAGACAGAGCGGCTGCCATTCTCTCATGTTACAGATGGGGCAACTGAGGCTTACACAGAGGACATTATGTTCATCTAACCCCAGTCTCCTTTATTTGGTTCTCTTGCTATAGTTACTTCCTGGGTGATGCATCTGTTCTACTTGCCAATCCCAACCATAGGTCAAGCAGCAGAAACTAGTGACATGGTGGGGGCGGGGACTGGATGATGGAGGCAGGGACTGTTGGAGCCTGGAATCCATGCCTGAGGCTTAGGTCTGGTCTGAGGCTGGACACACAAGTGAAAACCATTTCACAGGCTTGGCAAGAAACCCGGCTAACTCGACACCTATCAACATGGAGATGCATTCAACTAAACTGTGCAGGGCCATGGATTTCAGATCCCAGTGGATCCAGGTGCACAAATGTCTCCAGAAATCCACCCTCCTCCCTTGGCTTTTTTCTTGGCGTGGACTTCATTATTGACCATCCTCTTGATGCGGACAAAGACGGTCACCATTAGATCCACAGTTGTTTCTCACGTAGTGGGAGAAGCAAGTTCAAGACAACTCTCATCAGAGTCTAGCACTGACCGTCACTGGACATGCATGCGGCTGTGCAGTCCTGACCCAGCCATTGGTTAGCCAGAACATCACACACAGATCATCCAGGTCTCAGTGTCCATTCTGTCCAACCTAGGCTAAAAATGAGAGTGAGAAGACTCCCCTGTGAGGAGTAAGTGAAACCCTGAGTGAATGGCACTGTTGACACGGGATTCCCCATGGAGAAAGCTGTTGGGGGGAGAGTCCCGGGGGTTTTAGGAAGCGGAGGGTTTTTTTTTGTTTGTTTGTTTTGTTTTGTTTTTAATAAAGCACATGGAGGCAGGGAGTGGTGGGGCACACCTTTAATCTCAGTAACCAGGAGGCAGAGGCAGCTGGATCTCTGTGAATTCCAACCCAGCCAGGGCTACATAGTGAGACCTTGTCTCAAAAAAAAAAAGAAGAAAAAAACTTTAAAAAGAAAATCACCGGGGTTGAATCATAGAAGCTTGGGTCGGCCTGGGCTTCTGTAGAAGCTGCGAAGTCCCCATAGGTCATGTGGATTTCGCAGCTTCTTCCCGCTGCGGTCGGTTCCGTTTCCAACCTTGGTTAACGGGCAGGGACAGCAGAGCCACCGAACACATCCCCCCAGGTCGGTCGGCCCTCCGGCACACGTGAGCACATTTCCCCTTCCGCGGACAGGAAGCGCAGGAAACCAAAACCTTTTCAAATAACTTGCCCCCGCACCGCTTCAGGCTGGGCCATTGTGACGTCAAGCCAGCCATCAGCCAATGCCTGGGTGGCTCCGACTTCCTCATCTGCATACTGTGTTCTCATTGGCTCACGTTTCTCCGCCTCTCTATTGTGTTTTGTTTTGTTTTGTTTTGTTTCTTTTTGTTTGTTGTTGTTGTTGGTTTTTTTCTCCCCCATTCAAGGCTGGCTCCGTCCCAGACCTCCTGGCCAGCTAGATTTAAGGATGGCTACATGTGGTCCATATGGGTCCTCAGTGTGGCCCGGCACAGAAAAGGCCAGGGCTGGTGTCCAGAAAGCTGGAGGCTGGACCTAGAGTCTCACTACCTCTGACTCTGACTCATCATTTGACCTCACAGTACGCACTGTGGTCCATGTCCCGGCACAGAGGAGGGGGTGTCCAGAAGCTGGAGCTGGACCTAGAGTCTCACTACCTCTGACTCTGACTCATCATTTGACCTCACAGTACGCACATGTGCTTGTCCTAATGTGTGTCTGTGCACGCACTAAAACTTTTTTTTTAATGTTTACAAAGAATACTAGAATAGTCCCTGCCAGCTTTAATCAGGTCTGGCCTAAGATAAAGAAGTTACCGTGAGTGTTCCAAAACTTTCTGCCAAGAGGAGGTTACTATTGAAAAATTCTGATTTTAGCCAGGCCTGGTGACACAGGCTTTTAATCCCGGCACTCTGAAGAGAGAGAGGCTGCAGATCTTTGTGAGTTCTGAGTTCAAGGCCAGCCTGGTCTACATAGTGAGCTCCAGGCAACCAGGGGTGTACAGTGAGAGCAGAATTCTAACTTTATTTTCCAAATCCATTTTGTCTTGTTTGCCTTTGTTTTGAGGATGGGGGTGGAGTAGGGGCACTGTAGCCCAGGCTAGCCTCAAATTCACAATCCCCTCACCTCAGCCTCTTGAATTCTGGGAACACAGGCAAGCCCCACCATGCCCGGGTTTCCAAGTCATTTTCAACATTACGTGCATATCCTCTAGTTCTTTACCAGGGAGAAAGCCCCAGTGCAGATATGTGAAGACTTGACTAGAGTTAGAAGCCAGTGGCACTTCCTAGAAAGCCAGGGAACCAGCTGATGCTGGCCTCCATCCACGGGATGTGTGAGGTGTTTAATCTATCTTCACTGGGCTGGGCTGATGTCCAGACAGATGGACAGTCTTGATAGCTGGGTATGAGCGAGGACATCGTCTGACTCATCTATGAAAATGTGGATGGAAGGAAGGGCAGGGAAGGGCAAACTGATTCTGTGCTTGAGGGATACAGGTACCTTCTGTACCCCAATGTGGGTGCTTTTGGCTCTTGGGCTCAGACCCCAGCCAACACTTAACACTTCACCCTCCATGCCTTCCTCCCTCAGACCCTGACATTTGGACCTGAACTAGGACTCTTAGTGAATTGCCAGACCTGGTCCTACCTCTTGTCTGCCAAGAGAGGATGATGGGACATCCAAGTGATCCTAATTATGTGGGCGAGTCTCTCGAAATAATATCTCTCTAACGTTGGAGAGGTGGCTCAGCAGTTAAGAGCACTGGCTGTCCTTCCAGAGGCCCAAGTTCAGTTCCCAGCACCCACATGACAGCTCACAGCTGTCTGTAAGTCTAGCGCGGGAGGATTTGATGCCTTCACACAGACATACAGGCAGGTAAAACACCAATGTACATAACATAAAAATAAGTATAATCATTTTTAAAAAACAACAACCCTCTCTCTCAAAAACAACAACAACAACAACAGCTTGGTTATTTTGTATGTGTGTGTGAATGCTGGTATGTATGTATGTGCCCTGTGCCTGCTGCACTCAGAGGCCAGAAGACAGGGTTGGGTCCCTTGGAGCTTGAGGACAGTTATAAGCCACTGTGTGGGTGCAGACAACTGAACCAAGATTCTCTGGAAGAGCAGCAAGTGCTCCCCACTGCTGGGCCATCTTTCTAGTTCCCTCCTGTCGACCTCTTAATGCTGCTATGTGGACATGAGTTGTTCTCTTCCATCTACGTTCAGTCTCTGTAAAATTACAGAAATAGAGAAAAAATCCACAGTCAAGTGTGGTGGTCCACACCTACCATCCCAGCACTTAGCATGTAGAGGCAGGAGAACTGAGTTCTGAGATGCCTGGGCTCCATAGAGAGACCTTGTTTCAAAATTATGTCATTAATTTAAATACATATGTATTCAGATTTAAATATAACTTTTTTTTTTACAGGATTTTATAATTGGTCCATTTCTTTTTTAAACTTTTAAAAATTTAAAATAATTAGTAACAATTTAAAAATTATTTTATTTATTTCGTGTACATCTGTGTGTATGGAGGCATGTATGTGCCATGATGTAGGTAAGGATGTCAGAGACAACTTATAGGAGTTGGTTCTCTCCTTCCATCATGTGGATTGCAGGGATTGAACTCAGGTCCTCCAGCTCGTGGCAAGCACCTTGACCTGTGGAGCCACCTTGCAGACCCTCATTGGTTTTAATTCATTACTAGTTATTGTTGGTCTCTTACTGTGCCTGATTTATAAATCAAACTTTCTCACCGGTCTGTAAAAGTGACAAAAAGAATAGGTCTATGGGGCTCAGTACTTTGTGTGGCTCCAGTCTGCTGGGGGTCTTGGAGTGTGTCCCCTGCAGACAAAGGATTTGTGTAAGGGGAATTTATTGTATTGATTGGCTCCTTCTTGGGGCATTCTAAATCAGCCTGTAACTGGGCTCTTAGACGCTACCTCCAACACACCAGGTCAACTCTCCCTCTGTAACAGAGCCCTGCAGTGGAACCAAAGGGATAGTGTTAGACCATGGCAGATGTGGGGTTACCTCTGTTGAGCCTGAGGAGTTTCCCAGGGTCACACTTGTTACCTTAGAGCTCACAGGTGTCCCCATTTTCCTACCACCTTTCTTCCCCCGCATTTGGGGGTCTGATGGCTCTCCCATCCTCCCCACAACCCAGCATCTGCTTCTCACATAGCCCTTTCTGGCCACTTTAAATCCCAGCCCACCAAAAGATTTTGACAGAGAAACGAGCTTGTGCCTGGGACAGGAGAGACAGTAATTTGGGACCTTCTTGCCGTCAGGTTCTCTCCCCTGATACCCTGTGCACTTGTGGCTGAGAGGGAAAAGAGAGTAAACACTTCCCCCTGAACACGGATGGTGGAGCAGCCGTCCCCACAGGAAGTGGGAAGGCATCTTCCTGGGGACCTTCAGCCTCATTTGCATAGAGAAATTATGTCCCATTACCAGATGTGCCTCCCCTGCTTCCTGACAGGACTTCCGTGGCTGTCGCACCTTTTCCTGAGTAATCAAGTAATTTCTTTCCGAATAAATTCCATCCTGGGAAGCATTCACACTGCTGGGTTTCTCACGACACTCATCAAATGAGCAACTTGTCTCTCTGGGGACACGTTGAGTGGGCATCAGTTAAGAACCGCCATGGGAGAAAAGGAACAAACCCAGTTTTTTAAATAACATTTTTACTACCCTTAATAAAAAGTATTTACTATTTCTGAGACAGGGTCTCACTATGTGGCTCAGGGTCCTCAATCTTCCTCCCTCTACCCACTGGGATTACAGACGTGTGCCACCAGGTGGGCCAAGGCTGATTTTTTTTTCAAGTTCATTTTTGCCTTGGACTCTTTGCTCAGACTCTGCCTTCTCTAGACCTTCTCGGCCCTCAGAGTCTCAGTGTCCCTGAGTCTCACCTAATCTCCTGGGGACAACTGTTTCCTTCTGGGGTTTTCTTAGAATCGGAGAGGCCTTGCCAAGCCCCTCTGTGTGTTATCTGGGACCAGAATGTGCAGTTGAATGTTTTGGCCATCTCTCTACCCTCCCTTTCAGACAGAAGCATACACTCTCTTTGGAGAGATTATGCCCTTGTCACATGGTGGAACTTGATAAAGCCACCATCTGGGGTGCCCACCGAGGCTGCTATGTGGGGGGGGCAGGTGCTGGCTGCTCCTCCAGAGGTGAGTTATCAGCATGGCTGCTGGGGCCTTGTGGCTGGGAAAGTCTCTGGGGTCCTCTTGGCTAGCAAGGTGTCTGTCTTCCCTTCCTGCAGGAGAAAAGAGAACTGGTTTCTGGGAGGGGTCTTTGGGGCAGGGTCAGGCCCCCATAGGTGCCCATTTGGCGTGTGGCATCTTGTCTGTCTTCCCCATTCTGTCCTGGCTTTTCTTTTTTTATGAGGTGCCAGGGGGGCTGGGGACACTGGTAGCTCAGTGGACAACGTACTTGTCTAACATGCATGTGGTCCTGGGTTTCATCTTCAGCGCTGCGTAAACTGGGAGTATGTCATTGACTCATGAGCCCAGCGCTCCGGGGATGGAGGCAGGAGGATCATAAATTCAAGGGTATTCCCAGCTACGTAGTGAGTTTGAAGCCAGCCTGGGCTCCATGAGACCCTATCTCAAAAAAAAAAAAAAAAAAGGCCCTGGGAATTCATGGAGTTTTCATCTTCATTTCTGGCTTAACGCATCACTCAGAAGTTATAGTTCCATGTCTGCCTCCCTCATGGGATTCTGGGTAATGGCTACATCTGTCTGGGCCACCATGAAGCCCCCAGTAGTTAGCACAGGTTGGACCCATGGTTGCTATCTGATGGGTGTCTGATGAATGACTGCTGTTTGGAAAGACCAGGGATGCCTGGATAGGGCCTGTGCCTGTGAAGATCCATAGGAAGGGCCTCTATTTCTAGAAGGCAGCCTGCATAGGACAAAGCCAGCTCTAGGGTGCTGTGAACCTACAGATCCGGACTGAGCCAAGGCCAAATTTAGGAAGCCTAGCTCAGTGTTAGGGCTGTGGATTGACAAGCTGTGTAGGACCCTTGCTCTAGCAGGAACTTGGAGTTCCCAGCCCGCATGTACAACTGCTTGCTCCTCCAGCTGCAGGTCAACACAGGGGGCACAGCCAAGACATCTGGCTGCTCTTATGGACAGGGGCCAAGTGAGTTGGGTCAAGGTGAATGGTGGGGATGGAGGCTGCGGAGGAAGCCATGGTGTCTGTGATTTACATTAAATACTGGCCTTGAGGCTGGAGCTGGATGAACTAAAAGGCACATGGCCAAGGCCAGACTCCATCAGTGTCCCCCATTGTGTTGTTCATTCAAAGATTAGTGTAATTCATAGCTGGGTCTTTGAATGCACCATTTAATCACTCTGTAGGTGACAGGAGTCTGTATAAAGAGAGGTAGGGTTTCATCTGACCCATTTGCATGTGTGAGCTAATGAAAAAACAGCAGGATTTCAGGCATCCCCCTCCCCACATACACACCCACGCTTCAAATACCAACAGCTCGCCTTCTCTACATGGGCAGCTATAGATGGGCCATGGAGGGATCATCTACCTGGCAACTGTAAACCCCACCCCACCACCAGCATCTGCCTCCCTCCATCTGAGCAAAAACACTTTCTGCGTTAGTCAAAGAACAGGATTAGGAAGGTAAATTTGCAGGATTCAAATTACGGGGGTGCCTTCCCAAGTCAAACAGAAAAAATTATGGTAATAGTAGCCCAGGGCCCAGGCTGGCCTTGGCAGGACCGGCGCATGCGTGCGTTCATTCGCTTACTCAGCAAATGTTCTGCGATACAGCAGGTGGGCAGGGAGCAGTTTCCCACCATCCCCTGAGCAGCAAGGAGGACAAGGGAGAGGGGTGGGGACATCAACTCTCTTGAGACATCATCAGGGAAGCAAGATGTCACCACCTGTTGAGGAAGCAGGAGGCCCTAGCTGGCAGCAGGGAGGTAACCCCAGGCCCCGAGCCAGAATTCTGAGAGTCTGGGACCTCCTCACCTCTACCAGATTGCATGGAGACACTTTTACTTCTTTTTTTTTTTGTTTGTTTGTTTGTTTTGTTTTTTGTTTTTTGTTTTGTTTTGTTTTTCGAGACAGGGTTTCTCTGTGTAGCATTGTGCTTTCCCTGGAACTCACTCTGTAGCCCAGGCTGGCCTCGAACTCACAGAGATCCGCCTGCCTCTGCCTCCCGAGTGCTGGGATTAAAGGCGTGTGCCACCCCCGCCCGGCGACACTTTTGCTTCTTTCCATCTCAATGCCATTGTGTTGGTTAGGTTTGTGTCAACGTGACACATGCTGGAGTCATCTGAGAAGAGGGGACCTCACCTGAGAAAATGCCTTCCTAAGAATGGCCCGTAGGCAAGCCTGTGGGGCATTTTCTTGATTAATGATTGATGTCAGAGGGCCCAGCCCATTATGGGTGGTACTACCCTTCAGTTGGGTGGGCTATATAAAAAAAGTAGGCTGAACAAGCCAGCAAGCAGCACTCCTCCATGGCCTCTGCATCAATTTCTGCCTCCAGGTTCCCGTCTTGACTTCCCTCAGTGACCCAGTGTGACCTGAGATTTGTAAGCCGAAATAAACCTTTTCCTCCCCAAGTTGCTTTGGTCATGATGTCCAATCACAGCAATAGAAACTTATCCAGGACAGTCACCTGTCTGGGGGCCAGTTCTCCCATGTCCCAGCCCTGGTTTCACTGTTCGGGGTTGAGTGTGAAGGTGCTGAGGTTGCCTGGTAAACCCAGCCAAGCCTCCAGACATCCCCATGATGCTATTATTGGCTCTAAACTGACCCCCGTGTGTGATCTGCTTGTGTTCAACCAGCAGGAAGCATATTTGATCTCTGTAACCAAAAGCATTAAGGTGGCTAAACAAATAAGACTCTATCTTTTGCCCAAACAGAATTTTAGTATTGGGTGAACTCACTAGCTATATCAATTATACCCAGCAACATCAGGATCACTGTCTCACAGACCCTCCTCCAGGTGCTCACACACGGTCACAGAATAGCTGCCATAGCACCAGCCAGATAATGACAACTGAAGTTTCATTTCTCAAGAAATCGGGAGCCTCCTGCTTAGGTTTCATTGGCTAAAACTGGATCACATGACCAGAATATTTATAATAGATCCATCCAGATCCAACACTCTTCTCCCTCCGGGCTACACATTGCATGGCAAGCCACTCTCTTCAAGGAAGAATAAAGGAATGAATACCCGGTGAGCCAGCAATGAGGTTTACCAGATGGTCAAAGGAACTCAGAGGCAGGTATCCACTTCTTCTGAAGATAGTCATTAATATGTTACAGGTGTTACAGACCTCGGGCAGGGAAGAGTGGCATCCACTCCACCTTCTTTTGCCTGTGGGTGGGGAAAAGGCAAGAGGGAAGAAGTTGGCAGGCTTGTCCAGCTTGGACTGGGTTCTAGAACCAGAGAGAATGTCATCCTGGGGTTCTCATCCCAAATTTTCTCCTCTGATGTATGCCAAAGCCAGATGGCATCCTGAGCCCACTTTGTGCAGCAGCTAAGGCTCAAGACTTCCCGACATTGATACCACTGTAGTCCAGGAGAAGGGCTGGGAGCAGGGCTAGCCTTTCACCTTGTGTTGGAATGAAACACTGATGTACAGGAGTGTTGAGGGGCCATGTGGACTCTTCCCTGTGATGGGGAGGTGGATACTAGCTTCCCTGCTTAGACACTGGGACAATCCATCACACTAATAGTTGGGATTTTGTTGTTTGGGAGTTGGGAGGGTGAGAATAGACACACACACACACACACACACACACACACACACACACACACACAGATAGCTGTGGGATGTTCTGTATGTCCTGTGGGAGCCCGTTCTTGGGTTCCTCATGGCTTTACCCAGCAGGTCCACATAGAGGATGATTAGGACCACAGGCCTGAGTGCAGGTGTCTGAGATGGTCTGCACTTGGCTGTGCTGGGAGATGGTCTGTATGTCAAGTTGCTCTGATTGGTCAATAAATAAAACACTGATTGGCCCGTGGCTAGGCAGGAAGTATAGATGGGACTAACAGAGAGGAGAAAAGAAAGAACAGGAAGGCAGAAGGAGTCACTGCCAGCCACCGCCAGGACAAGCAGCATGCAAAGATGCCGGTAAGCCACGAGCCACGTGGCAAGGAATAGACTTATGGAAATGGATTAATTTAAGCTATAAGAACAGTTAGCAAGAAGCCTGCCACGGTCATACAGTTTGTAAGCAATGTAAGTCTCTGGGTTTACTTGGTTGTGTCTGAGCGGCTGTGGGACTGGCGGGTGACAAAGATTTGTCCTGACTGTGGGCAAGGCAGGAAAACTCTAGCTACAAGAGAGAGAGACCCTGTATGGTGAGCCGGGTTCCTCAACTAACTGTGGAAGCTCTGAGTATAGAGGCCCAGTGTTCCCATATCATTTTAATCCCTGTGCCTACAACATTGATGCAACATATGTTTGCATACAACTTCTATGCAGTAGATGTTCAGGGGCATGGTATGAGTGTTGTGTGTGTGTGTGTGGTGTCACTAGGTCCTCAAATATTCTAGGCAGGTATTCACTACTGAGCTAAATCCCTGGTCCTATTTTTTCCCCACTTCATTTTGAAACAGGGTCTCCCTAAGTTGTCCAGGCTGACCATAAACTTGGTGTGTAGCCCAAGCTGGCCTTGAACTTGTGATCTTACTGTCTCCGTCTCTTCAGCAGCTGGAAGGCAGGCCTTCCCTACCAGGCCCAGCTCTGTGGTATGGCTTTAGAAGTTTGTATTTATTGTTTAAAAACCTCAAGGTCTGCACAGCCTACCCACCGGTTCCACTTATTTGACAGGGTTTAGACGTCATTGCTCTTGGCTGAACGGATGAATGGGCTCATTGTGTGCTATTTGGTACGGCAAGATGCCTGTTGCGTTTGTATAATAGATATATAATCTGAACTTCTTGGAACACCAGGCTATAAAGAGGCAGATAACAGCCATTGCCTCACCGAGCCAGATAGGTTGGCTCACACCTGTAATCGCCAGCACTCAGGAGGCTGAGGCAGGAGGATTGCTCTGCACTCAAGGCCCACCTGAGCTACATAGTGAGTTCCAGCCTAGCCTATGCTACACAGTGATTCTCTTTTCCAAAAACAAAACAAAACAGCAACAAAAGAGCAAACCAAAGACAGTGGTGCAGGCAGGCCTGTGATCCCAGGATTTGGGAGGTCTGGACAGAAGGTTCAGGAGTTCAAGGTCATCCTCGGCTATAAATCAAGTCCAGGGCCAATCTGGGTTACCTGAGCCCTTGCCTCAAAACTTATAAATAACTCCTTCCCACCCTCCCCACTCCCAAACAACAAAATCCCAACTGTTAGTGTGATGGATTGGGAAGCGTCCTTGTGGGGCAGGTCCTTCACCAGCCCATATCTTGTGTAATCCCGCAGCCAGCCTCTGGTGGGAACATCTCACTTGCTAGTGGTCTGATTGGTTGGATGCAGTATGGGAACTGGGGGTGGGGTGAGGTGGGGGCGGGGCATGAGAGGCTGACAACCGGTAAGGAAGGGGGTCTCAGGATGAGGGAGCAGCACCACATCAGGATTCTGCACACCTGCCGTGGCGCTCACTGAGTTCACAGGCTGAGGGACAAGGAGGCGTGTGCTGTTCAACTTTTGTTTCATTTGCCCTCGTGGTTAATTATTGCAGTGGGTGTGTGATAAGGCAGGGCCCCCCCTGCGCCCCCGGGGAGTTTATCTACAGTTTTATAGCCTCCATGCTTGGTCATGAAGCTGATAAGAAGCTCGGTGACGGCTGCCCTGACTGTACTTAAAAACTCTACTGAGAGCTATGAGCGAGAAGTGGGTAAATACTGTTATCGGAGTGTCACCCAAAGAGGGATGGGGACCGAAGTGTGCTGGAGCTGGTCCAGCAGCCTCAGGCTGCCCGTGTGGCGGAGCAACTCATTCCCCTAAATGGACGGCCCAATGGCTGGCTTCCAAGCTGGGAGCTTAGCCTCACTTGCCTCAGACCAGCTCTGGTTGATCAGGACTAGTCTGCCTTTCATCTTGGAACCAGCTTCAAAAATACTAGCTGATCTGTTAACTCCTGCTAGTTGGGTCCTGGGTTAAACCTCCTCAGGTCTGGGTCTCTCAGGGTGGTGGCTTCTGCTCCAATCTGATGTCAAAATAAGTCTTCTATTGATTCTCTATCTTCCAACCATTTAGGGTTTTTTTCTTCTAAAATCGTTATTTGATTTTTTTTTTTTTGAGACAGGGTCTTACCATATAGGCCACCCTGGCCTAGAACTCATGATCATTCGGCCTCAGTCTCCTGAGTGCTGGGATTACAGGAGTGAGTCACCAGCCTGTCTTTCCCCAAGCACTTAGAAGTATAACCAGCGTCTTTAAGGATCAGTCTGCTGCTGCCAAATTTTGTATAGCCAGGATCTAGGATGGATTTTATTCTCAGAAATAGCATGGGGGGAAATCCCAGTGGCTGGATGTGGTAGTGCACACCTTTAGTCCCAGCACTTGAGAGGCAGAGGCAGGTGAATCTCTGTGACTTCAAGGCCAGCCTGGTCTACATAGTGAGTTCCAGGACAGCTAGGACCACACAGTGAGATCTTGTCTTTTTTTGGCTCAAAATCTATGGCACATAAAAATTTTAAAATTCAAAATTCAGTCTTAAATATCCATGAAACACATTGTATAGGCCGTAAAGTTCTGTTGCAAGTATAAAAACTACTTACAATCCCTGCCCTTGGGAGGCTGAGGCAGGAAGATTGCGAGTTCAAGGCTTGCTTCGGCTACTGTGGCAAGACCCTGTCTCAAAACAAAATGAGAGCTGACGGGATGGTTCAGTGGCAGCACTTGCCTAGCGTAAATCCACAGCCAGCCCCGCAATCAGTAAACAAATGAATAAATAAACGTTACCTGAGCATACACGACGAGCATCTTTGCTACTCAAGCAAAATAAATTTGCACCATCATTTTTACTGATTGCACAGTTCTGCATCATAAGGGATAAGGCTATATTCATATAATTAATTCCCTACCCATGAGCACCTGCGTTGTTTCAGGTAAGGAGAGAGAGAGAGAAAGAGCATTCCAAGGATTGACCCCAGGGCCTCACATAAACTAAGCAAGGACTCTATCCTTAATCTACCCCCTCAGCCCAAGAAGGAATTCATTTAAGAAAAACAAACCACTTTAAACAACTCCCAAACAAATGGTTTTATTTTCCTTGGAGTCCTGTGGGCACAAGGCATAGCTTCCCATAGTTGACATCATGTCAAATTTAATTTTTTTTAGACGGACGTTCAAAGTTAAATTCTGTAAGACTGGACACACTGTACACATCACTCCCCCTTTCCCCCCAGATGCCTCAGAACCTTCGCTCTGTTTTCTCTCACTCTCAGGGTCAACACAGTACACATGTTCTTTTGGTTTATTTATTCTAACGATCTTTTAAGAATGCTTAAAAGAAAAACATTCTTAACTCTCTGGCTATACCAAAGCAAACAAAACAGCAAGATTCAAACTGGCTTCTGGTTGAACTTGGCCCAGGGACTTGCCAGGTTCTGTATTATTATTTTTTTTAATTTGCATTTTTAAAAATTTTTAAACTGTGAGTAGTATGTGATATGTATATGTGTGTGTGTGTGTGTGTGTGTGCACGCGCACACGAGCTGCCTGATGTAGGTATTGGGAACCAAACTTGGGTCTTCTGTAACAGCAGTACATATACTATCTTAGTTAGGGTTTCTATTGCTGTGAAGAGACACCATGACCACAGCAACTCTTATAAAGGAAAGCATTCGATTGGGTGCGGCTCACAGTTTCAGAGGCTCAGTCTATTATCATCATGGTGGGACATGGCAGCGTGCAGGCAGACACGGTGCTGGAGAAGTATCTGAGAGTCCTACATCTTGCAGGCAACAGGAAGGGGTCTGAGACACTATGGCTTGAGCATATACGAGACCGCTAAGCCCGCCTCCACAGTGTCACACTTCCTGCAACAAGGCCACATCCACTCCAACAACAAAGCCATGCCTACCCCAACAAAGCCACACCTAGCGTGCCACTCCATTCGGAAGCCATTTTCTTTCAAACCACCACACAGAGTTAACCACTGAGCCATCTGTCCAGGCTCTGCTTTTTCCTCCTTTGAGGCCCTCTTTCAGAGGTTTCAGATAATGAATTACCGAGAGTCAGTCAGCAATATCGTTAACCATCCATGACAAGGACTGATGGCCAGCCTCTTCTAGACTGGGGATGACAACCTCTGGAGCTTGGTGGTATCAGGTGTCAACATTCAGTCCCTGAGTGTCGGTCCTCAAAGCAGGGGACTGAGTGGTATCTGAATGTTCCGTAGAGAATCTCCATCTTGCAAACTACTAGAAAGAAGGGACCCTGAACCCCCTCCTCCAATGTAACTGCAAACTGTGCCTCTGGTTCAAGAGCAAGATGCCCTGTGACTACGCCCTCCCCCAGCCTGCTCTACTGCATCTAGGGTGACAGAGAGACCCAGTGAGACCACATGGCCCTGCAGCAGCAGAAAGGCCTGGAAAGTAGGTTGAAGAATTAACCCTGCGACTTCCAGTCTCACCCTGAGTCTCCCCACGTGCTCCTCACTGCCCCTGGACGTCCCAGTCTCCCTCCCCACATGGCACTTGAACCTGAGGCTCCCATCAACAGTCCCGGGGCTCACTCTCTTCCTGCTCACTGCTGCTAGCATAGGTTGGTCCAGGCTGGTCCTCTCACCTCAAACCAGATAGTCCCAGCAGCAGAAAGGTCCCCTGAGAAGTCCTTCCATAGAGAGAGGGTCCCCCTCCCTCCCTGACTCTATTAGTGACTTTTCTCACGGCTGTGGTAAAATGCCTGGACAAAAGCAATTTAAGAAGGAAAGGGTGTGGCAGCTTGAAGGTAATTGGCCCCACCATAAGCTCATAGGGAGTGGTACTGTTAGGAGGCGTGGCTTTGTTGGAGTGGGTGTGGCCTTATTGGAGGAAGTGCGTCACTGTGGGGGCGGGCTTTGAGATTTCCTATGCTCAGGATACCGCCTAGTGCTGGATTTAAAGGCAATAGCCACCACACCAGGCAAATAAATAAATATTTAGGAAACAAAAATCACAGTCTTGGGGTTGGGGATTTAGCTCAGTGGTAGAGCGCTTGCCTAGCAAGCACAAGGCCCTGGGTTCGGTCCTCAGCTCCGGAAAATTAAAAAACAAACAAAATCACAGTCTTTCCCAGAATGCCTCCCTCCACCTCTACACCTCCAGGAGCTTGTTTCATTGGCCACTCCAGTGCCCTATGGGCTCCCTGGAAAGAAGTTAACTTGTCCTACTTTTGACAAAGGAAGAAGGCAGAGAATAAGGTGGAAGTTAGTACCATTTGTGCAGTGTAGGGGATCCTGCCATAGAACCCCATTTTCCTGACACCCCATGTGCTCTTAGGTCTGTTGTCAACTTACCATGCTCTGTGTCCCCCAAAAAATGAATCTTTGACCTGAATGAACCAGGAAGAGGAAATGGTTGGATTTGACGCATCCTGTGCAGGAGACAGTAAAGAGACTCCGCTCACCCTTGCTCCCTAGGCTACCTGGTTCCCACCCACCCTTCCCTGTCCAGGTTTCCTACCGCTGTCTTCTGTTTTCATTTTTCTGTTGCTTAAACATCAGGATCCTCGCTGACGCTCCTTCCCTGACAGTGTGTTAGAGCAGGGCATCCGTTGTCATCCTCAAACTCAGCATCTTGTTCATTTTAGTCATTTAATTATTTTCCGGAGACAAGGTCTCGGGGAGACCCAGGTTGTCCTTGAACTCACAATCCCCCTGCATACACCACCACCACCACCACCACAACTGGCTTGTGTGTGTTTGTGTGTGTGTGTGTGTGTGTGTGTGTGTGTGTCTGAATGTGGGTGGCTGTGTGGGAATCAAAGAACAACCTTGGGTGTCAGTTCTTGCCTCCCTCCCACCTTGCTTGAGACATGGCATTTTTATTGTTTTTCCATTTCATTCTCCAGGTTAAGCCGGCCCCCAAGCTTCTGGGAATTCCCCTGTCTCAACCTTTGTCTTCTGTAGGTGCTTCCGTGGAATTATAGATATTGGTGCCACAGGTCCAGCTTTTATGTGGGTTCTGGGGATTTGAACTCCGGCTCTGGTGCAAACACTTCACTCCCTGAACCGTCTCTGCAGCTCTGGTGTCTTTTCTGGCAATGTCCTGCAAGCTCCATGCAGCTAAGACTGCTGTGGTGCATCCTGGGCTAAAACATGCCTGACGTGTGTGAGCCTCGATGGATGTTTGCTAAATAAAAGAAAGGGGATCTAGCCAGGCAGTGGTGGCGCACGCCTTGAATCACAGCACTTGGGAGGCAGAGCCAGGCGGATCTCTGTGAGTTCGAGGCCAGCCTGGTCTACAGAGTGAGATCCAGGACAGGCACAAAAACTACACAGAGAAACCCTGTTTCAAAAAAAAAAAAAAAAAAAAAAAAAAGAGATGCAGAGGTCAAAACAGTAATTTGAATGTTGTTTATAGATATTAGCAATCCAAAGTGCATTGTGGGTAACTTGTGATGGTCTAAAAGTGTAGAGTCGGGGTGAACACTAACAGCAGCTGACTATATTGGGGATATTGAAATGCAAAAGAGTCCCAGAGTGGGGAATTTTGAATTTCCACATCCTGGAATAGTGACTCTCAAATGTTTTTGTTTCAAATCACATTTATTTGTTTGTTCTGTATGTGCATATGCTTTTATGTGTGGGCCCATCCATACTGAGGTGCCCATGTGGAAATCTGAAAACAACGTAGAGAAATTGGTTCTCTCTTTCCATAATGTAGGTTCTGGGAATCGAACTCAGGTCCTTGAGCTTGGCTGCAAACACCTTTACCAGGTCAGCCATCTTGTTGGCCCTATCAGATTCTTTAAGGCTTTAGCTTACATAGTCAAGGCCAAAGACCCCCCATCTCACTTACAAGCCGCCTCTTGACTGGCATGTGGGCATTCTAGCATGTTGGTGAATTGCACACAGGAGCCAGGCTACCAAGAACACCGCAGTTGAGTTCTTAGTAAACAGACTAATTTTAGTTCTGACTAATGAATTATAGTCATTCGCTTAGTAGGTTCTTAGAAAGTGGAACTTAGTCACGGGAAGGGTTGAAATCCACAGAGACACGTGTAACGGGTCAAAAGGAGCAGAGAAAGCCCTATGGCCTTTGGAGATCTGGTTTTCAGAAGGGAGGCTGCAGGAAACCTACCAATAACTGCTCTGTGGGGACCCACAGACTGTAGAGGAAGCATGGAGGGCTGGGTTCAGCTTTGGGCTCCCATAGATGTGCAGCTGGGGTGTGCATTCCAAAAACGGGGCTGGAATTTCCCACAGGGTGAATAAACAATGCCCACTGGTAGACATGACTAAGTGTTCAGCGATAGCGCAATTGAAAAGATTGAAAAAAAAAAAAAAAGCACATTCCTTTAAAAGCGTCAAGTATTCAAGGTGGCTTTTTGTTAATAGGCGCCTCTCTCAAACAAGAAATCTCCCATGGGGGTGGGGGTGGAGAAAGGGGATCCGGATGGAGGAATGAGGATGGGAAGCCTCCCTAAAGAGAAAGGAGGCCCGTGGTAAGAGCCTGTCCCAGCTACAGAGGCCCCTGAGGGACAAACCTAGCACTCAACATTAGGAGTGGCCATCAAGGGTTCTCCACAGTTCTTGACTCCCTGAGAATGTTCCGGCAAGCGCAGAGAATTGGATCTGCGTGTGCTAACCATGTCCCCGGTGCAGCCCACAGTAACAAGTTTGTAATAGATTGGGTTTGGGGTTTTCAAGGCAGGGTCTTGCTACACGGCCCATGTTGGCTTCAATTTCTGCCCTCTTGCCTCTACCTCCTTAGTTCTAGGACTATAAACATGTGCCCCTACGCCTGAGTCTGTAGCTTTTTTTTTCATTCCAAAACAACAGCAAGTGGCAGGAGCCCCCCTCATCTACCTCTGCGCACACACTCACATATACACATACACACACATATACACACATATACACATACACATACACTCACACATATACACACATACACTCACATACACACACACACACACACACACACACACACACACACACACACACACAAATAGCTGCTATTCCTGATGTGTTTCCTCCAAGGAAGCCCCCTCCTGAGCACCCCCAACTCTCCCCAGCAGGTCCAGTCACCCTGTCCTGGTCTTACTAGATTATCACTGTACTTTAAAGACGACACTGAGCCGACCACATAAACTTACTCAGGGTCCTTGGGCTTCCAAATGGCAGAGCTGGAGCCGTGTTTTTCCGGGCTCATCAAAGCTTCCCTCTGCCACCCACTGTCACTCTGGACTTGCCCAAATATACCTCCTGTGTGTGTGTGTTTGTGCATATGTGTGTGCAGGTATGCAAACCCATGTGCACGAAGGGCCAGAAGTAGACTTTGTGTGACTTCCTCTATTGCTCTGCATCCTTTTATTTACTATGAGGGTTCTGCTGCCTTTTGTTAACCGCTTGCTTCTGAATGCTGTAGACAGCGAGGTCATGTCCCACTTTCAAAAGGCTGGACACACCCTTTACCAGATCTCCCTAGGGTGGTTTGCCCTGGACACGCCTAGATACGGGGTCTTCCCTGGTGGTTCCCCTCCCAGGACTGGGCTCCGGTCCCTTCTGCTTCCCACTGTTTCGAATTTCTAGATCTACTAGATCTACTCTGATTCTCTTGTTTGAACTCCAACTGATGGTATGGGCCATTGGCCTGGTCTAGTTGGGACCCAGCCTGGCTCACAAAGTTACTGACCTGGATCCCCAAAAGCAGGGCCTTCAGCAGGGGGTTTCCACACAAAGGGAAGTTGGGCTCCATGATGACAGTCACTTATGGTCATGGCTGCAGCTGTATGGCGTCTTGGGAAATCAACGTATTACTCCCGCCAGGGATGGACTTCCCTGTCGCTGCAGACAGTTCTTCCACAGTGCGGCCCTGGGTCTCACACACAGGGCAAAACCGTTCAGGACTCTCTGAATACAGGTCATGATGACGGTGGAGATACAAATTATTGCTGAGAAATTTTGGTGGTGGTATTTTGGGCTTTTTGAATCTGGGTCTCCTGATGTAACCCAGGCTGACTTTGAACTCATAACCCTCCCTGCTCTGCCCCTGAGCGCTGGGATGACAGGTGTGTGCCACCACATCTGGATTGAAGAATTTTTTTTTAACCACTGCATTTGCATGAAGTCAACAGAATACTCAAAGATTTTTGGTTTGAAAAAGTCCCAATCCCCGGGGAAAAGAGACACATCTAAGTCATGACTAGTCATCTCTGAGGAGAGACTCGGTAGGGAGGTCACTCACTGAGCCCACCTTTAGAACTATTTTTTTTTTATTTTATTTAATTTTTTTTTCCGGAGCTGAGGACCGAACCCAGGGCCTTGCGCTTGCTAGGCAAGCGCTCTACCACTGAGCTAAATCCCCAACCCCCCAGAACTATTTGACAATTAGGCACTGAACATTAAAAACTCACACTCCAGCCTGGTGAGGTGGCTCACTGGGTAATGGCGCCTGCAGCCAAGCGTAAGACCCAAGCTTGGTCCTCAGGACCCCCATGGTGAAAGGAGAGCCCTGACCCCCAAAAGTTGTCCTCTGGCCTCCACATGCACTGCGGCATGCTCAGGTGCACGTGTATCTATGCACACGAGTGTGTGCACATACACATACATACAAAATTAATTTAAAGAATTCAGCAATCCCTTTGAAACCAGTGATTCCAAGAATTCATCCTGGAGCCATAACCAGACATAGATGGGAAAAAAATGACCCTCCATTCAGAAAGAAAAATCATAAGCCATCTAAGTATTTAACAGCTGGGACTTAGCTAATTACATAATGGCATATCCGTATGACTCACAGTGCCCCCCCCAATAAAATATACACTATATATTTTATTTTTAATTTATGTGTATGTGTGTGTCTGCATGTGGGACATGGAGCTTGGATTGAGTCGCCCATGCTCTGAACCAGAGAGGCTCTGGGTGTCTTCCTGAGTCAGGTGGGCGTGGCTTTCGTTACTAGCAACACGCTCATTATCATAAAAATCAGAAAAGCCCTGAGAACGTTACTCAACATGAGAAGTGTCACAGGGACAGAAAGACTGTCACCCAAGTGCTAATTTGCTGTCTGTCTGTTTCGAATCATCCTGTGGCATTTTTTTGGTTCCTCTTTTTCTTAAGGACCAATTCCAAGAAATTGAAAAAAGAAATAACAGAAGAAAAATAAGAAACCATAAAACTCCAAGCCACATGGGTGAGTACCACTTGCAGAAAATGATTTCCAAACTGTCGCAGCCTATACGGGCCACGTTAGAAACCTCAGCTGTCTAAGCAAGTAGCATGCTTGTCAACCACCCACCCCCACCCCACCCCCACCCCTGTGAGTAGCACTTTGCTTTCTGGAAATTGATTCGAGAGACAGAATCAAGATGACTCATCGGGTCACCCTGCCCCATCTCTATCTACGTTTCTCTGGAAAACTCTGTCCCCTTCTTCTAAGAACCAAGTGAGTCTGCCCATGTCTAAGGAAACAGATGTGACCCAGCACAAACTAATAAGAGGACTGCTTTATTTTGGTCACCAGACTTGGCTCAGGGGTGAACATGTGACCCATGCTAAGTTAATCAGAATTCGCAAAACTTAGTCCTAAGACCTATCTTTAGAACTATTGAGAAATAGGTAGGCTGTCTACAGAGATAGACTGGAAAAATGAAACGCCTCCATGATGTTGTGGAATATTATTTTAAGATGTGTTACGATCATTTATGCTGTGGAATATTTGTTTAATGGTGCAAAGGTGTGTTGCATTCTTTACAGACTCTGTGAGGCTGTGTTACTTTGCCTGTCTAAAACACCTGATTGGTCAAATAAAGAGTGAACAGTCAATAGTGAGGCAGGAGAAAGGATAGGTGGGGCTGGTAGGCAGAGAGAATAAATAGAAGGAGAAATCTGGGAGGAAAAGAGAGCAAGGAGTGAAAGGAGAAGGAGAGGAGGATTCCAGGGACCAGTCACCAGCCACTCATCCAGCCACGGAGTAAGAAGTAAAGAAATAAATACAGAGGTAGAGAAAGGTAAAAGCCCAGAGACAAAAGGTAAATGGGATAATTTAAGTAAAGAAAAGCTGGCTAGAAACAAGCCAAGCTAAGGCTGGGTATTTATAAGTAAGAATAAGACTTCGTGTGTGTGGTTTATTTGGGAGCTGGGTTGTGGGCCTCCCAAAGGAGTCCAAGAGTGGAAAAAAATAAAAATAACAACACCATGCTGCCATTTAGACTGCTTGAGAAGGGATCAGACAGGAAGGAAGGAAAGCTAAGAAAGACAGATTCCTGTGAGCACCCTTTTAAAGAAGATTTTAACATGTTTTACATTTTTTTGTTTTCAATTTATGTGTATGTGTGTGCTTTGTGAATCCCTGTGTGCCACTTGCAGATCGCAGGTTACAGACGGCTGTGAGATGATGTCACACGGGCCTCTCTCCCAGAGGAGATGGGCCTGAAGGGGCAGAGCTGTTCCTCCTGCTGCGTGATGGAGCATCAGTGTGTCGGCAGAATTTCAGATGCTAGGAGTTCATTTAGTCAGCCGGGCAGCAGTGGTGGCGCACGCCTTTAATCTGAGCACCGGGGAGGTAGAGGCTAGCAGATCTATGAGTTCGAGGCCAGCCTGGGCTACAGAGTGAGTTCTGGGACAGCCAGGGCTACACAGAGAAACCTTGTCTCAAAAACACAAAACAAAACCAAAAGGAGAGAGAGAGAGAGAGAGAGAGAGAGAGAGAGAGAGAGAATTCATTCAGTCAGTGTTTCTTCAGCAGAGCCCACTCAAGAAGGGCTCTGGGGACCTCCTAAGAGCCCTCTTGTAATTAACTCATTAAAGGAACCCAGGCAGAGTGATTGTCAGCATGCTTCAAGATGGTCGGTCACTGTGAGTGAGTAGACACCCCCCCCCCCCAACTCCCCAGCTGTGCCTCTGAAAGCACTTTTCAGTTAGGACAAATAAAGCCCGGCATTCAGCCAGTGGCGGCCTGGTTTATAGAATTTCCCCTGTGATGTTTCACTCGGTATCTGTAAGCTTTTCGGGCCAACAGACACAATTGTGAAAACAAAACTTTGCCAAAGAGGTGTGATTTTTTTTTTTTTTTTTTTTTTTTTTTTTTTTTTTTAGAGACAGAGTAGGGATTCAAGCCCTGTTATTGTTCATATTTAATATTTGATGCAGCTCAGGGAGGCTATTTATAGTTCCAGTCATCAGCCTGTTCTTCATCTCTTCTAGCACCTGGTTAGTTTGTTTATCCCCCCCCCCCCCCCCCCCGCCCTTTGTCAAAATGTGAGAAAAGATTGTCAATAATCTGAGAGCATGGCTAGGGATATGGGTCTCTCAGTAGTGTGTCTGCCTACCGTGCGTGCAGTCCCGCATTGAATCTCTGAAACCACACGCCAGGCGTGGTGAGACTCCCTTGTGATCTCAGCACTTGGGGAGTGAAGGCTGGAGGATCAGAAGTTCAAGGCCACCCTCTGCTCCATGGCAAGTTCCAGGCCAGCCTGGACTTATAAGAGACCCTGGCTCAAAACTACAGCACCGGCCGGGCGGTGGTGGCACACGCCTTTAATCCCAGCACTCGGGAGGCAGAGGCAGGTGGATCTCTGTGAGTTCGAGGCCAAGCCTGGTCTCCAAAACGAGTTCCAGGAAAGGTGAAAAGCTACACAAAGAAACCCTGTCTCGAAAAACCAAAAAAAAAAAAAACCAACTACAGCACCAAAACAAAACCCCCAACCACACAAGACGCTTATCCAGCTTGAGATGAGTCCTTCCTGAATTCCAAGGCTCTACTGGCACTAACAAGGTCTAAGACGGTTGGGAGGATGGGAAACCTTGACCCAAGTCTGTCGGTCACCGGTTGTGGAGATAGAAGTGTTACTGAAGCCAGGCGGTGGTGACACACCTTTAATCCCAGCACTTGGGAGGCAGAGCCAGGCAGAACTCTGTGAGTTCGAGGCCAGCCTGGTCTACAGAGTGAGTTCCAGGACAGGCTCCAAAAACCCTGTCTTGAAAAAACAAACAAACAGAACAAAAAAGAAGTATTACTGGGTGTAGCGAGCTCACATGACCTGTATTTAAATCTAGGTTCTGCCCCCTTATAGCCAACTCTTCGATCTCTCCATGCCTCAGTTTCCACATCTGTGAAATGGAAGTGATCACAGTAGCACCTGCCTGACAGGCACACCTCGAGGCTTAAAGAAATCAGTGGACACGTGTCACAAAGCAACGTCACCATTGTCTTTCTGACTTTTAAAATTTTATTATGTAAACGGGTATTGTTTCTGCATGTATATATGTGCACCATGTATGTGCCTGGTGCCCTCAGAGGCCAGGAGAATGTGTCAGCTCCCCTGGAATCGGTTGTAAGCTGCCAGGTGGGTGCTGGGAATCGAACCTGGGTCCTCTGGAAGAGCAGCCAGTGCTCTTAACCACTGAACCATCTCCACAGCTCCCCAAATAGTCTGTTTTGACAGTTCATTAACGCACACATTGGCAGCTTCTGTATTGTAGTTTGGGAAATAAATACAATTTAGAGTGTGTACATACACCCCATAGTTCCATATCCTTGCTCGATGTGATGAATTAGCCAACACATTTGGTCTTTTTTTGGTCCGGGGAAAATAGTTTAGAATAAAGGCTTATTATTAAATTACACTTGTTTCCCACTAGTAAATAATAGCTACTAGTTACTGTGTGCGGGTTATTCATATTTTCTATTGAAAAGCAATTCGGCTTGGCAGCCAACACATTTCCTAGCTGTGTGAGACAAGGGCAAGTGACTTCATCTTTCTGAGGCTCAGAGTCTCGTTTGGGAAATGGTACAGTCATAGCTCCTGGGTCACAGTCACTGGGAAGCTTCCATGGGTGCCTTCATGCCAGGATAGATGTCCAGTACCGCTGGTCATCACCAATGGCCCCATGGAAGAGCCTGGGAAGGACGCCAAGTAGGACTATTGTGACCAGCGGAGTTCCAAGGGGGAGTTCCCGGGGGCGGCCAGTGCTGTTAAATGGAGAGAAGACAGACAGTCACATCTGCAGGGGGAGCAAAAATGGGTGGGGCTAGATCATGCTGGAGAATCACCTGCCCATCAAGTAGAGCCTATAGGGTGTCATTCGGAGAGGTTCAAGAACCATGGAGTCAGAACGGTGGAGGGGATCGGAAGGGCTTGTCTATCTGCAGCTGCCTGGGCATTCTAACCTTCTGTCTCTAAATAAGCCACTCTCCAGCAGGGAGAATTTTGCCCCACAGAGGACATTTGGCAATACTAGAGACATTTTTAACTCTAATAACGAGGGTTAGGTTTGCTATTGGCACCCAGTGAACAGAAGCCAGGTTACGGCTGGCTGTCCACTTGATGTGAAATGTCACCCCAAAGGCTCCTGTGCCAAAGGCTTTGCCCCGGCTGGTGTATCCACTCCCTCCCTGAGAAGTGAAGGATCACTCACCAGAGCTCTGGCTTAAATCAATGGCTTTATCCACTGACAGGTGCACAATTGGATGGGCTAACAGGGGAGGGGGCCTTGGGGACAATGGCAGGCAGGAGCTGTTGGGATGAGCCTTTCCAAGGTCTATCTTGTCCCCAACTCTTCTCTGTCTTGGTCTCTCAGCCTCTAGTCACTGTGATGTGAGTAACCTCTTCCATCCTATGATCCTCAGCCATCATGCTCTGTCTTGCGTCTTACCTCAGGGCCCAAGCAACGGAGCCCGCTGGCCTCGATGGATGTCTGTAATTCAGCTGTTCCTACTTTATTTCTCTCAGGAATTTTTTTTTTTTTTTTTTTTTTTTTTTTTTTTTTTGCCACAGTTACAAATGGCTGACTAAGACACCACCGAGCATCCTTGACTAACACACCACTCAGCATCCTTGACTCACACACCCCTGAGCACCGCACACATACAAAGCACATCCATTGCAGGACCCATCAACAAAGCATCACCCAGCACCCGAAGTGCTCATCGGGTTGGGTTGAGACGTCACTGTGAAACCCACAGGAACAAATGATGTTGTCAGATTGCATCCTGTTATCACCAGGTTTCGAGAGATGTAGCGTGTGAGAGAGCCCCAGCATGAGATCTGTCAGGTACAGGATTGCTCATAAATGTCTGTATGTCTGATGTCAAATCTTTGGGGATAAGGCCCACCATATCTGCTTTGGTTTTGATGGTGGCAAAGGAGAGCCACCTGTTTCCGTCTCCCAAAGCTGCCACTTCCTGTTTCATACACTTCATCAGCAACGGATCTTCCAGGGGAGAGGGAAGAGACGCTGTTCTAATGCCAGCCCCACATTCAGATGTGATCCTGTCATTCATTAACAGCCAAACCTACTAACCTGGTTTTCAAATGAATGACTTTATGGGCTGGCAGCGTAGCTCAGGTGGAAGAGTCCTTGCCTAGCGTGCACAAAGCCCTGGGCTTGCTCCCCACCAGGTATACCCGTAATCCTGGCATCTGGGAGTTGTAAACAGGAGGATCAGATCAAGTATCTTCATAGCTCAAAATCGGGGCCAGTGAGCCGGGTGGCGGTGGTGGCACACACCTTTGATCCCAGCACTTGGGAGGCAGAGGCAGGCTGATCTCTGTGAGTTCGAGGCCAAGCCTGGTCTACAGAGTGAGTTCCAGGACAGCCAGGGCTACACAGAGAAACCCGGTCTCGAAAAACCACTAACTAACTAACTAACTAACTAAATAAATAAATAAATAAAAGCAAAATCAGGGCCAGTGACATGGTTCAGTAGGTAAAGGTGCTTTTCCTAAAGGTCTGATGACTTGCATCCAGTCCCTGGGATTCACATAAAGATGGGAGGAGAGATACATGTGTGCATACACACGATAAACACACATGATAATAATGAATTAAATTAATTTGTTAAAAGACGGGCTGTGGAGGCGGTGCCAATCCTGACAAGTAGATTCAAACCCCACAGCCCACACAGAGGAAGGAGAGAATGGGCTTCCCTAGCTGCCCCCTGACCTCCACTCATGGGCTTTGGCATGAACACCTGTACACACATGTCCAAACCACAGAGAAATAAATTTATCAGAAAAAAAGGGAGAAATTCAAGGTCATCTTCAGCTACATACTGAGTTTAAGGCCTGCCTGAGACAGGAGACCCTGTCGATGAATGAATGAATGAATGACGAAAGCAGTGAGTTTTCAACTGTATGCACATGTTGTGGCCACATGATTTTATTTTATATTTTAAATTTTTATTAGTTTATTTTATGTGTATGGGTGTTTTGCTTGCATGTATGTCTGTATATCACATTTGTACCTGGTACCCTTGGAGGCCAGGGAGGGCCTAGGATCCCCTGGAACGGGCGTTACAGAAGGTTGTGAGCTGCATGTGGGTGTTAGGAATCGAACCCAGACCCTCTGGAAAAGCAGCCCATGCTCTTAACTGCTGAACCATCTCTAGCCCCAGACGCATGATGTTAAGTAAAGGAGCTCGTGCGCACACAAACTCCATTGTCCCGTAATGAGCTGGCTCTGCAGTCTGGGTTCAAGGCTGCCGGCACTTACAACCAAGAAATGCTCAAGGACCGCAAAGGCCAGGAAATTACTTCTCAATGAAAGAGGCATTTCTGTCTCATTCCAGGCCCTAATGTATAACGTTGCCTTCCCATCATTCCTGTTCCGACTGAAAGATTTGAATTCAAATAACTCTGAAGTTATTTGGACTCCGTTCAAATGTAAGCAGTCTCGTCTCTCCAGTCATTATGCCTATTATTTCTGACGTAAAGACTAATATCGGAAGGGTGAAAGTCTTTGTGGAATGTTCTCATTTAAGATGTTTCTTCTGTGGATGGTTGGCCACTGACGCTTCCTTGGTCTTCCTTACTCAGCTGTGTCTCAAAGACCTTATTTTCTTGTTGTTGCTGCTGCTATTTTTAGATTTTTCCATCCATTTAAATATTGTGGACCGAGAGCAGATTGAACAATGATGAGTATTCGGGCTGAAGTCTTATCAAAAGACCTTTGGATTCTGGTGTGTGTGTGTGTGTGTGTTTTATTTTGGCAATATGTGTCATAGCAACAGACTCAAATGGTCACCAACAGAGGGGACATAACTGACCTAGAGATGGAGTTACACACAGAGAGAAGGAAGGGAAGTGATATTCTAATGGTGTGTTTCTGTTCCGCCTGTCTCAGGAGCGTGTGTGTGTGTGTGTGTGTGTGTGTGTGTGTGTGTGTGTGTGTGTGTGAAAGAGAGAGAGAGAGTGAGTATGTGGGTGGGTGTGAGCCTATGGGTTCCATGTATCAAATGAGTGTGCAGGTTCATACACCCATGTGTGTGCATGCAGAGGCAGGAGCAGAACATTGGGTGTCTTCTTCTATTACTCCCTGCCCTTACACTTTGAGTCTGGGTCTCTCACTGAACCAGACATTTTAACTAAGCTGGCTGGTCATTGAGCTCTCTGGATCTGCCTCTCCTGCTGGGACGACACGCAGAGCAAAGCATTCTTACCAACTGAGCCATCTTCTTAGCCTCTCAGTGAGCCTTCTACAGCTGGAATGCCAATTTGCTGAATGAAACGGAAAGAGCCACTACATGCAGATGTGTAGCCTTCTCCTTTAAGTTGTCCTTTTGCTAGATGAAAAGTCTATCCTAAGATCCAGGCACGACCAATGACTGCTTAGCCTAACCTGTCTCCACATCCCCTGCCCAAAGCAGACATGACCAGTTGATTTTTTTTCTTCTCAGCACATAGAACCCAGGCACAGCTTCACAATCTTCATTAAGAATCCATCATGCATGCCTGTAATGTCAGCACTTGTGAGGTACAGGCAGAAAGATCAAGAGTTCAAGGCCATCCGTGGCCAAGCAAGTTCAAGGACAACATGGCTTCCATGAGACCCTTATCTCAAAAAAAAAAAAAAAAATGCAAATGATGCATACAGCTACTACCAATTGATGGCAGAGTGGTCATGTCAAATAAAAATGACTTGACTTCTTGTAGGTAGAAGGATATGCTTAAAAGAGTAGGAATACGCGGTGGTGGCACGCCTTATCAGCATCAGGAGCAGAGCAGCGGATCTCTGTGAGTTGAGGCAGCCTGGTACAAGTGAGTTCAGAAAGGCAAAGCTACACAGAGAAACCCTGTCTCGAAAAACAAAACAAAACAAAACAAAACAAAAAAAAAAGAGTAGGAATACACTTGTGTGTGTCTGTGTCTGCATATGTGGTATGAATCTTGAACCCAGGCTTTGTACATGCCTGGCAAGTGTGTCTCACTGAGTTACAACCCAGCCCTTAAAACAGAACCAAAGGAGGATAAGATGGTAGTAAGAGTGACTGCCACCAAGCCTGATGGCCTGAGTTCCATCCCCCCAGGACCCAGGGAAGAAGAGAATCTACTCCCATAAGTTGTCCTCTGACCTACACACACACACACACACACACACACACACACAAAAAAAACACACACGGGCACATACACGTGTGCACACATGCACACACTTTTTTTTTCAAAGCATCAAAAGTTCATTGTCTCCTTATTCTTGTCCAGAAACTGCTTCCTCATTCTAATTCCCAATTGGTCTTCCCAGCAACTGAGGATCCATCTGCCCTTTGCTCAAAGATTTAGGAGAAAACAGAGGGGCCCGGCTGTTTTTCTCTACCTGGCCATGTGTTTGGAAATCTTGTCTCCGAGTTGCTGAAAGTGTAGAAGAAAGAAATTAAGTGAATTCATTGAAGGCAAATTGAAGACATGACTGCTCCCTGCTCCAAGGTCTGGTTGGGGAGAAGGATTTTATTGTAGATACGAGGGAGAGTTCAGCCAGAGGCATCTAGAAGAGTCCAGACTGTACTGGGCCATGAGAGGAGAGGGAGGTGGGGAGAGGGAGAGAGGAGGAAGAGAGAGGGCAAGTGGGCCGAGAGAGGAATGGAGGACCGGAGGGGATGGAGGACCAACCGAGAAAGGAGTGGAGGACCGAGAGAGAGGAATGGAGGACCGACTGAGAGAGGAGTGGAGGACCGACTGAGAGAGGAATGGAGGACCGAGAGTCAAGAGGACCAGTGCCTGAAATGGTTGGATTATATAGGAATCCGGAGCTGGGGGATGGGAGGGACGCTCAGCTCCTGGGCTGGAGAGGTTAAGGGTTGGGAGTGGGGTAAGACATGCTGGAGGACAGGGATGGGGGGTGGAGGGGTGGGGAGGCAGAGACAGGGGTCGCAGGTATTGAGTGAGTCTTATCCCGGGCTTGCTTTGGCACCTGACATTCATCATTTTTAATAATAGAACTCAAGTCCACAGTTTTAAAGAAAAGCTCAGATTCATTTGGGTGGGGGCTTTTGTTATTTCTTTTTTGTTTTGGGTGCAGTCTTACTATGCTGCCCTGGCTCTGCCTCTGAGCACTGAGATTAAAGGAATATGAGGCCATGCTCGGCTTCCACCTTCGATTTTGAGACCTTTCTAGCTCTCCCTAAGCCCGGAGCTCACACCTTCGGCCAGACGGACCGACCAGGGAGCTGCGGGGATCCTCACAGGTGCCATGGCCACACTCAGCTTTTCACATGGGTGCTAGGAGTCCAAACTCCATCTGCAGGCTTGGGTGGCAAGCTCTTAGCTGGTAGAAGCATCACCCCAGACCAAGGCTCTTCTCATTTCTATGGGATTTTCCCCTTGAAGCCAGCTCAGACACCTTTCAACTGAGACTAGGTTTCGCTGTGTTTTAAATCGGAATACCTGAGTCTGAGCAATTTACAAAGAACAGAACTGAGCTGCTTACTATCCTGGGGGCGGGGAGATCTAACAGCAAGAGCAGCATCACTGAGGGCCTTACCCTGCACCACGGCATGGCAAGAGTCATCACAGGGTAAAGAAATAAGTCCACGGGGAAGACAGAGAGCTTCCTCCAGTGGCAACTAAGCCACATCCCAAAGGAAGGTTGTAGATCCCGACTGAACATGTGTAAAAGGTCTCATCTTGGTTGGCCGGGCGTTGGTGGTGCACGCTTTTAATCCCAGCACTCGGGAGGCAGAGCCAGGTGGATCTCTGTGAGTTCGAGGCCAGCTTGGGCTACCAAGTGAACTCCAGGAAAGGCGCAAAGCTACACAGAGAAACCCTGTCTCGAAAAACCAAAAAAAAAAAAAAAAAAGGTCTCATCTTGGGCTGGGGAAGTTGTGTATGCTAGGCTCTGCTCACTGGGCACCATCCCCAACCCTGACTAGACAATGTCCATGGCCTCCTCAACCCTGCACTGGCAGAGAAGAAGATAGCAGGAAATCTCAACGGTGTGGGAGGTCATACCCCAGGGGATCTGGCCAAGGCCTGGAGACGTTTTTGCAGATGTTGCAGCTGAGGGCCGGGGCTACTCTAATCGCAGAGACACTGATAATATCACCTGCACAGAACAGTCTGCCACCAGGTAAGCTGGCCTGCCCAAAGGTCAGCCGCTGAAGGCTGAACAGCCTTGCCCCAAGATGTCTAGGGCACGCAAAGAGCTCCCTGGTGAAGCTTCTTTGTAGGAAGTATTGTCCCCAGGAAAGCTGAGAAAATGGTGGCTTAACTCCCTCCCCCTGCCCCCAGGCTTTCTCCTCCTCTACCGCTCTGACTGAGAGGTCGCAGCCATTGCTCCCCCCTGAGTATGTGAGACTCATTGTTGACATCTCCAGCACCTGGGAGCAGGGTAGAAATCGAGTCCCAGGCTCCGCCCCAGACCTGCTGAATCTGAACTTGAACATGAGCCCCCAGCAGGGTCCCAGGCACACATTCCGCGGTGTGAGAAAGTGCTGGTCTCCTCTGACACGAAACAGAAGTTTCAAGTGACAATTTTGATAAATGCTAACATGGAATCCAGTCCCAGGGGTCAGGGGAGGCTTCCACGAAAAATCAGCCTGAAAACTGAGCTCTTGGTGAACAAGGGAAAGTAGCCAGAAGATTCCTCCAGAGGGAAGAGAATAAACAAAGGCTGGGGAGGGGTTTGTGGTAGTCCAAGAGGGAAACTGCTTGCTGGTCGAGTATAAGGACCCAGCCCCCATGTAAGAAGTCAGGAATGGTGGGCACCCTTGTAACCACAGTACTCAGGAGGTGGGATCAGGCAGGTTCCTGGGACTTGCTGGCTGGACAGTCTGGCCTTCTAGGTGAGTTCAAGGCCAGTGAGAGGCCTGGTCTCAAAAAATAAGGTAAATGACACCCGAGGAATGACTGGTTAAGCGCGCGCGCGCGCGCACACACACACACACACACACACACACACACACACACACACACACGATACATACACACAAACAGATTCATACACAGATACATACACAGAGATACACACACACACTGACAGACACACAGTTACACACACAGATACAGACACATGTAAACACACACAGAGACACACAGAAACACACAGAACACATACATGCACGCACAGAAAGAAACATACACAGCTGCATAGAGAGACACACGCAAACACATACAGATACACACACACAGATACTTTCTCTTTCTCTCTCTCACACACACACACACACACACACACACACACACACACACACACAGAGACTCAGGCTAAAGTTCTGAGGCAGGAGGGAACTGGCCCAGTTGGAGAAGCCATCGAAGAAGTTTTACCCTGTTGAGTAAGAAATATCTGGAGGTGAGAATGACCAGAAGGTCCCTCTGGGACGGGACTCTGGTGCCAGCTGGAATGTTACAGTTGGAGTTGAGCCCTGAGCCCCCATCTGAGGTAAGCAGGTAGGGAGGCCCCCCCGGACAAGGCAAGGTGGCTTCCCTAGCAGTTTAACGCCATGATCCAAGCATGCCAGGAGCTGGTCTGACAGGGTCACACTCCCAGGAATGGTAATTGTCCCAGGTGGCCCTAGGAGATATACCAGAGGAGGACAGTCCATAACCCCACCCCACCCTCCTTAACTTCAGGCTACGAGGAGTCATTTATGTCAATATATTTTTGTACAAATTCTGTAGCTTGTGACATGTCCTGGCAACGCTGAGACTCAATTCCAAAGAGCCAGAGTGGAACTGTAAACCTAAAGTTGGAAAAGCTGTTAGATTCTGGCAACAGACCTGCTCCAACTTCGATGTTCCTGGCTTCAAAACTCTGACAACAAAAATCCATTTTTAATGAGGGTTTTTTTTTTTTTTTTTTTTTTTTTACCAGCGACTTCACACCCCATTTTTAGTCCCCTTTGGGCCAGCAGACTCCAGTGTTCCTTACAAGCAAGAATTGACCCTAGGGGCTGGAGAGATGGCTCAGCGGTTAAGGGCACTGGCTGTTCTTCCAGAGGTCCTGAGTTCAGTTCCAAGCATCCATGTGGCAGCTTACAACTGTCTGTAACTCCATTTGCAGGGCATCTGACACCTTCACCCAATGCACATAAAATAAAAAGTTAAATAAATTATTTAAAAAAAAAAAAAAAAGAATTGACCCTAAACTGATTACCAGGGCACGGAGGCTCCTGCGGGCCACCTGGTCAGAGCAACTCAAGACGCTGATGACTGGGCATTGGGTCACTTGGTTCTCACTGTCCTTCAGCACGTGGCTGGCCTGCAGGGCCAAGCGGGGACTCGGGAGAAGTCGTTTTTGTCACAGAGGCAATGATTGCCTGACTGTCTGAGTCTCCGTCTCCTGAACAGATTACTAATCTCACAGACCGTCTATTATCCGCTCGGCAACTGGCAAACGTGAACTTGGCCAACATCGAGGCAGTGCGCTGAGATCCAAGTTAGAAGAAGTGGGAGAAAGAGAGAAAATGCAGAGACGAGCCAGACAATTTCCCAACCTGTAAAAACATGTTGTATTTACCAGGTCTGGTACGGAAGCCAAACTCGGGGCTCGGTGTTTGTCTTGGGCCCCCGGGTCTGGGTTATGTCTGGTGCTCCCAGAACACTGCCCCCCCCCCCCCCTCCCACTCCTCACTCAACATCTGATGATTGGCGTATTGTTTAGGGACGATCTTGCACTCCGGAGGAAGCTGGCAAGAAAGTTCAATTCTATAAAAAGAAGCGCGCGGTCAGGGTTCGGTTTCCTATTCTGACTCAAGGCAAAGAAGACTCAGAAATTCCAACCCAGAGGGTGAGGATGGGCTCCAGGACCTGTTCCCTCAGCTCCTGCCTCCTCCCTGTTCTCGCAACTGGCCAGCTGGGATTACACAACTCACACTAATTTTATTCCACACTCGGCTGTTTCTCATTAGGAGCCAGGATCTTATTTTTTTCCCCTCCTGGTGGGGCCTCCATGTCACCCCTTCGGACCCAGGTGAGTAATTCCACTTCAGAACAGGAACATTCGACTCACACGCCTGGCTGGATTCACATGAGGTTGACTCTTTGTCCCGGCACAGACCTCCATGTTTGGTTCATGGTGCCAAGATCCAACTTTCTCCTCTGAATTCCTCACATCACCAGTCTCGTGGCTTCTCTTCCACTAGGGAGGAGGGAGTAGAGAACATTTGAGTCAGTCCTTGCAATGTTTTTGGATACCCAGTACCTGACAACTGCTTCTGGAGGGCTCTGCCATCTTTCCCCTCGCCCTGTGTTTTCTTATTTTTTTTTTTTTTTTTTTAATTTTTAAAGCCGAATTCACCAGATGTTCGGAGAGAGTCTAAAGCCTGGCTTTCCTGTCTTCCACATGCATTAAGTTGGATCCAAATCACAGCATGCCCTCAGAGGTTCCGGAGAATGCCATGAAGATGGAGCTGGGGCTTTTCTCTAGGCGTCAGAAACCATCAGACCTGGGCGTTGGCATTCGGGGGGCCTTGGGATGTTTCTGGACCAAATTCACATTCACAAGCAGTAATGTGTCTTCCTAATGTTACCCTTGTTCATTTCCTCGTATTTTCCTGGCTGTGGACCAGAATCGACAGAGCTATAACTGCCGTCCCCCACCCCCAAGTCTCTGGGTAGGATGAAATACAAGGATGGCTCACACGTGATTTTGCTGAAGGGGGGGAGGGGTGGCGTGGGGCGGGGCCCAGTGGAGAGTACTCACTTGGTTATGTGCAGAGTCCCTGACTTTGATCCCCAACACCACCAAAACTGAAAAACAAAACCAAAAAGCATCTCAGCCACATCTGGAGAGAGCTGGATAAGCAACTGCTCTCCTGTCTTGGCGACTCCAAGCACCCCTGTGCCTAAGGGAGGTAGAACTCCCCATCCCCCCAAAGCTCCCTCCGCCTGGTGCCCTGCATGGCATAGAACAAGCCCGAGCACACCATGCCACCTTGCTAGGCCTCGCCAAGATCCAAGAATGGCGCAGAGTGCACATTAACCAGATGGAATGCAACATGTATGTAAAGAAATAAGAGCCATGCCAGGAAAGTTGGCAGACTCTCTGGAATGCTTTAAACAGTGTGTGTGTGGGTAGAAAGAGTGAGCCCCGAGTCGGCCAGGCGGCCTCCTTTCTCCGAGCTGTTTCCTTTACAGCCATAGCCTGTTTTACCAGTCAAAATAAATACGGTGTTAAATGCCCCCCTTTTACAGGCTCCTGGTATGGAGCAGTTTGGTGAGGCAGTTTGAAATATGACCTGGGCTCGTTGGGGAGCAGGGTGGGGAGAGTCCTTTTAACTGAGTGGAAGGGATGTGCCCCTTCTTTTGGGGGGGCATGCAGGGAGGGGAGTCATTGAGGCAATGTTCTGATCAAAGACACACAGGAAGAAGGAACAGTCATGGGGTCCTTCCTGCTGGTTTGAAAGTCAGGATTTCTACCTGGTTTCATGCAGGCTCACCCAGTGCAATGAATGCTTTCGAGCCTGGCTGGGGCTGACTTGGAAGGTTTTCTGTACCCCTCACGGCTTCTCAAGGAACAATGACAGGTTCTCAGAGGAGTTAGTTGTTTCTGAAGGCAGTGTATGTGTGTGTGTGTGTGTGTGTGTGTGTGTGTGTGTGTGTGTGTAGGTTACGGGGTAACACAGGGTCTCTCTATATAGACCAACCTGGCCTCGATCCCCTTGCCTCTCTCTGGCTCCCGAGTGCTGGGATCAAAGGCATACACTACCACACTCAGCTCCACCTTAGTTTTCCAGACTGTCTGTCTTGCTGAGCCTGGAGCTCACTGATCACACTAGACTTGGACGGTCACAAGGCCCCAGGGACCATTCTGTCTCTGTCTTCCCAGTGCTGGGATTACAACATGCATTACCATGCCCAGCTTTTTTTTTTTTTTCATGGGTGTTGGGGATCGAACTCCAATCCTCTTGTTTGTAAGGCAAGAGCTTTATCTACTTAGCCACCTAACCACCCTCTGGGCCTTTGCTTTATCAAGTAAAGCTCAGTGCTAAAGACACAGCCACAGTTCAACCCACTCAGGCCATTTAGCTTTTCAGATCTCCATAAACACCCCTAACCACAGCAGCAGTTTGCCACAGGCAGGCAGGAGGGACTGGACAGAATCTTAAGCAATTCTGCATTCCAGGGATGGCAGATGGTCTCTGAAGCATCCTGAGATCTCCCTGGGGAGGTCTGGAAGGTCCTGGGCTGTCTTTGTTCTTACACATGAAGAAACTGAGGTTCAGAGAGGTTGAGTCATTTACCCAGGCTCTTCAGGCTTTAGGAATGGAAGGCCTTGATTGTCAAACCCAAACAGCCGGGAGGACAGTAGCTGAAGAACCACCTCCACCCTCCGAACTCCCCTGGTTCAGTTGTTACATTCCCCATTGGGTAGGTCACGGGGTGAATTATCTTCCCGGGCTGCGATAAACGAACCATCACCAGCAGAGCACCTTATAACAACAGAAGGTACCCCACTACCATTTTGGAGGGAGGGCAGAAGGTTGAAGTCAAGGTGTCAGCAGGCACACACCCTCCCAGTGCCTGCAAGGAAAAGAGATAAAGCAAAGAAGAGCATCCTGGATTCATTCACTGATGCGCACACCTCCCAAGGCTCCAGGGACACCTCTGCCTTACTCCAATCGGTTCTGTCCTCCTTGACTGTGGCTGCAGGGTCCCCAATCTTCACCTCTGTCTTCAAGTCTCTTCCTCTAGTGTGTCTTTTGTCCTTCTGGTCTCTGACAAGGACACGTGTCATTGGATTAAGAAGCTGCACTAATCAATGATCTCATTCCAAGATCCTTAACTTAATTATACCTGAAAAAAAAAAAAAAAAAAAAAAAAAAAAAAAAAAAAACCCGTTTCCCAATTAGGCTGTAATGTTTCAGGGCTGGATGTAGCTCAGCCAATAAAGGTGCCTGCACCAAGCAGGGTGACCTGAGTTTGATGCCTGGAACCCACGTGGAAGGGAAAGAACTAAGTAATTGACCCCACCGCCACCCCAAAGACACACACCTCTGACCTCTACCTGTGCAACATGGCATGTGCTTGCCCACTCACATACACACATGCACACCAAATAAATAAACAAAAATGTAATCAGATGGCATGCCCAGATTTGAGGGGGTTTGACCTTGTTTGTTTGGTTTTTGACAGTCATTTTTCGGCCTGTGACGTAGGAAGATGTCAGTGACAGAAGGATTTGTCCAACGAGGGTCTTTCTGACCTACAAGGTCTGTAGTGTGTAGCAGATCATTTTCTGTTTTCCTATCTTCTTCCCCCTTGATTATTATTATTATTTATTATTATTATTATATTTTTATTAAGACTAGTTAGAATTCTCGATACATGGGGCAGAACCCTTGCCTCTGGAATGAGGCTCAAAGAGAGCAGGCGAATTCTAAGGAAGTGAAATTTTTTCTAGCCATTGGCTCTGGAGTTTGCTGTTCAACTGAAAAAAATTAAAATTCCCAAATGAAGACCTGCCCTGCAATGATACTATTGGTAAATATTTCCCAAATCCAGGGGATTAAAAAAAAAAAAAAAAGTTGTCCTAATGGATTTTGCTTTCTAGACACACAAGGGACCCAGAAGACTGCACCTTGTCAGTCTGTATTTGAGGCTAAGCGATTTTCATGTTCCAGATTCCCAGGGCTCCTCTTCATTCCCTCAGTGGCCTTTTTCCAACTCTGCAAACCCCACGGGAACCTTCATAGCTTCGCCCTGTTCCTTTCCTTTTTTTTGTTCCTGATCAGCCCTTGCAGGGGGAACTGGTTCTAGCCAGCTTGGTGATCATCATAACCACAGCTGCTATTATTTTGTGCTCTCCAGATTCAGGCTCCGTGCTGACAACATCACCTGAGATATCTCCCTGAACTTTTCCCCAGAGGCACCCATGTGGGCTTTACCTGCAGAGTGAGCTCAGAATGAGCGCCCCTCTCCATCATCTCCATGCTACCTCCCCGGGCCAGCCCCACCCCCACCCCGACCTCCTCCCTCCCCTGTATTTCTGTGGTCCCTCCCTACTGGGCAGCACATGCTTTCCCTGTCTAGGTCTATTTTCAACTCGGCAGACTGAGTGGTGCCTTTGATGTGCAAGTCAGGAGAGGACACAACCTCCACGGGTTCCCCATATTGCTGAAAGTCAGATCCAAATCCCATTCTACTTTTCCCACTCCCACTGTGGTCCAGACCCTGCGGGCTCCTCGGTCTCTGGACATGCACCATGTCTGCACTGGGTCTTTGCACTTCCTATTCCTCCTCTCCCTGGATGTGCATGTGATTTATCCCTCTCTTCCTTCAAGACTATTCAAATTCACTTCCTGGATCTGAGCTGACATGCTTTAAAAGTCAAACCTTCCTTTGACTTCTCTGTTATATCTTTTTTCTTTTTTTCTCCCCCCGACCCCCACCCCAAACAGGGTTTCTCTGTGTAGTTTTGATGCCTGTCCTGGATGGTCTCGAACTCACAGACATCCACCTGGCTCTGCCTCCTGAGTGCTGGGATTAAAGGCTTGTGCCTTTTTTTTAAGAAGTCTCAGGCCAGCTGTACGGTCTCAAAAAAAAAAAAAAAAAAAAAAAAAAACAAAACAATCAAGTTCCAAGTCATCCAAAGCTGCGTAGTGAGACCCTGTTCAAACAAAACAAGGCATAACAAAGAAAAACAAATCAGCATCTAACTATTCCTTTAGTTATTTGTTGGGTTTATTGCTCATCTTGCCTCAAAAAGAAAGGCCCTCTGAGCTATCTTTGTAGCATGACACACATGCATAGCGTTTATTAGATGGACAGACAGACTGATGGGTGGATGGATGAACAGATGGATGAATGAATGGACAGGTGGATGAGTAGATGGATGGATGGATGGATGGATGGATGGATGGATAGACAGACAGATGGATGGATGGACTAATGGGTGAATGGATGGATGGACTGACTGAGGGGTGGGTGAATTTATGGATGGACAGATGGATGGATGGATGGACAGATGTATGATGGACTGAATGACAGATGTATGGGCGTCCTCTGAAATGTGTCCTATAATCAGTCTTATATAATACAGGAGGAAACTCGGAAGGGCTGGGTAGCTTTTTCAAGGTGAGTTAGTTTCAGTGAATGGCAAAGTTGAAACTTCAACTCAGGTTTCCCAGACCCCAAACAATTTAACTACTAAATTTACTGATCATGAGTTAAGCCCCCCGTAAAATATGCTGGGCCTCACCGTCTACGGCTCAGCCAAATCCCATTGCTGGACACAGCACCTGGTCTGCACTTGACCCTTCAGGATTAGTGCCTATTGTGCCAGGATTAGTCAGAATGGGGAACTCCCATGAATGCAGAGATGGAAGACCTAACACAAGAAAGCCGGCATTAATCACTTAATTAATATGTTTTGAATACAGTCCCCCAAGTGTTCCTGTCTTAGAAATATTTGAAATAGTCTAAAAGAGCGACTCTCAACAGATGATTTTTTTTTTAAAGCACAGATAAGGAAATTGCATAGCAATTCAGCTCTGTATGTGAACTGCCTCCACTTGAGGGACAAAAGGACACGTAGGTAGGTAGGTAGGTTTTCTCCACTCACGGGAGAGCTGGATGTCCCACCTTCTGGGACTTAAAACAGTCAATCTTGGCTGAGTGTGGTGGCCCATGCCTGCTATACCAGCACTGGGGAGAGACGCTGAGGCAGGAGGATTTCAAGTTCAAAGCCAGCATGGGATATACAATGAGTTTGGGGTTATTTCTAGGCTGTGTTGTAAGACCCTATCTCAAAGAAATTGTCAACGAACAGCCTGTAATTTCTGCACGGCCCTAACGGTACAGTCTTACATATCTATCTACTCCCAAGGAATGGGGGTATGTGTGTGGAATTATGAGAAATGCTCATAGTGGCATCTTTTATAATATCTGAAGGATATTCAGCATTATTCACAATACCTAAAAAATGTCTACTACCCAATGAGTGATTAAACCATGGCATATCTTTACAATGGAAATATTCAGCCATTGAAAAGGGATAAAGTACGGACACATATTCCAACATGAATGAGTCTCAGTGAAATATGCAGGGCACAAAAGTTCTCATATATGACTCCATGTGTGCATGCATGAAATTTCCCCATGAAGCGCTTATCTAAATTGTTCTATTATCAATAAAAACCAGGGAGTCAGATATTGGGTAAAAACCTTGATAGATCAAGAAAGTAGCAGAGGGCTGGACAGTGTTGGTACACGCCTTTAATCCAGCACCCGGGAAGCAGAGCCAGGTAGATCTCTGTGAGTTCGAAGCCAGCTTGGGCTACAGAGTGAGTTCCAGGAAAGGCACAAAGCTACACAGAGAAACCCTGTCTTGAAAAAGAAAGAAAGAAAGGGAAGAGAGAGAAAGAGAGAGAGAGAGAGAGAGAGAGAGAGAGAGAGAGAGAGAGAGAGAGAGAAAGAAAGAAGAGAAAGAAAGAAAGAAAGAAAGAAAGAAAGAAAGAAAGAAACAGAGGAATGACCAGCGAATCTCTCTTCATGCTTCTTAGATTGAAAAGACCCCAGAATCTTTTAAGCCCCTTCCTGCTCCTTCCTATGCTCCTCTATTGTATCGTGGGTCCTCCAAAATCTCTATGGCTAATTCCGGTCAGCTGGTCAATGGCTCTGCCCCCTGATTCAAAGTTAACTTTATTAACAGTCTCGGAGTGTCACAGTTTGAGCAAATAGCCTACAATATCCACGGAAACAGAAAGCAGATGCATAATTTCTGGGAGACTGGGGAGGAGGGAATTGGAAGTGACTATATAATGGATATGAATTTTCTATTTTGGGTGAGGAGAATGTTTTGGAACTAGACACTGCAGATGAATACTTGTCCTGGTTGATAACCTTCAATACCACTGAGCCTTAAAACAGTGCATTGTATGATTTGTGGATTTAT
This sequence comes from Peromyscus leucopus, assembly GCF_004664715.2. Lineage (NCBI taxonomy): Eukaryota > Metazoa > Chordata > Mammalia > Rodentia > Cricetidae > Peromyscus > Peromyscus leucopus. The sequence continues at coordinate 9,675,276 of NC_051082.1, forward strand.
TATGCGCGCACGCGCGCGCGTGTGTGCGTGTGTGTGTGTGTGTGTGTGTGTGTGTGTGTGTGTGTGTGCCACAAGTGTGTGGAGGTCAGAGGAGAACTTTTCAGAGATTTCTTCTCTCTTTCCACCTGGGTTCTGGGGATTGCATTCACATTGTGAGATTTGCATGGCAAATTTACCTTTACCTTGCTGGTCCTGTTTTGTGGATTTTATTTTAAAATTCTTTTAAAGTGAATTTTTTTTTTCTTTTTAGAGCTGAGGACTGAACCCAGGGCCTTGTGCTTGCTAGGCAAGTGCTCTACCAGCGAGCTAAATCCCCAGCCCCTAAAGTGAATATTTAAAGCCAGGTGTGGTGGCCACACTTTTAGTCCCAGTAACTGGGAGGCAGAGGCGGGCAGATCTCTGTAAGTTTGAGGACAGCCTGTTCTACAGAGCGAGTTCCAGACCAGCCAGGGCTACATAATGAGATGATGGACAGGTTAGCAAAGGGTTAAGTACCCTGGGGGATGGGGGAACATTGTCCAGGAAGAGCGCTTGTCTGTGCAGCCTCCCTCACTCCTGTCTATGGCTCGATTGGCTTATTGACCTCTGCGGAACTGAGGCTCATCCTTGATAGCCTCAAAAATGACGAATGGGGCCTGTTGAGGCGGATCAGTGACTAAAAACACCAGCCTCATTCCTGGCGGTGGTGGTGGGTGGTGGGGTGGTGGGGGGCGGCGGCAGCGGCGCACGCCTTCAATCCCAGCACTGGGAAGGCAGAGCCAGGTGGATCTCTGTGAGTTCCAGACCATCCTGGTCTACAGAGTGAGTTCCAGGACAGGCTCCAAAGCTACACAGGGAAACCTTATCTTGAAAGCCCCCCAAAAAACCAGAGTTCAATCCCCGGAGCTCTTTTTTTTTTTTTTTTTTTTTGGTTTTTCGAGACAGGGTTTCTCTGTGTAGCTTTGCGCCTTTCCTGGAGCTCACTTGGTAGCCCAGGCTGGCCTCGAACTCCCAGAGATCCGCCTGGCTCTGCCTCCCGAGTGCTGGGATTAAAGGCGTGCACCACCAACACCCGGCTCCAAATCCCCGGAGCTCTTAGCAGAAAGAGACAACCAAACCCTGAAAATTTGTCCTCAGACCTCTACATATGTGCTATGGCATATGCATGCATGCCTGCACACATGCACATGTGTGCACCCCCACACACTATATAATAATAACTAAAAATTTTTTAAAAATGATTGCACAGATCTGAGGAGATGGCTTGGCTGGTAATGTGCTGGTCATGCCCAGAGTTCATGTCCCTAAAAAGCCAGGCGTGGGGCCATCTGTGACCCCAGCTTTGGGAGGCGGAGACAGCCAATCCCCAGCTCTCTGGCCAGTCAACCCGGCCTGTCGGCCCTGTCACTGCAGCAGGAGAGCTTCCCGGTCTGAGGCTCACCACGAAGCGTCCTTGTTAATGGGTAGAACACTGCTTCCTCACACACAGCCCCTTCAGGTCAGATTCCTATCGGGCCTCCAACTTCTCAGCTTTGCAAACCAGGCTCTGTGGGGGAAAAGGAACACTGGTCACATAATTCTCCTGTCCTCGTGGGAGTTTTCCTGCGGGAGATTCCAAGAAGTGAAATTGCTGGGTTCAAATAGAATGCTTTCTGTTCTGGGACATTTTCATAGCGTGTCACTTAGGGGACACAAATGTATATTGTCTCTGGCCTTAGGACCAAAAAAAAAATAAATAAAATAAAAAAAAAAAAAGAGCTGGAACTGAGATCTCGTGCTGGGCCTTGGCTTTGCTTAGCTCTGCCCCTACCCCACCTCTCCCCCTACCCCACCCCTGCTCATCACGACTCTGATGATTTTCATTCATTTTATAGGTTTGCTGTCTCCAGATGGACTCCAGCAGAGGGAAAAGACATCAGCCCCTCCTCTGTCATCCTTCAAACATTTAGGGGAAATTGATTTTCCACATGGGCTATGGCCAAGCGAGGGATGCGCCGGGCCAGAGTTCCCAAGACCGGCAGTGACCACAAGCACTTGCTGCAACCAGCCTGAGCCCAACTGGAGGTATGTCATTAGTGGGTCTAATTCCTTGTCTGGCCAAAATTGCTGATGGCCAGAAGTAGCAGTAACTCTAAAACAGGATTTCCTTCCTAATCTTTTTTTTTTTTTTTTGGACATAGGATTTCTCCATGCAGCCCTGGCCATCCTGGAACTAGCTCTGTAGACCAGGCTGGCCTCCAACTCAGAGATCCTCCTACCTGCCTCTGCCTCCAGAGTGCTGGGATTAAAGGCCTGTGCCGCCACTGCCTGGCCTCTTTAATCTTTTAAAAAGCAAAGACATGGCAGGGTGGTGGTGGTGGTGGTGGTGGTGGTGGTGGTGGTGGTGGTGGTGGTGGTGGTGCACGCCTTTAATCCCAGCACTTGGGGACTTGGGAAGGCAGATCTCTGTGAGTTCCAGGCCAGCCTGGTCTCCAAAGCGTGTTCCAGGACAGGCTCCAAAGCTACACACAGAGAGACCCTGTTTCGAAAAACCAAGAAAACAAAAAACAAAAAAACAAAACCAAACAAACAAAGACTTTCGGGAGCCTTGAAGTACCTGGAGAAGGGAAGATTCTATTCTCTAAGGAAAGGGAGACAGAGACTGCCTATCCCCATGGCTCAAAATTGTTCTCTTGTGCCTGCAATGCTGGGATTGTACCCAGGCCTCACACACATACCACAAAGCTGTGTCCACCGCCCTCTGCGCAAACCTCTTTCTATCTAGCATCAGCTGGGACATTGATGAAGACAGACAGACATGCCCGGGTGCCTCTCAAGTTGGCATGCTTGGAGGTGAGGCAGTTTAGTGCTGGGTGTCTCAGGACTTAACCATGGCCTTGAGAACCAGGGTCTGTCCCAAGGAGGTTGACTCAGTTCTAGAGCCACAGGGTTTGAGGCTGGATCTCAAGCTACCTCTTGCTAGCTGAGTAACTTTGAAGAAATGGCAGACCCCTCTCTGGCCCTCCATGTTTTCACACATGTGAAAAAGAGGCTAGTTGACGGACATCACATCAGACCCGGAGACAGGTGCCTCTAACCCCAGCCCAGGAGGCTGAGGATCATCCACAAGTTCAGGGTCTGCCTGGGTGACTGAGTGAGACCTTGTGTCAAAGTCAAAAGTGGAAGGAGGTATTTAACAGCTGTGCATAAACCCCTCCTGGGTCCCAACACCCAGGACCAAATTGACAAGAACAAAAACAGTTCAGCAGGCAAGGTGGAGGGGCCAGCAAGATGGCTCAGTGGGGAGAGTACTGGCTGCACATGCCTGAGGACCTGAGTTCAAATCCCCATCACCCGGAATAACCTGGGCATGGTGGCACACATCTGTGATCCCATAGCTAGGAAGCAGGGACATGAGTGTTCGAGTCCCTGGTGCTAGTCTGGCTTCAGGCTCAGTGAGAGCCCCAATCTTAATAATAATAATAATAATAATAATAATAATAATAGATACTACTAATAATAAATAAAGCAAAAATGAGCAGCTTTCCCAGATTAAGGGCTAGAGAGTAAATATTTTCAGTTTTATAAGCCATGTATTCTCTAGCCCATGATTTTGTAAAGGGTTATGGGGCTGGAGAGATGGCTCAGCAGTCAGTTGCACTGGCTGTTCTTCCAAAGGACCAGGGTTCAATTCCCAGCACTCACATGGCAGCTCACAACTGTCTGTAACTCCAGTCCCAGGGATTCCAATGCCCTCACAAAGAAATAACATTGCACAGTGCCTGGGGGGGAGGCGGGGGCTGAGTGCACCCTGTGTGTGCCTAGCACCTTTAGCGACTAGAAGATGGTTTTGAACCTCCCTGGAACTGGAATTACAGGTGGTTGTGAGTTGTCCAACGTGGGTTTTGGGAACTGGGCCCAGGTCCTCTGCAAGAGCAACAAGTGTTCTTTTTTTTTTTTTTTTTTTTTTGAGACAGGGTTTCTCTGTGTAGCTTTGCGCCTTTCCTGGAACTCACTTGGTAGCCCAGGCTGGCCTCGAACTCACAGAGATCCGCCTGACTCTGCCTCCCGAGTGCTGGGATTAAAGGCGTGCGCCACAACCGCCCGGCCAAGTGTTCTTAACCACTGAGCCACCTCTCAGCTCCTCCAGAACACTGGTTAATTCTGCTGTAATAGCATGGATCCATCTTACCAGTTTGGCTTTTTTTTTTTTTTTTAATTAACTTCTGTTCATTTATTTACTTATTTTTGAGACAGGGCTTCATTATGTAGCCCGGCCTGGCCTGGAACTCATTATGCCTGCCTCAGCTTCCACAGTGCTGAGATTACAAGTATGCACTTCTGTGCCCAGTAATTTCTTGTTCCTCCTTGGACCTAGGACACTTGACCTCACCATGGGGTGAGGGTGTACCCAAACCCCACAACTCTGCTTTTCACTTTGGAAGGCACAGTTAACTTCCTTCCAAAATGGGCTTTGTGTGGGATGACTCAGCCCAGCTGTAGTCTAAGACAAGCCCTTCAAGTATGTTTGAAGTCGGACAGGGCACTGGAGAGATGGCTGGCTGTATGGTTTAGAGCCAGCACAGTTCTTGCAGGAGACCCATGTTCAGTTCCCAGCACTCACCTTGGTGGACTCACAAGTGCCTGTAACTCCAGCTGCAGGGGACCCTGCGTCTCTGACTCCAAGGGCACTGCACTAGTGTGTGTACATACCTGTTATGTAGACCACTGATTAAAAATAAAACAGATCTTCAAAGTGTGGGCTTTGTGGTGAGCCTTTAATCCCAGCACTTGGGAGGCAAAGGCAGGTGGATCTTTGTGAGTTCAAGGACAGCCTTGTCTACATAGCAAAGTTCCAGGCCATCTTGGGCTGCATAGAGAGAGCCAACACAATAAATAAACAAATAAATAATTTTAATGTCAGATCAGTTAAGCTATGGGTAATTTAATGATATCTCATGTGTTTTCCGCTTATAGATACTGTCATTTTTCCATGAGTTTATCTGGATATGACCCTTTTTCTATATTGAGAAACACCTGGAACCCATTAAAAATGAGTTCTTTCATTTGTTTGTGAAAAGCTCTCATGTAGCCCAGGCTGGCTCCAGTGCTGATTCATGAGATTACAGACCTGTCCCACTACACCTGGTTTTTATGCAGTGCTTAAAAAATCGAACCCCGAGCTTTGTGTGTGTATGCTTGGCAAGGACGCTACCATCTGAGCTGCATCCCCAACCATACCTGGCAAAGTCCAAGGCAGAGCTCAGCTGCTGTCAATGCTATGCCCTGCACCCCTGCCTCTCTCAGAACTTGGCTGCCCACCTTGGCTTCAACTCTGTCACAGTAGCACCTGGAGATGCCATGCGCCTTGGGGTCGTCCATAGGCCTTTCCCTGGCTCACAGGATTCCACCTGTCTCATTGGTCAAAATGGGTCATGTGCCCCCGAACATCAACTGCTGATGAGGAGCTGGGGTCGACCCATGAGAAACATTTCTAGAGCTGAGTGTGTGCCAGGTGCCTTGAGTCACACCAGAGGAGCGTTTGACTGTCTCACTGTTCAGAAGGGATGGAGAGGGATGCTGGGTAGGTAGGGATGCTGGGTAGGTAGGGATGCTGGGTAGCCATAGCCATGCTCTCAAATCCTCAGGATCCCCCCACCCCAGCCCACTGCCCCAGCAGAGGGCCTAATGATCTGATTTATGTGTGTCACCTTGTATAAAGAGCCAGTCTTGTGACGACAATAGGAGCTCCCCTGACCTTCACTGTGACATTCACGGATGGTAAAGATCCAACACAAAACAACTTTATAAGGCCTCCGAGTCCACTTCACACCTTCCTGTCACATCTCACCACTTTCCCCAGGTCTCAGAAGCAGAGAAGATGAGAAGGTCCAGTAGTTAAGTCCCGGATTTTATCTCCTTTCTGTCCATTTTTTTTCCCCCAAAGAAGATCCCATATATCCCAAATTGTCCCTGAATTTTCTATATAGCCCAGCATGACCTTGACCTTCTGACCTTGCTGCCTATACCTCCCAAGTTCTGCGATGACAAGCGTGTACCACCGTGCCTGTTTTATGCCATGCGAGGGCTGGAACTCAGGTCATCATGAATGCTAGACAAACAACCAACTGAGCCGCATCCTTCAGCCCAAAGCCCTGGGCTTCCGGTCTCCACTCCGGGGTCTTTTCCCAGGTCTCCTGGCTATGACGAAGTGACAATATCAGCACTGAGAAGTGGCCGAGAAGGTACAGGTAACAAGGGAACCAAAGAGATTTTTGTTGAGAGCAAACACAACCTTAAAACTGTACCGAGGGTGGCCACACGTTGGCAAAGTTTCTGGTTTTCATTGGGGTATCTCAATTTCCACATTCAGGAGGGAGGGAGGGCGGCACATCCCGTTTTATCTGCCTGTGCTGCAGTTTGTGGAAGTGGCCCTGTGACAGTCACTCACTGACAGCGCCAGCAGCCAGCGATACATTTCCCAGAGCGGGTCCCGTCACCGGTGATGCATGACTCTGCTGTGAACTCTCCGGAAATGATGGAATAATAGCAATAATTACTGTGATGAAGCACAGGTGTGCCCTTTGGAGTTTATGAGGAGAACGGTTTCCCGGAATGTCTTTCTGGGGAAGCTGTTGGAGGGTGCCTCCTTGCATTTCTCCCTGGCTTCTGCCTTCCTGACTTGCAAAAGGAGAAAATTCTCCGCATAAGAGAGCTGGATTGATGTGACTGTGGAGTCACTGTTTCTCTCGTGGAGGTGACGAGATAAAAGCGATGTAAGGAAGGGAGAGTCTATTTGGGCTCACAGCTTGAGGGCACTGTCCATCACGGTGGGGAAGGCATGGCGGCCGGAGCGTGAGGCAGCTGGTCACATGACATCTGCCGTCAGGAAGTGGAAGGGGTGGAGAGAGACAGAGAGGAGAGACAGAGACAGAGGAGAAACAGAAACAGAGGAGAAACAGAGACAGAGACAGAGAGAGAAGAGAGAGAGGAACGACAGACAGCGGGGGGGGGGAGACAGACAGAGACAGAGAGAGGAACACTGGTGCTCAGCTCACTTTCTCCTTTTTGTTCAGTCCAGGACCCCAGCACGTGGGTGCTAATTCGCATTCAAGATAGGTCTTGCCTGCTTTGTTAAACCTTTCTGGAAACATCCATGTGGACACACCCAGTGTTTCCATGGTGATGCTCAACCCAGTAAAGCTGATGATGAAGGTGACCTTCCACAGTGCACAAGCTAGGGACCATCAGCCCCTCGATTCTATGCCTAGGGACAGTGTTTGATGCTTGTGAATGAGAACACATTTGATACAATGTTGAGGGGATACAAGGAAGATGATTACACATGGAAACCACCCCAAAATTGTTTCAAGGGCCCCAGCAACATAGCTCAGCAGTAAAGAAGCTACAATGTAGCCCAGGCAGTAGCAGTGGATACTTTTAATCCCAGCACTCCAGAGGCACAGGCAGGAGGATCTCTGTGAGTTCGAGGCCAGCCTGGTCTACAAAGCAAGTTCCAGGACAGTCAGAGCTACACAGAGAAACCCTGTCTCAAAAAACCAAACGAAAACAACAGCAAAAATGAAGAACCACAATGCCCACTAACGAAGCTGCCTCTTGGGTTTTCTCCAGCATCTTCAAGCTTTTTCTTTTCTTTCTTTTTTTTTTAAAAAGATTTATTTATTTATTATGTATACAGGAGAGGGTGCCAGATCTCATTATAGATGGTTGTGAGTCACCATGTGGGTGCTGGGAATTGAACTCAGGACCGCTGGAAGAGCAGTCGGCGCTCTTAACCTCCGAGCCATCTCTCCAGCCCCTCTTCAAGCTTTTTCGATACTTCCTAGTTTTATATGTAGCTTTTTTTTTAAATAGAATTTCTTATAGCCCAGGCTAGCCTCAAGGTCATTATGTAGCTGAGGATGACCTTGAACTTCTGATCCTCCTGCCCCTGCTTCCGGAGTGCTGGGATTTCAAGCATGCACCACCCTGTCTGGTTTATTCAGTGCTGAGGATGGAACCTAGGGCCTCCAGCATCCTAGGTAAGCACGCTAGCAACCGATCCACATCCCCAGCCCCAAGTACTGGATTCTATGTTAGGGGGAGGGTAATGCATAAAATGAAAGGCATGCAAGGCTCATGCCTTTAATCCCAGCACTCAGGAGGCAGAGGCAGGTGGATCTCTTGAGTTCAAGGCTTGGTCTAAAAGACCAGTCTTGGTCTACAGAGCTTGTTCCAGGACAGCCAGGGCTACATGACAAGACGGGTCTCAAAAACAAACAAACGAACAAACAACAACAACAACAACAAAACCTGCCGTGTGATGAGAGCTGGGCCTCCTGACATTAGACAGTCCAGTGAAAGGGGCCAGGAAGGCCAAGCTAGAGGGTTGCAAGGCAAACGGGTGGAAACCACACTAGAATTTTTATTATTGTTTATTTATTCATGTGTGTGCACATGCTTGTGTGAGCCCCAGAACATCTGTAGAGGCTTATGGAGTCAGTTCTTTCCTTGCGCTACGTGGATCATAGGGATTAAAGTCAATTCAGCAGGCACCCTCACCCACAGAGCCATCTTGCCGGCCCTGAAACCCCTGGACTCCCAGATACATCTACAGGTGGTGGCATAGGTCCCTGAGAGCTGCCTAACAAAGGGGCGAATGCACAGAATCCTTCTGCTACGCCTGGGAAACTGAAATTCTTCCAATCAGGCATCTAACCTTTGTAGAGAGCTACTCTCCTGGGGGTGGGGGTGGGGATGTAGCCCAGCTGGTAGAGCGCTTACCCAGCATGCATTGGCCCTGGACTTGATCTCAGGACTACATATACCCAATGGGGTGATCTGTGCCTGTAATCCCTGCACTGGGGAGCTGGAGGCAGGTGGATTGGGAGTTTAAAGCCAGCTTGGTCTACATGAGACCCCCATTTCAACCCTACCCTGTAACCGCCAAAAAAAGAAAAAAGTACAAGGAACTTGTTCACCCAGGGGTCTTGCTGAGTAGAGGATTCAGATGGGAAGTCGGATTATTTAATAGGAGAGGAGTAGAAGGCGCAAAGGCCCTGGGGCAGATAAAGGGGCAATGAGGTTGGGGTTTCTGTGCCTGCAACTCAGTGCATAGGTAGAGAGAGACCGGGAAGGGGGGAGGGTAGGCCTGGCAAGCCCGGGCCAGGAACTCTGATTTCATGCTAAATTCAGTGTGAAGCCACTTGCAGGGGTGGGGGTGGGTCAGCTGTGAGACAGCATGATCCCGATTCTGAGTTTATGTCTTAAAAAGGCCACTCCGGCAGCGGCTGGGCAGAGAATGGATGGTAGGGCTGTGGAAGCCGATCAATACACAAAAGCACTTAACACCAGGGCTGGCGCGAAGCAAGTGTCTTAATAAGTAGTAACCGTTTCTCATTATGACCCTGTCGTCCTTATTATCATCCGTCTGCCTTTGTCTGCCGAGAGCCAGTTTGCGATCCCTCGGACATCCGGCTCCACGTGGGTTTGACTGAGCATTCCGACCAGCTGGGGAATCTTTCACATTTGTTTTCTGGCACCCTTGGAGAAGTGATGGGGTAAAAGCCAGGTACAGATTGATACCCACAGCCAGAAAGCATCTTGCGTCGATCGTATTTCTGAAGCCAGCCCGGCTCCGTCCTTCGGGTGAGCTGCGGTTATTGTATAGCACTGAGGAACCCCCCTGAGTCTTGATTAGAGGTTTCATTCTCCATGGAAATACCAGCCCAGCATAGGCACTGTGGTGAAATCCAACGTATTTGGACATATTTTTAAATCTCTGGCTGGGGGCCTGGTGGTACAGGCCCATGATCCCAGCTAGCCTGGAGTCAGAGGCAGGGAGATTGCTAGTCACACAGCCTGGGGTAGAGCGAATTCAAAGCTAGGCTGGACAACTTAGAGAGACCTTGTCTCGAATAAAGGGTAAAAAACAAAACAAATAAATTAAAAAAAAATAACTAAAAGCAGAGGCTGGGTATCTGGTACAATGACTGGCTTAGCGTGGGTGAGTTCAGAGTTCAGTCCCCCAGGACATGCAAAACCAGATGTAAATTTCTCTCTTCTGTTCAACATCCTTTCTTCCATCACCAGGGATGACAACGTTCTCTTGAAGCCTAAGACCCTCCCTTCCCAAGACACAGTTCAGCAAGGCTCTGTGCTCCCTCTCTGTGCTCCTTCTCTGTGTTCCCCCTCTGTGCTCCCCCTCTGTTCTCCCTCTCCGTGCTCCCCCTCTGTGCTCCCCCATGCTCCCCCTCTGTGCTCCCCCTCCATGCTCCCCCTCTGTGCTCCCCCTCCATGCTCCCCCTCTGTGCTCCCCTCCATGCTCCCCCTCTGTGCTCCTTCTCTGTGTTCCCCCTCTGTGCTCCCCCTCTGTTCTCCCTTTCTGTGCTCCCCCATGCTCCCTCTCTGTGCTCCCTCTCCGTGCTCCCCCTCTGTGCTCCCCCATGCTCCCCTCTGTGCTCCACTCTGTGCTCCCCCTCTGTGCTCCCCTCTGTGCTCCCCCTCTGTGCTCCCCTCTGTGCTCCCCCATGCTCCCTGTCCGTGCTCCCCCTCTGTGCCCCCACTCTGTGCTCCCCCATGCTCCCTCTCCATGCTCCCTTTCTGTGCTCCCTCTCTGTACCCCCACTCTGTGCTCCCCCATGCTCCCCCTCTGTGCTCCCCTCTGTGCTCCCACTCTGTGCTCCTGAGCTTTGGTCAGACCACAGCCTGACTGGTGACCTCTTCTCTACTAGATTCTGGATTCTATGGACTTTGCTGTTCAGGGCACTGTCCCTTTGTGTGTGCCTATTTGAACCTGTTTTGGGGGTGTCCCTCCGTTGCTAGAATGCTCACCTGGCATGCATGAGGTCCTTGGTTTGATCCTCGATGCTCCAGAAGAGCAGATGTGGTCGTGCTGGAAGTCACAGGGACCAACTGTGTGCCACCTAGGTTGTGTCTTTACTCTGCAAATCTTCACAAACGTGTCACTGTAGGTAACACTCACTTTCCCATTTTACAGATGGGAAAACTGACGACCAGAAAGAATTCACCTCCCCATGACCACACTGTTACAAAGGGTCAGAGCTGAGCATTGAAATCAAAGCTGTCCACTCTGTTTGTTGGAGACAAGGTCTCACTCTGTAGTCCAGGCCTACCTGACACTCACTATGTAGCCCAGGCTAGCAGAAAACATAAAGGGTAACTCTCCTGCCTCAGGTTCCCAAGTGGTAGGTCTTACAGGCATGAGCCACTATTTCCCAACTTAAATCTATTTTGAAGTAATGTAAGTTAAACACATTATCAAGTTTATTGTTATTGTCACACCAGCCACATCTCAAGTCCTCAGAGGCCACCAGTGGGTCCCATGTTGGCAGTGAGGGCTGGGACTGTGTGAGACACAACATTCTACTGACCATCAGTGGAGAGAAGCAGAATTTGTGTTATTTTCCTTGGTCTTGGACTTGTAGCACAGAGAGATGGGAGAAGTGGGTAACTCTGAGTTCAAATCCCTGCTGTGCATCTTACTTGCTGTATGACGTGGCTATGCTGCTGGTCTGTGTCCACCTCACATGATACGGCCACAGGGCCTGTGAAATTAACACTTGGGATGGGCTTCAATCAGAGACTAACACGCCATCAGTCCCAGATTAAGGTCAGCCTTCTTCTGGACGTGACTCAGCCATTGCACTCATGAACTCCCAAGTGACTGTGGTCACCTGCACGAGACCTGTGCAAGATGGAGCCCATCAACATCACAGCCTGGTCTACATACTGAGTTCTGGGCCAGACAGGGCTACGTAGTAAAACAGCTGTCTCAAAAAACAAATACAAGGAGCTGGAGAGATGACTCAGAGGTTAAGTGCACTGGCTGCTCTTTCCAGAGGACCTGGGTTCAATCCCCGGCACCCACATGGCGTCTCACAACTGTCTGTAACTCTACTTCCAGGGGATCTGACACCCTCACACAGACATAATTGCAGGGCAAACACCAATGCATATATTTAAAAAAAAAAAAAGACACAAAAATGGACCAAAAAGGACAAACTGGGAGGAGGACTTGTTGGGAAGAACAGCCCAGAGGGAATGAGAGAGAGAGAGAGAGAGAGAGAGAGAGAGAGAGAGAGAGAGAGAGAGAGAGAGAGAGAGAGAGAGAAATGGGAGGTGCAATTAGGTTAAGATACACTGCAAATATACGAAGCTCTTCAAAAAAATAAACAAATCCAATAGCCTGTATTTATCAAGCACTTAATGGGAACCAGGCACCAAGAGGAGTGGTAATACACACACACACACACACACACACACACACACACACACACACACACACACACACACACACACACTCCTGCAGGCAGGGATTGTTACTAAGCCCATTTTGCCGAGGAGGAAACTGAGTCTCAGAGCCGTGACCCACCAAGGAGAAGCGATATCTGGAGTACTGCCATCTCAGGCTTGGTAACGATGTTGTTAAGCTGCTGATGGGCGCGGGGTGGGGTCGGGGGACACTCTGCTTCTAGAAGTGACTTTCAACTTTCACCCTCCCATTCTGAGGCTGGGAAGGGCCTCCCTTGCCCATCTCTGGGAAGCGGGCAGGCATTGTGCATGTACACACACACCTGTGAGAAACAAGACCCCCTTCTCAGCTTTCTTCTCTGTTCCCAGAAAGACTTTTGACCCCGGGGTTTCTTGCATTCTTTTCTTTGGCCATCCATCCCGGGGGCGCCGGGCCCCTCTCGCGTGCTCTCGCCCCCCCCCCCGCCCCGCTCCCCACTCCCCACGCGCACCGCGGGGGCCATGGCCAGGCTGGAGACAAGGGCGCCTTTCTTCAAAGTGCTTCGCCCTCCTCTCATAAATTCTCCGGCTCGGCTCGATTGGCTGCGAGGAAAGAGAGCGGGGGCCCTGCTCGGCTCCCCTGACACAAAGTGAGTTTGTGTGCCGCCTGCCCACGTGAGGCCAATCACAGAGGCCTGGGTCCCAAGGGTCCGAGTGCCAGAGAACCCCCCGCGTCTGCAGGATCATCTACGGCAGGACAAAGGAAAACAGATAGCCCGGAAGCCAGGACAAGGGAGCCCACCTCCCCGGGCCTCTAACCTGGGGCCTATGGGCCACTTAACCTTTCCCTGCAACCCTGAGCTCCCAGCCAAGTCAGGGGCCCCCAGATCTCCCCCCCACACCCCCCATCCTGGCGCTTCTCGGAGCTGCTTCAAGAACCCACATTTCCCCACCGGGCGGTATTCCCAGTGTTTCCAATTTTTCGGCACTAAAATTAGTCCAACTGTGCCTTCTAATTCTGTAGACACAACCCAGCTTGTGCAAATGTCCCCTCTTCCATTTCTGGGTGGATTTTTGCATATTACAGACGGCCAGCTCTGGCGGGTGTTCTTGGTGGTGCTGGTTGGGGTTGTGGGGGGGGGGGTGGAGGGGGGAGGCAGAGCTTGAAAACTCAGCTCACTTGCTTACTGCGCAACAAATGCTGCTGTGGAGGCCCCAAGTTCTGATGCAGGGACAGAGCTGTGCTCCATGGGGGTTGAGGGTGGGGGATATAAACATCAGACGAGGTTGCCACATAGGCCTCCTGCGCACTGCGGGAGCCAGGACCTGGTTGTACCCAGCCAGCCCTTGCACCTAGACACGAGTATTTCCCCGACTTTTCTCCGAGTGGAGTTTGATTTCAACCTCCCCCCCTGAAGAAGACAAAATGTTAACTCTCATTTTCTAGCTGAGGAAACTCGGGCTCCTGAGAGAAGATTCGATAACCTGCCCAACGCGGCCACTAATGAGGGACTGGGTTGGCATTCGAACTCAGAGCCCTCTGACCACTGAGGCTTAGGAAGCCATGGCCCGTGTTATTATCCTCATAGAATCCAAAGCCGCAAAGATGAGGGAGCCTTTGCAACCTGTGACTAACTTCGAATGCTGGTGACAGGAAGTAGCTGTGGTCCCTGATGCTGTCTTAAAAAGAGAAATTGATGGTGGGTTAGTGGAACAGAGGGGAAACACAGAACATTTTTAGGCAAAGGGCTGAGTGAGTTTCCGATCTCGGCTCTTCACTCACTCTTTCCCACTGTTCTTCATGAAGCATGTCTACTTTTTTTTTGAGACAGGGTTTTTCTGTGTAACAGCCCTGGCTGTCCTGGATCTTGCTCTGTAGACCAGGCTGGCCCCGAACTCACAGAGATCCTCAGAGTGCTGGGATGAAAGGCATGTGTCACCACTGCCCATCGAAGTGTGTCTACTTTTTGCCATTAGGAAAGAAGTGTGAGGCTGGGATCCGGGATCTGTGGACAGGTGCTTGCCCAGCATGTACAAAGCCCTGGGTTCCCGCCCCAGCACCACATAAACCAGTCTCAGCTCAGGGGTGCACGCCTGTAATCCAGCACTCCAGAAATGGAGGCAGGAGGATCAGAGTCAAGGTCATCCTCAGCTACGCAGTGAGTTTGAGGCTAGCCTGGGCTACATGAGAACCTGGGTTGGGGGGAGAAAGAAGGGGAGAAAGAGGTGAGTTGATGATGGCACTTGGTAGTAGGCCTATAATTCCAGCATAGGAGGCTGAGGCAGGAGGATTGCAAATTTGAGGCTAGCCTGGTCTACTTAGACTGACTCAAAACACAAAAAGAAGTACATACGTGGAGTGTGTATGTGTGTGTTTCCGTCATCTATGTGTTGATTACTGTATCTGTTGTGCATTTGTTGTGTGTGTCATGTGCCGTACATACATGTGCCGTGTGTCACGTGCTCTAATGTCATAGGCTGTGTTTTTGTGCTGCACAAGTGGCACAGGTTCCAGGCCTATTGCATGTCACGTGAGGTGTGTCTTACCTGTGGTGTGGCGTGCATGCGTCACGCAGCCTGGCTGTGCCGTGTGCCGCGCGCACGTGCTTTGTTTTCTGTGTGCGATGTGATTTACATGGACTGTGTGATACAGACATCACATGTGTTTTTTGTGTGTGTTGTGTATCATATGTGCCTGGTGTGTTACGGGTACGTGTGTGTGTGTGGTGCGGATGTATGCATGGCACGTGTGTGTTGTGTCGTGTACGTACGCGATGCGTGTTTTGTGTGTTGTGCCTGGGTCGTGTGCGCCACGCACACGTGTGCCACGTATTGTGTGTGCATCGGTGTGAGCGCATGTGCTTTAAAACGAGAGAGGACGGAGAGTTTGGCGAACGAGGCCACAGGGAGCTGGAATCTCAGTTATTTAAATCCTGACCATAACTGCAATTTTGGGGACTTCAAAGCCGTCCCAGGCTCTGCTCTGTCCAAAGCCTGCAGTCGCCCGCCCCCTTCACCAGCCACTGCAGCGAGGAGACAGAGTCCTACAGGGAGAAAGCCTCACGGTGGAAACCTCCTGGGAGCCAAGCATCCTTCCCCGCAGTCTCCTTCCCCTGTGCAGGGCGCTCCAAGTCATCTGCCCCAACTTTATCAAGAACCTCTGAGCGACTGGGGAGACGGGGCAGAAAGCCGCCACCAGGCCACCCCCTCCATGCCCTCCCCCTCGCCCCCCGAGATGAACCCCTATGCGCCTGGCAAGAGGCAGCCTTGCTGATTCCAGGCCTATATTTTTCATTTCTTGTTTTAACAGTCATAAACGCCTTCTGGTGCCAAAGAAGAGCAAGCCTTAAATCCAGATAAAATAAAATTCCCAAACCCTGAAAACTACATGGAGATTTTTCAGGCCAATTTTAAAAAGAGTGCCTCCATAGGCTCCAAGAAGGGCACATTCCACATAGCCCGGCTTGGGTGCAACCCAAGACTCAGCCTCCTGGGGAGGAGGTCCCGGGACTCGCCTCTGGGACTTCAAAACCCACAGCCCCTTGGCAGAGGGAATGCAGGCAGAGGCTGTCCTCGGCTCAGGTTCTCAGGGGTCTCTTGCTTCCCAGAGCCCTAATCTGTTCCAGCTCTGCCTCTCGCCTCCCCACCACCCCACCCCCAGCTGCTGCAGAAAACCACGGTCAAAACCTCTCCATGCTCCCTCCCAGCAGCCAATTCTTCTCTGAGTAAACAGAATGGAGGAGGCCAGCTCAGTTCCATTCCCAGCATCTCAGGGTGGGTCCATGCTGGCCTGGCCCCAAACCCAAGAACCAGGACTGGGGTGAAACCTGGGGTAACTGGGGCTTGCTGCTTAGGGAGGGTCTCACTTCGCAGTGGTGAGCCACGTGGTCTCAGGGATGCCTTGGTGGCTCCCATCCTGCGCTGTCTGGGCTCTCTGTGTTGGCATCTCTGCTTCTTCTTTATTTCTCTAGCCGCGCCTGCCCACCACCCCTCCCCCCAGCTCTGACCTTGGAGTTTCGCCTGGGTGGACGGACAGTCAGGATGCTCTTTGCCCTCTGACCAAGGAAAGACCAGATGAATCCCCACCTTCATCTCCCCAGGCTCCCTTCTTGCTGAGTGGCTGTGAGATATCCCACCTCTTCTAAAAAAGCCACAGCTTCCTGTGTGTGTGTGTGTGTGTGTGTGTGTGTGTGTGTGTGCGCGCACGCGCGCATGTCCACTTTTTAGATTCCAGCACTGACCTCTCTTGTCCCAACAGACCCAGGATTAGCAATAATGCCTCCCTTCAACAGTCTCCAGGGTTTGCTTTTCCACCCTGTGAGCCCTCCTAGACTAGGACAGTGTGACCTTTGCATTATATTCACCTCACTTAGCCAAACTTCCTCCCGTTCCAGCCACCTTACCCTTAAGATACCGCTACACGCTAAGAACCAGGCTGCTGCTCATTGGGTCCCTCGCTGGAGGTCAGATGTCTGCGATTTGAATTGGGCCTGGGGGCAGGAGGAGGACGGACAGGGCGTGGTGGGGGGAGGGATGGAGGTTGGAGGTTGAGAGATGGCCGGAGCCGAGTAAAGACACTTGCCATACAAATCTGTTGATCTCAGTTTGAGCCCCGGAACCCACAAGGTGGAAGGAGAGACACAGGCAGAAAGCTGTGGGGGCTGGAGAGGTGGCTCAGTGGTGAAGGGCCCTGGCTGCTCTTGCGGAGGACCCTGGCTCATTCCCAGCACCTCTGTGGTGGCTCACAATCATTTGTCACTCCAGCTCCAGGGGATCCGACATCTGCTTTTGGCCTCCTCAGGCCCCAGGCATGCATGTGGGGGGCACACACATACACACACACACACACAGCACACTCATACACATAAAATCAAGTAAATCTTTATACAAGTAAAGAAAACTGACTTTTACCTGGTGCCCAGTGTGTGTCACATGGTATACTACACACAGGATGACTTTATTCAGTGAATCCTCACAAACATGCCACTGTAGGTAATTCGGACTTACCCATTTTACAGATGGGGAAATGGGGAACTGTGGCCTCAAAGGAGGAATTTACCTTCTCGAGACCATAGTGTTAAAAAGGGTCAGAGCAGAGATCTGAGCATCCGACTGTCCGGTCTTTTTCTTTCTCCCCCACCCCCCAATATTTTTCAATGTGGAGACTGACCTTAGAACCTCATGCTTCTCAAGTCACGAGCCACATGCCCAGCCCTTCTGACGTTCTTTATTTTTACACAGGCTTGTACTAAGTCGCCCAGGCAGCCTTGAACTTGCTCTGGGAGCCAGGAAGGCCTTGAGCTTTTAATTCTCCTGCCTCAGATTCTCAAATGGCCCAGTTCTAATCATCCACAGCTGACAAACAGCTACAAGGACCAGAGGAAGCCAGAAGTGAGAAGAATCTAACTCCTGCAATGGGTTAGAAATGGGTTTGTTCACTGGTTTAGGAGACCAACTTGGAGGGCTGGGGATGCAGCTGAGAGGTGAGGCATTTGCTTGGCAGGAAGGGGGACCTATTCATCCATCCACATACCTACATATTAAATCCCCAAGTTCACTCATCCCTCTTGATTATATGTCTACCCACCTAGCATATATCTGTCTGTCTATCTATCTATCTATCTATCTATCTATCTATCTATCTATCTATCTATCTATCTATCTATTTATCTATGTCTGTCTGCCTATCTATCTATCTACCTATCTATCATCTATCTATCTACCTATCATCTATCTATCTATCTACCTATCATCTATCTATCTATCTATCTATTTATCTATCTGTCTATCCATCCATTCATCCATCTATCTATCCATCCACCCATCCATCCATCTATCAATCATCTATCTATTAACTATCTATCTATCTATCTATCTATCTATCTATCTATCTATCTATCATCTGCCTGTCTATCTATTTATCTATCATCTATTTATCTATCTATCATCTATCTATCTATCTATCTATCTATCTATCTATCTATCTATCTATCTTCTATCTGTTTATGTGACAGAGCCTCATTCTATAGCTCTGGATAGCTTCAAATTCACTATGTAGCTCAGGCTGGCCCAGAACTCGAAGCACAACTCCTTCCTGCCTCAGTGCCTGGCTCACACACACCCTCTCTCCTAAAGTGGTGGGCCATCATTCCCCGGCACCTGGGAAGGGCACGCAGGACAAGCAGTCAAAAGAGGTTCGTGACATCTTCAGCGGCACAGTGAGTTGGAGTTATTTATTCCTACACATGCCCTACCTTTCCTTCTGCCATCTTTAAGTCGCCTGTTGGTGCCAGGGGCACTGAGAGCTGTTCCTGACGTCCTCTGGCTGGAAGCCACAGAGTGCCTCAATAGCCAACAGGGCTGTAGACTAGGAACTTTGTGGTTCCCAGCACCACGAAAAGAAACCGGAAAGTTCTTAGCTGGGTCTGCTGCCTTCGAGTGGGAAGAAGTCCTCCTTAATGGTTGTAATTACAGATCTTCCCGCTTCAGCGCGGCCGGGTTCATTCATAACGTTTGTCGTTTGTCGTGAGGGCGCGTCTGTCTGGGGGCTGGAGAGACGGCTTCCTCGGTTGCTCCTCACCTTATTTTTTGAGACTGAGTTTCTCACCCCACAACTAGAGATTGCCAGTTCAGCTGGGTTGGCTGACCAGCAAGCTCCCGGAATCCTCCTGTCTCCACCTCCCCAGCCCTGCTGTGTCCGGCTTTTTATAGCTGGAGAAATTGAACTGAAGTCTTTCTGCTTGCACAGGAACCCACTGAACGATTATCTCCCCAGCTTTCCAAAGGGAATCCATCTTTCCTTTCTTCTTTCCTTCCTTTTCTTTCTTTCCTTCCACCTCCCTTCTTTCTGCCTTTTTTTTTTTCTTTTGCCACAGGGTCCCTGGTAACCCAGGCTGACCTTTGACCTCTAACTCACTGAAAATGTCACTGAACCTCTTTTGATTTCTTGTCCTGCATCCCCTTCCCAGGTGCCGGGAGAACCTTCTTTCTCCCAGGACAGAGGAGAGCTTGACAGAGAAAGGAATTCTGGGCAGTAATGGTTTCCTTTCGCTCTAGTCGGCGATGAAAGCGCTTCTGGATCTGGCAGGGATTGATTTAGGAACCTGAGGAGGAGCCAAGTGATTTAAGACAACTTCTCAGGCGCAAGCCATTTCCTGAGCAGCCTCCTAGCATGGCTGCTCTCCGGTCAACTTGTCTTCCTGGGTAATCCCATGGCAAAGCGCAGTTTAGCCGGGTTGAATTATAACAAATTCCATTATTAGCACAGTTCAGATTAATGAGATTTTCCTTTGCTTGAGTTTCAAGAGGCTAAAAGCCATTTAGTAACTCAATACCTTGTGTGCCTTTCATTATTAGAGTCACTTTTTTTTTTTTTAAAGAAAACATACACACACACACACACACACACACACACACACACACACACACAGTTTGGGGTTGGTTAGCATAGGAAATTGAAAAGGCCCAAGGCCTCTGTTCCAGGTTGGGTCCAAGTTTTATGTCAGGCAAGTCATTTAAGCTTTGATGATTTTTTAATTTAAAAAATCCCCCACCGATGCTTGAAAAAAAGTAAAAAAAAAAAAAAAAAAGCTCCTGTTAGTACATGGTGAACACATGAAAGAGAAAATGACTGACCAGCTGGGTCAGGGGAAGCCAAGGGGCAGCCACCAGTCCTGTGTCTGAGTTCTATGCAAAGGAAGAGAGGAGAAGGAGGGGGAGGAGGAGGAGGAGGAGGGGGAGGAGGGAGGGAGGGAGAGGGGGAGAGGTAGGAGAGGAGGAGGAAGTGGAGGAGGAGGAAAGGGGAGAAAAGTAAATACAAACTTTTAAACTTTATAATATTTCTCTCTGAGCCACAGTCTCAAAAGTTGTTCCTTGTGCGCTCTGTCTGGCAACCTTTTAAATTAAGGTGGATTTGTCCCAAGGACCGAGGAGCAAAATTAATTCATGAACCAGGGCCTTCCAGAAGGGGCTCTTTCCCCCTTTTCATTTTGTTTAGTCATTTTTATAGCCCTCTCCTTCTTCAGAGTAATTTGGATTTGATTGCTTTTTCGTGAAATTCTAATGTCAAGACTCCGTCTAATTTCTGTTTTATGAAGAAAACTGGAAACTATACAAAGGAATGAACTGAGACTCGGAGTCGAATAAAATCTGTAATGTGATAACTCCATCAACTCTGCCTGGAAAGATCCCGTATTTCAATTAGATCCCCAAGACATGTTCTTACATAAACTGACAGGCTCTGATTGACAGTCCTCCTCTTCCCGGAAAACACAATCGGAGAGGACACAGTACTGAGCCAGGCTCCTCGAGGCTGCCAAGGTGCTTCTGGCCTCCCCTGGAGCTGGTTCTAGCCACACAGGCTTGTTCCTGCATGGCACAAGAATTACAAACGAATTAAAAAAGCCCCCCCCCCCAAATATTTTTAAAAGTATTTCAGATTTAAAGTAATAATAATAACTTAGCATTTAAACAGTACTTCCCATCTTCAAAGTACCCTATAAACATCGTTTCCAATTCTCCAGGCACGAGGTGGTCTTTGATGTAGAGAAGAGGGTTGCGCACAGTGGGGGAGATAATGCCGCACCCAGAAGAACTGGGCCCAATTAGCTAATTGTAACACTTTCATCCCCCCCTCCAATTCAGCTTCATTTTTCTCCCCACTACCTTTTGTTCTCATTTAGAGCCCACAAAGGGTCACCTACCCGTTGCTTTTAACCAGGCTCCCATCCACAAACCAGTCCTGAAACCCCTGCTGCGTTCCCCCCCCCCAATCCACAATGAAATAATAATAATAATCAAACTCCAAATGCCTTATCACTGGATCTGTTTTATTCTCACCATTTCCCAGCTTAGTTTTCCAGCAGGGGTAAGAGGTCTGGATATTTATGGGATTTGTCCCGGGTTTTATTGGTTCTTTTGGAAAGAATTTGGTGATCCTTGGCTGGGCTCAGTAATCCTCTCTGGAGATTGTATCTGTGCTCGAAGATGGAGGAGGCCCTGGTCCATTGACCCTGAGCACCTCAACATCACAGAGTCGACATTTATCCCCATTGATAATGTCCGAGGGCTGGGGATGTGGCCCCGTGGGTGGAGCGCTTGTCTAGCAAGCACAAAGACCCAGGATCTGTCTGCAGCAGGACACAAATTGGCCATGGTAGCACACGCTTGTAATCCCAGCAAAAAGGTGGTAAAAGGAGCATGATGAAAAGTCCAAAGTCATCCCAGGCTACATGGTGAGTTCAAGGCCAGCCTGGGCAACCTGATACCCCATCTCATTTTTTTTTTTTTTTTTTGTTTTTTTTTGTTTTTCGAGACAGGGTTTCTCTGTGTAGCTTTGCGCCTTTCCTGGAGCTCACTTGGTAGCCCAGGCTGGCCTCGAACTCACAGAGATCCGCCTGGCTCTGCCTCCCTAGTGCTGGGATTAAAGGCGTGCACCACCAATGCCCCGCTCTCATTTTTTTTTTTTTTTTTTTTTTTTTTTAAGGAGCCCATTGATAACTGCAGGCAAAGCCAAAAATCTCCTGAGGCCAGAATGTTCTCTTCTTTGTGAAAATATAGATCACTATCAGCCTTTGCAAAAAAAATCTACCAAAGCTGGTGTGGTGGTTTGAAAGAAAATGGTCCCCCAAAGGGAGTGGCACTATTAAGAGGTGTGGCCTTGTTGGAGTAGGTGCGTCACTGTGGAGGTGGGCTTTGAGGTCTCATATATACTCAAGCCAGATAGACCACTTCCTGTTGCCTGCCCAAGATGTAGGACTCTTAGCTCCTGCTCCAGCACCATGTCTGCCTGCATGCCACCATGTCACAGCATGAGGATAATGGACTAAACTTCTGAAACTGTAAGCCACCCCAATTAAATGTTTTTCATTTATAAGAGTTGCCGTGGTCATGGGGTCTCTTCACAGCAAACCCTGATGTAGAGAGCTGCCATCTTTTACATCCCTTGATCCAGATAGCTTATTGCCAGGCATTTATAAAAAGGTTTAATTCCAGGTGTGTGTGTGTGTGTGTGTGTGTGTGTGTGTGTGTGTGCACATGGATATGAGTGCAAGTGCCCTTGGAAGCCAAAAGAGGGTGTTGGATTCCTTGGAGTTGGAAACCAAACTTAGGTCCTCTGGAAGAGCAGCAAGTGCTCTTAATTGATCAACCATCTCTCTAGCCCTCAGGTAGTTGTTGTAATGGAAAAAGTCACAAGCGTTTCCAAGTGTGTGCTACCATGTATGGAGCAGCACACATGGGAACTGTACACATGGGACTGGGACCCACTGAGGATGGCCAGGAAGAGAATAGTGAAGGGAAACACATAGACAACTGAACACAGGGCACGGTCTCTTAAACCTTGATGGCTTGGGCCTACACATCCTCCCATGGGCAGAGGTCTGTGAAGCTCATCTATCCACCACACATCTCTTAGCTCATGCTGGGTGCCAGGGACTGTGCTGGGCACAGAGGATGCATTGAAGAACAGAAGAAACAGCTTCCACACAATCTAGTGTTCTAGCAGGAAAGGATCACACAACACACACACACACACACACACACACACACACACACACACACGAATTACTGGGTAATCTGTTTCTTAGGGAAAACAGGAAAAAAAAAAAAGCAGCAAGGTACATGGAAAATCCACTTTGGAAAACAGTTTAGTGGCATATTGATATTTACCTGGCAATCCCATCCTATGACTTAAAGACAAATTACAGTCACACCAAAATGTGTATCTGGATGCTTTCAGCACCGTTATTTATAATGGCCCCCAAATACTCTTCATCTAGTGAATGGATAAACAAGTTGTGGTATGTCCATTCAATGGAATACTATACAGCAATAGAAAGAATGGACTCCTGAGTCCCAGTGACAATATGGATGACCCTGACGTGCATTATGCTCACAGAGAGAGCTATATATGACGTTCTGGAAAAAGGAAAGTTATGAGAGTAGAAAATAGATTAGTTATGCCAGGAGGCAGAGGTAAAAGAGCTGGTAGCAAAAGAGCAGGTAGGAAATTTTCACAGTTATGTTGATGATGGAACTGAACCAAACCTTGATTGTGTAACTCATAGACCTCTACATCAAAGTTGTAGGCTTTACTGTCTATAAACTATATCTTAATAAAGTCAATGAAAGAAAAAAACAAAGGGAGAAGGTGTATAAAGTATGCCTTTATTTTTGATAACATTAAGAACAATGCTAGCATATGCTTAGAAAAATCTAGATAAAGATCTGGTGTGCCAAATTGCTGACAGAAGTTATCTAGGTTGGAGAAGGGGGGGGCTTTGGTTTCTAAATTAGGCATTTCTTTGATGTTTGAATATTTTATAAGATGTGTTGCTTTTAAAATGAGAGGAAGAAATCAGATTATTAAACAAAACTTAACCTCCCGTGCTGGTCAGGTCGTTGTGGAGGGATACAAATGATGAGAGACGCTCAGCCTATGAGATCCTTCATTCTGGCTTCCATTCAGCCCTTTGTCCCCTCGGTCTGGTCAAGATACTTCACAGAGACCCTGCTGCAGAGTAGCCTGGGAGTCCCCATTCATCTTAGCCCCTCTTGGCTGATTTCGAGGGGAACTGACTGACTGTCCAGGTCCCGGGGGACTGGTTTTTCTAGACCAGGGCAAGGTGAGGCTCCAACCTCCAGGGCCCTTGTCTTCCTGCCAAGGGCAGAAACTGCCTGTGGCCCGAGGCAGTGAGCACCTTCGCTGACCTCAGCTGGTGTTTACTGACGCTCGCCTTGTGCCAGTCTCGAGGCTGGGAGCTTACTACTTCACGTTATCTTCTGTCTCTTTCTCCGTCAAATGTTTGTTTAAACACAAAGCGATAGTTCAAGCACAGGGGAACACGTAGGGAGGAGGGGTGTGTGTGTGGAGGGGGTGAAGAACCAGCCCAGATCTTGCCATCATGGGGCTTATGTGCCAACAGGCAAGAGGAGGCTAAAATACATGAATATAGATATGTGCTGGGTCTTGCATCTTGTGTCATCAGTGTGCACTGGTGATCAGGTATGCACAGCATGGTCACACAATCTGGAGTCATGGTCACACAATCTCTCTCTCTCTCTCTTTCTTCTCTCTCTCTCTCTCCCCCCCTCCCCCTCCCCCCTCTCTCCCCTTCTCCCTCTCCCTCCCCCCCTCTCTCCCTGTCTCTGTTCTGCTCTCTGCCCCCACCATCTCCCCTCTCTCTGCCCATGCTTTCCTTCCCAGGCCTGGTTCTTTTATCTCTCCCCCAACCCACTCCCAACAAAGCTCTAAAACTAATACTGGGTTCTGTCGTGACCGCGACCTTTCCACGAGGTAACCAGCGCCGCAATCAGTGCCGCTTGTCATTCATTCCAACAGTGTCTTAGGTGCAGTGGTCTTAAAGGCTTTTCTGATGTGAGGACTAGTCATGGGACCCTGATGGCGAGACAGTGTCTTACTTTGCTTTTGTTGCTGTGACAAAACAAAACAAGAAACATGGTCAAAATGAACTTGGGGAGGAAAGGGTTCATTTCCACTAAAATTCTCAGGTCACAGTCCATCATGAAGGAAGTCAGGACAGGAACTCAAGCAGGGCAGGAACCTGAGGCAGGAGCTGATGCAGAGGCCATGGAGGGGTGCTGCTTACTGGCTTGCTCAGCTGCTTTCTTAGGGAACCCAGGACCATCAGCCCAGGGGTGGCACCACTCATGGGCTGGGCCCTCCCCTTCCCCCATCAATCATTAATCAAGAAAACACCTCACAGGCTTTCCTACAGAGTGGTCTTACGGAGGCATTTTCTCAACTGAGGTTCTTCCCTCTCAAATGGCCTACATGCATGTCGCTTGTTTTGTTTTGTTTTGTTTTTAAGCACAAAGAGTGAGAGGCGTGACCTGGCCAGCCTGGGGACCGACGGCTCTGCATGCATCAGGCCTGTGTGACTGCCAGGTCAGCAGGCAGGGCTGGCCAGAACTGAGGCCGTGTTCAGGCAGAACGCGAGTCTTTGGCCAATGTGAAGCGTTCGGTCCTTTCCTGGGGGAGCGGCCGCCATGAGTACGTTTAGAGCAGGATCATGATGTGTCTGTCACACTTGGGTTTGAATCATGACTTCCAAACAGAGAAGAAGACAGGGCAGGGTGGACCAGGAGTGAGAGTGACAGCCATGGGTCATGGAATGTCACGTCACTGGTCACGCTTGGCTCGCGTCTGCCTAGAGGGATGATCATGGCGTCCACCTTACAGGGTTGGTGGGAGGACTGGACAAGGTCAGTGCGCAGAGGACTTAGCCCGGCCCAGGAGGCGTTCCTGTTATTATCGTCAGCTTCCATGTGAGCTAAGAGCTGTGATGTTCAAATGAAGGATGAAAGGGATGAGGCTCAGAGAGGCCAGGCCACTCCTTGCCTTTGTTTTTGTTTTTGCTTTATCAAAACAGGGCCTCACTACGTAGCTCTAGCTGTCCCGGAACTCACTCTGTGGACAGGCTGGCTTTGAACTCTCGGAGATCCAGCCACCTCTGCCTTGAGAGTGCTGGGATTAAAGGTATGTGCCTCTAGTCCAGGCATTTTTTTTTTTTTTTAAAGTTGGCTTTTTTTTCTTCAAATTTTATTTTTATTTCTGTGTATGTGTGTGCCTGTGTGAGGGTATGCACACCATGTGTGCACAGGCACCACACAAGCCGGAGGGCCTGAACCTGTCCTTTATATCCCCTGGGACTGGAGTAAGAGGCGGTTGTGAGCTGCCTGATGGGGGTGCTAGGAAATAAATCCAGGTCCTCTACAAGAACACTAAGTGCTCTGGACAGCTGAGTCATCTCAGGCCCCCAAACGCCACCTTTTCAAGGTCAGATGGCTAGTAAGGTGGCAGGGGGTGTGGTTTGGCTGGCTAGGTCTGCGACGAGACTGGAGAAGCATGTCAACATTCCGTAGGATGTGGCCTATCAGATTCTGATGAGCAGGCTCCTCGGGAATGTGCACATTAGCTGAGCAGTGGTCCCCAATAAGATTGTAAAGATGGCAGGGGAGGTGGGTAGGACACTTAACTGCGTCAGCATGAGGTGTAGCAGGAATTGTTAGAAGGTCTTATTAATAAAAACAAACCCGGAGCCAGGTATTGGGGTGAACGCTGAAAGATCAGAGAAGCAGAACAAGCCACAGCCACCTCACCTCGCCAATTCCTCAGCTGATCTCGTTTCCTCAGACTGGAAGCCTCTGAGTCCTCATCCGAATGGATCTCAGCTGAACTGCTGCTCAAAAGCCTAAAAGCTTCACAGACTCTAGTTCCTGGTCTTCACGCCTTACATACCTTTCTGCTTCCTGCCATCACTTCCTGCGATTAAAGGCGTGTGTCACCACACCTGGCTGTTTCCAGTGGAGCTTTGAACTCGCAGAGATCTGGATGGATCTCTGCCTCCAGAAGGCTAGGATTAAAGGCGAGTGTGCCACCATTTTCTGGCCTCTGTGTCTGTCTAGTGCCTGTTCTGTTCTCTGACCCCAGATAAGTTTATTAAGGTGCACGATATATTGGGGGACACAATATATCACCACAATGAGGACCTAAGTTTGGATCTCCAGAGCCCATGAGTGATGGTAGATATTAATTGGTATTAATGGCCATCTTGACAGACTCTAGAATCGTCTGGGAGAAGGGTCTTTGGGCACGCCACTGGAGGGATTATCTTGATTAAGTTAGTTGAGGTAGGAAGGTCTGCTCACTGTGGGTGACACCTTTTCCTTAGGCTAGGACCCAAAACTGTATGAAGAGGAGAAAATAAAGCTGAGTGAATGAACTCATCACACCTTGCTTCCTGACTGTGAGTGTACTGTGACCAGCCACTTCAAGCTCCCGCCATCTTCATTACTCGTCATTACAAACTGTCGCTGAAATGCCCTTTCTCCCCTGAGAAAGGTCTGTTGCATTTGATCACAAGCAACAAAATGATCTACTAAGACACTAGGTAAAAATCCAAATATGGAGGTGCACACTTACAAGCCCTGCTCTGGAGATTCGAAGCCTGGCTGATTCCCAGGGTCTGCTGGCAAGCTACCTTATGCTTCACAGTGAGCTCCAGGCCAGTGGGAGTCCGTTTCAAGAGAAAGATGGACGACACCCAACGTTGGCCTGTAGCCTACACACACACACACACACACACACACACACATGCACGTATGCGCATACACACAGAAGAGTACCCACACAAGCATGCACGTGCATGCGCGTGGCACTCTGCTAAATGTTTCTGAGTTATTGCATAGTTAACACAAAATAGACTCTGCTTGCTGGAGAATCATTTTAAGGGTCTCCTTTTTTTTAAATAGAGGGGATATTTACGGAGGGTTTTGTGTGTGTGGAATAAAGAAGGGGTTTGTCTATGCAGCAACCATTGTGAGACACTCACCGCCAATCCCCACGCCGCAACTTGCTAACATTTACAGAGGCGGTTGTGATTAAGTGGGAAGCAAGCTACTGAAAATCTACACACACACACACACACACACACACACACACACACACACACACACACACACACATCAGCCAAGTGAGATCAAGAGACTATAAAGTAAACAATCTGTAGAGAACGAAATGTAATTTATTTCCTGGGGGAAGCCGTCTAAACCGACGGCAGCCACAGCAACTCTGTTCACAGACCCTGTCCCTCCCCACGGTAGCCTGGCGCAGTCAGTGCGTCTGAGGATGGAGAAATCAGCAGACTTGACAGACAGAACCGACTGATGATATACCTGGATGGTGGCCTCAGAGATGGGGCGCCGGTGCCCGTTGGAAAGGAGAGAGGAGTTACTTGCCTCACACGGGCTGGGAACTTCCGTAACCCAGGTGGCATCTGAAACCCAATGAGCCTGTCACCCAGGCAAAGTGGAGACAGGAGGATGACTTGAGTTTCACATGGGCTGGTTCTTAATCACTGCCAAATTGCCGCCCCAGTAAAGCCTAGGCTCCATCTAAGGGTTTGCTTTTAAAATGATCTGTCACAGAACGTTAGATCTGGCCCCAGGGCAGGGACCCAGCCAGCACACCTGTGCTTGAGAACAGGAAACATCTTTTCAGGCCCGGGTACTGAAAGTGCCAGATAGCTAGAAGGGATCTGATGGGGTCCCCGGGGATGGGGGTGGGCTTTGTCTGACATGCTAGGACTTGGATGTGAGTACTCCAGGGCTGCATGGGCAGGTGCTGTGACTAGAGATCAGTTTACCTCCCCACCTGTCTGGACCGCTCCCGAAGTCCCTAACTCAGGGCAACAGGGAAAAGACGTGGGTCTTCCTTATAGAACCTTCCAGGAGCCTGGCTGCTTTCCCTGGGGCCTGGCCTGCCACACAGAAAAGTGTAATGGGCAAGGTGAGTTGGCAGGGCTGTGGGAGCGGTTGGCACCTCTTCTTCCAGAGTGCAGCCTGGCTCTGGGCCACCTGGGCAGGCCCCGAGTTCCTTTCTTCATGAGCCTTGAGTTCACACTTGGACAATCTGGACAGGAAAGGTTTTTGAGCGGCCACGATGGCCAAGAGAGCCTAAAAGAGATCAGCCTTGCTTGAGTTCTGGGAGAGCACACTCCAACAATGAGGCCGCTTTTTCATCAGGTTGGCAAAAATGAAAAAGTTTGGCTCTACGCAAAGGTTGGCAGGACTTGGAGGATCTGGAGGGGCTATCTCCCCTCCCCACCCCAGCCTCTGTGGGAAAGTCTTCTGGCCTTTTTATCATCCATTGGTATGTAGTTTTTCATTTCTAAGACAGGGTGCCATGTAGCCTAGGCTGGCCTCAAACTCACGATGCAGCTGAGGATGCCCTTGAACACCTGCAGCTTCCTCTTCTACTGCTTGAGAAGTGCTGAGATCACAGGTGTACATGGGGACTTTTTATTTGATGCTGAACCCAAGGTTTCCTGCAAGCTACACCACCAGCTCTCTGCCAGTTGAGCCATGTCCCTAGCTTCTGGATACATTTATGAATTCTTGCACCGTATTTTATTTAGTAATAACAATAATAACAACAATAATAGCGTTATTGCAATGAGGGGCTGGAGCAACAGACTCATGGTTAAGAGCACTTCCCGCTATTATTATAATATTATTATTGTTGTTATTATTTGGTTTTCCAGACTGGGTTTCTCTGTGTAACAGCCCCGGCTGTCCTGAAACTTTGTAGACCAGGCCAGCCTCGAACTCACAGAGATCTGCCTGCCTCTGTCTCTGGAGTACTGGGATCAAAGGCGTGTGCTACTTGCCTGGCTATTTAATATTATTATCCCCCACTCTTTCCCTCCTCCCTCTCACTCCACCTTTTCTGGGGTTCCAGGATCGAACTCAGGCCACAAAGCTGATGCTGGGTGTGTGTACCCAGCTGAGTCATTTAACCAGCTCTCTCTTTTAGCAACACTGGGTATTGAACCCAGGACCTTTCATGCTCTCAGCAAGCACCCTGCTTCTGAGCCACACCCGGGATCCTGGCTGTATTTATGAACAATAAAAACATACATTTATTAACAATAAAAAAAAAGCAATCGTATTTGGGGAACTTGATTCTGAAGAAATAAAAGTGTCAGTCCGTAAGGATATATAGATAAAGGATATTTACAACAGCCATTTCTTTAGAGTGGGGGAAAAAACTGGAAACCTCACTGAATGTTCAGGAATAGGGGAATAATTGGATAAATTACGGCCCAGGTATTCTATGAGACATCACGTAACTAACAAAACAGTGCGTTAGATGCAGATATATAGGCCTGGAAGTGTGTTTGTGATAAATGATTAAGTGGGAGGAAAAACTGATTGCAAAGTAGTATATATGTGCCATGATCTCATTTTCACAAAAAGTAAAAACAAAACAGAAAACAAAACTCTAAACCTTAGAAAAAGAAATGTATCTTGAGGTTAGGCTGGTTGGTCTAAGTATGAAAGGAAGAGAGTCCAGATTCTTAGCAGGAGTGAGCCTTGGGGTACAAAGGTTGGCATTCCCTTTCTGGGGAGTGGTGAGTTTGCTTTTTGAGCGTTTCTTGTTTTTGGCTTTCCTGGAGCTCATGTAGAGCTGCTGATCACAGAGATGTGCTCTGCTTGTATTAAAGGCGTGCGAGGGCTTGAGTTTGCTTTTTTAAAGGCTTGGGTTTTTTGTTTTTGTTTTTGTTTTTGTTTTTTAATTATGTGTATGTGTGTGGGTACATGCACATGTGAGTGCAGTTGCCCCTGGAGACCAGAAGAGGGCGTCAGATCCCCTGTTGTTGAGTCACAGGCAGTTGTGAGCTTCTATGTGGGTGCTGGGAACTGGCCTGGGATTCTCTGCCAGTATGACAAGTGCTCTTAACTGCTGAGCCATCTCTCTAGCCTAGGAGTATGCTTTCGGAATATTATTTTCAGTGTGTGTAGGGTGTACGTGTGTTTGTTTTTTGTGCATGTGTGCTTGTGGGCGTGCATGCACACCTATGCATATGCTTGCAGAGGCCAGACACTGTGCTGTGTCCTTTCCTGCTATTCTCTATATAGTTTTGGGGTTTTGTTTGTTTTTATTTTTGAGATAGATTTTCTCATAGAACCTAAACCTCCTAATGGGCTAAACTGGCTGGCCAGCATGCTCTGGGGCTACCCCTCTATCCTCTACCCCTTAGCATATAGGCTACAGGTGGGTACTACCATACCTGACTCTTCTGGAGGTGCAGTGGCTCCTAATTTGGGTCTCTGGGCTTACACAGCAGAACGCCTTACCCATTGAACCGTCTCTCTAACCTGGAGTAAACATTTCTACAGCAAGACTCACCAGAGTTGGCATCCTCCAGGTTGCGCCTCCAGAACTTGCCAAGTAATCTAACAAAGGCACAGTAAAGAAAGACAAGACAAATCAAAACAAACGAACAATCTCCAAATGATGTGACTGGGTGACACCTTCTCATGTCCGAGTAGGGACAAGTGGCTGGTGATTGTAATTTATTGATTTACTGCCTCTGGAGCCCCGCACTGTGCGAAGCGCTTCCCTAGAGTTAGGACTCTGGGACGTGGAATGCTTGGGAAGAAAGGTGGGTCACAGGGGTTAAGTGACCTGCACAGGGCTGAACAGCTAGGGCGCAGGCAGAGCTGAGGATTGCAGCCCAGGTCCCCAGGGGCTCACAGATGGCAGCGCCCCCCCCCCCCCCCCAAGTAGCAGCAGCTTCCTTCTCTTTTGTCTTTCTAACAGTCGCTTCCTCCTCTGGTCCTGTTTTGTTTCCACTTTCTCTATTCGCTACATTTGGTAACTGTGAAAGGGAACTGATCTGGCCTCTGGCCTCCTCAGAATGAGACCGGGAGGTCTCTGCACACAGCGGGACTTTTATTTCCTGTCTGGGCAGCGTCTTGTACTTGGGGAAACTAAGTCAACGGGTGCAGATGAGTCGCCAGCACCTACGGAACCGAGCCAAGTCCCAGCCAGGCTCCCTGCTACCTCCTAGGAGCCTGTGGCTGACTTGTGTTTTGCTTTGTGTTTATCTTATCTCCAGAGCTTTGCCGTCAGCTCCCCGCGCGCTTTCCCTCTTGAGTAAGAACCGGGAGGATTGTTATCATTAACCTCAGCTGTACAGAGAGGCCACGGAGTTCCCAGGTAGGGCTGACCTGAAGGCTACCCCGGCTGCTGTGTGCACACAGAGAGGAAACTGAGGCTCCTGGAGCCTGAGTGCTTGTGCCAGGAAACAGGCTGCTCCACGGGGCAGTCGAGACCAGTGCCCACTTCCTCCCGGCTCTCATTCTGAACACCTGTTGCCAGGACACGCACTGGCAGAGGTCTGAATGTTTTCCCTCCCTCTCTGGGGCCTCAGATTTGACAGACAAGAACATCTCTTTGAGTTTGGCCTGCTCGTTTTTGGTCTTTTTTTTTTTTTTTTTTTTTTTGAGACAGTTTCTCTGTGTAGCCCTGGCTGTTCTGGAACTCACTTTGTAGACCAGGCTGGCCTTGAACTCACAGAGATCCTCCTGCCTCTGCCTCCCAAGTGCTGGGATTAAAGGTGTGCGCCACCACCGCCCAGCTTGGTCTGGTTTTTATTCTCCTCCTCCTCCCACTCTTTTTTTCTCTCTCTCTTCTCTATTCTTCTCCCTCATATTTTTGAGATAAAGTCTTCCAGTGTAGCCCAGGCTGACCCCAAATTCATGAACCTTCCACTTCAGACCTCTCCTGTGTGTGTGTGTGTGTGTGTGTGTGTGTGTGTGTGTGTGTGTGGTGTGTGTGTGGTGGTGGTGGGGTTCCACTGTGCTCAGCTTTATTTTGCTTTTTAATTTACATTCATGGTGCCTTTGATTGCATTGTCTTCAATTTTATTTATAGATTGACTTTTGTTGTTTGTTACTTATGGAATGGATAGGTGATATATGCATTTTGTATTTTAAAAGAAGGAAAAAGAAAACAAAATGATAGAGTGAAAAGTAATCTCTACCCCACCCCCCAGTCCCCCGGCTCCCCTCCCTAGAGGCGGTTGATGTTACTGGTAATGTCATGGTAACCTCCTAGGGACCATCTCAGTTAATCCACACGTCGGGTCGTTCTCTTTGAGAACACGTAGCACCGACTCATTATTTTTAATGGCTGCACGGAATTAAATTATTTTGTTAGTTTTCCCTGATGGATGTTCTCGGGGTTGCTTCTAGTTTCTGCCCTACAGGCAATACAGCAGCTCATCATGCTTACATTCCAGGCCTTTACACACCTGTGTACAAGTCGGGACTGCTCAAAGGAGGGTGACTGGGTCAAAGAGTGCATGCGTGTAAATGCCCATAATTCTTTTATTATTTGTAGTTGGAAGTTTTTCTGTGTCCTGGCCGGCCGGTGGTCAGGCCAAATCTCTCCCGCTCGCATCCCCCAAGTACACACACAGAGGCTTATATTAAGTATAACTGCTCGGCCATTAGCTCAGACTTATTACTGACTAGTTCTTACACTTGAATTAACCCATAATTCTTATTTATGTTTAGCCACGTGGCTTGGTACCTTTTCTCAGTTCTGCCGTCACATCTTGCCTTCTCTTGTGGTCTGGCTGGCGACACCTGACTCAGCCTTCCTCTTCCCAGAATTCTCCTTGTCTGCTTATCCCGCCTATACTTCCTGCCTGGCTTCTGGCCAATCAGCATTTTATTTATCAACCAACCAGAGTAATCACAGCTTACAGAATGACAGCCCACAACAATTATTTATTAAAAATTCTTCCAAACTTATTTTATGTGTGTGTGTTTTGCCTACACACACACACACACACACACACATATGTGGAGGCAAAATATATATGTTCATATATATCTCTTCCCTAGAGGCGGCTGATGTTACTGGTAGTGTCATGGTAACCTCCTAGGACCATCTCAGTTAATCCACACATTGGGTCGTTCTCTTTGAGAACACATAGCACCGACTCATTATTTTTAATGGCTGCACGGAATTAAATTATTTCGTTAGTTATTCCCTGGTGGATGTATATGGGGGAATATATGTTCATATATATGAACACACACACACACACACACACACACACACACACACATATATGAACGTGAATGTGTCTGGTGCCTGTGGAGGCCAGAAGAGGGGGTTGGAACCCCTGGAACTGGATTTCAGATGGTTATGGGTGCTGAGAACTGAACCTGGGTCCTCTTCGAGAGGAGCAAGTGCTCTTAACCAGTGAGCTATCTCTCTAGCCCCTCTGGATAATTCTCGACTGGACATCCAAAGCCACTATGCTACTGTATATTCCCGCTCTTCATACTCCAGGGCTCTGCTTCCTGCTGTGTGTGTAAAACCCGAGAACACTGCCAGTACATATGGTTTTCATTTCTGGTTTTCTTCTGGGATACCTGAGTTTGAGCTGTTTGCACTACGTTTCTGTAGGCTGAATGCCTTAAAGAAAGGAAATTTATTTTATACCGGTTTGGAAGCCTAAGCTGAAGGTACTGACGACCCATTTCAGTCCAGTTGTGGTCCTCTTCCTGGTACCGTCTTCCTATGGCAGAGAGGAGAAACAAGTTTTCCTGGGTCTCTCCTAGGGCACTGATCTCCACCGTAATGTTAATTACCCTGTCCAAACTCCATGACTGTCCTCTGTAGGCTTTCAATATGAATTGAGTGTGATTCAAATATCCAGTCCTGCAGCAAATGAAGTTGAAACTGAGCTTTTTTTTTCTTTTCTTTTCTTTTCTTTTTCTTTCTTTCTTTCTTTCTTTCTTTCTTTCTTTCTTTCTTCTTTCTTTTCCTTTCCTTTCCTTCTCTCTCTCTCTCTCTCTCTCTCTCTCTCTCTCTCTCTCTCTCTCTCTCTCTCTTTCTGTCTTTCTTTCTTTCTTTTTTTCTCTGTGTAGTCCTGGCTGTCCTGGAACTTACTCTGTAGACCAGGCTGGCCTTGAACTCACAGAGCTCACTCTGCCTCTGCTTCCCAAGTGCTGGCTGGGATTAAAGGCGTGCCTTCCACCGCTGAATATTTTTTTTTTTTTTTAAAAATCTGTAAACTGTCTATGTGTTTTTTTTTTTTTGGGGGGGGGGTTCATGTTTCTGCTTGCTTTTGCTCCAGGACTGCACCTCATCTCCTCCCTTCGTTTTTCTTCTATGACCAGCTAGTAGGCTGCAGTCTGTGATGAACATGTGCGCACCGACTCTGGATGTCCTGCTGAGATTTCAGCAACACCACATATGTGACTGGTGTCTGGCTCCCCCCCCCTTTCCCTCGATAGCATTATAACGGGAATTCGTGACCTTGGCTCGAGGTCAGCAGGTCAGCAATTAGGATTTGCTTTGGACAGATTAGGAAATGAGAGACAGAGGTAAACTTCGCTGAGCAGGGTCACAGCTCGGTATAGCAAAACCAGTGTCTGGCATCCTTTTCAGAGCCTTCTGAATTCAGATACTCCTGGTGTTGAGCCCCTGGGTAATTGAGACCTTGGGGATATCACTGCACCCCTCTGAGCCAGCTCACCTAAGGCAGTTCTGAGGATCCTGTGAAGTAACATATGTGTATGAACCACCTTTGTTTTGGGGTTTAAGGTTTGTGATAGTTTCCAAGCTTCATTGCTATGTCAGTTTTGTGTCCCCCCCCTTTTTACATTCCCACCTGTCTCTCCTGCATTTTACCTTCCCTTTGTTTCTTTGAGACAGTGTATAGCCCTGGCTGGCCTGGACCTGGCAGAGATCTGCTTGCCTCTGTCCCTGAGTGCTGGGATTATAGGTGTGCACCACCACGTCCCGCTCATTCTGCCTCTTTTCAAGCCAACTTTCCTCCCTCCCTATATTTTGGGTCTGAAAACTGGGGGATTTCGAAGATAAGTGTCCAGTATCAGCACTTCTCCCATTACTCTGAAGAAGGAATTGAACGCTTAGAGCTGGAGGAAGGGCCTGCTCCCCATACAGGGCAGTGTGAATGTGGCACAAGCAAGAGCGCTGGGGACATTTATGCAAGGAATGCCTGCCCGCTCGCAGAGTGGGCGCCAAGGGCTCCAAAAGCATCTTTGCTTTAGGAGCTCAGTGCTCGGTAGGCAGCGAACCAAGCTCCGGCTTCGCGCTGCCCAGGTTCGAATCCCGCGACCTCGGGCAGGCGCCTCGGCTGTCTTTTGTGTCTCCGAGTCCCACTCCTCCGCCCGGTTCGCAGCGGCCGGTGGGCGTGAGGTTTCGAGGACACTCCTCAGCACGGTCGGACAGGCTCGCCCGGCCCGTGCCGCGCCCCAGGCCCGAGCAGCTAAGCTACCGGGGCTCGGAGGCCAAGCCTGCAAGCCGCGGCCTCCTCGGCCCGCGCCCGACTGCGCGCCCGCGCCCAGGGCGGGGCGTCCACGCAAGCCCCGCCGTCCCACGGCGGCCCGCACCTCTTTTCTCTCCCTCCCTCGCTCCGTTCCCCGCTCGGAGGAAGGCCGCGATCGGCTCAGCAGCGCCTCCCGCGAGCCGCCGCCGCTGCAGCCACCGCCGCCGCCGCCGCCGCCAGGGCCGCCGCGGCCCCTCCCCCGCCCCCCGCGCGGCCGGCGCCCGTCACGTGACGCGCCGCAGCCAATGGCGGGCCGAGCCGCGGTCGGCGGCCGCCATTGCTGTCAGAGCGAGCGAGCCCGGGGAGGGAGGAGAAGCGCGGCCGACTGGGGAGGAGGGGGGGTGGGGAGGAAGAGGAAGGAGGGACGGCGCTCGGCTGCCGGGGTCGCCCGCTGGCTTCGTCCGCACCCCCCCCTTCGCGGGCTCGCGCGGCGGCGGGCGCGGCGGCGGCGGCGGCGGCTCGGGGGCGGCTGCGGGGCTCGCGTGCCTCACGCGCCGGCGCGGCCGAGGGCGAGTCGCCCGCCGGCTGGAGAGATAAACAAGGCGGCCGACGAGGCGGCGAGGCGGAGGCGGAGGCGGCGGCCCTGCGCGACACAGAGGCGGGCGGCGTTGCCGCGCCGCGCCCCCCGCCGCCGCCGCCGCCGCCACCACCACCACCGCCGCCGCCGCCGCCGCCGCCGCCGCCACCGCCGCCGCCCTCGGGCCTCCCGCGCGGGCCTCGCGCCCCGGTGCCCGCGAGCCGCCGCCCGGCCCGGCCCGCTCCGACATGCCCCGCTCTGGCGGCCGGGCTCGCGGAGGACCATGACCGCCGCGGCGAACTGGGTGGCGAACGGGGCGAGCCTGGAGGATTGTCACTCCAACCTCTTCTCGCTGGTGAGTGGCGGCGGGCGGGGGCCCCGGGTGGGGGGCGCGACCTCCCCGCCGCGCAACTTTCTCCTCCCGGAGCCCTGGCGGCGTCGGCGAGCGCGGCGCCCGGCGTGGACGTGCGTGTGGAAGTCGGGGCGCTGCGGACGCCGGGGCGCGCTTCGGAGCGCCCACCTCCGTGGCAATCACACCCCCCTTCCCCTCCCCTTCCCCCTCTTTTTTTTTTTTTTTTTTCCTTTCCTCCTTCCCGAAATGTGGAAGGCTTAGAATTCTGCCTTGTGCAGCCGCCGGCGCCGGCGATCTGCAGGCTCGTCCTCTCTCCCGATCGGATCGGCCGCTCTCCCGCGTCTCAATTTTCTTTCTTTTCTTTTCTTTCTTTTAAATTCCACAATGACACCTGCGATTTCGCCCGAAAACAGTTGATGGAAGGGCGATTGTGTCAGGGAAAGGACTCTGGCGGCGGAAGCTCGCACGGTTGTAAACACGGACAGCCGCCCGCCTCTCGGGGCTTACTACGCCGGAGAGCGGGAGAGCTATTGCTCGGAGCCCACGGAAGGTGGAGGAAGCTGCTGCTTCTCGGCTCTCCTCCGCTGCCTTTAAAAACTGTTTTCTCTGCCCTAACAAGGAACACACACACACACACACACACACACACACACACACACACACACACACACACACACGAGAGAGCAACAAGCTGGGCGGTTTGATAACATCGCTTTTATCTTCCTTCGCCTCTCCTCTCTCCCGCTCTCGTCTCTCTGATAATTGACAACTTTTGCTTTGGAAGTGCAACGCCTGCCTTAATCTCGAAGCATTTAGGGTGTCAATTGTTCTCCTGGAAGCCTGGCACCCGGCGACGGCGGCTCGATTCATCGAAATTAAAAATGTATAGGGCTCCAGCAACTCTTTCCTGGCGGTGGCAGTGACATTTGGTGGTAAATGCCATCTTTGCTTTTTATTGGGTCGTATTACCTAGCTCTGAAAACATTCGCGTTGTTAAACCTGGCGCTTAGACTGATAATGGGAGTGCGTGGTCTTTAAATACGCGCTTTGTGCCTGAGTTACTGTATGTGGAGCTATGTGCCCGGGAGAGTACGAATTTGTTTAAATATTGAGCAAAGATTTGTAAACAGATGTAAGGCAATTATGTTTCAAGCGTAGAATATAATTGGAAAATTGGTTGAACGGCTTATTTAATTTGGCCTTAAAAACTAAACTTATTTAGAATTGTGTGTCCAATATTTTTTTGGAGGGGGGGTTGTTGGGGAACGCTGCCTTTTGGAGAGCGTGCATTTATTGCAAATTATTTGCTGGAACCCCTGCTGTAGATCGGAGCTTTATTTCCTCTCAGTCCTTGTTTACACTGGATAAATAATTTAGTGTTGAAATTGTAATTAGTTACATTTAATTATGGGTGGCATAGATGCTTTTTCTCCCCTTGGAGACTAGTGGAGAAATAGGAATTCTTGCCAACTTTGGAAGTGTCATTTTATTTTGGTACAGATAAAGAAATCAAGCCTGATTTTGGCCTACAAAGACCTAGTGACATAGTGCTCCTGCTTCCACGCATGTAACAGCAGGCTGATTTCTTCTCACCCTGAATTCTATCTAGACGCCAAGTCTTGAGATTAAGTTAGAAGTTGGGGTTCTTCCCTTCACTACTGTAGTAATTCACCCTTGACCTTTTGATGTGAGGATAAAACTACTCCCCCCCCCCACACCCCCACCTTTCTTGTCTGTCATTTAGTATTAGATTCAGGGACCTTCATAGATCAGCAAATATATTGATTAGGGGGTATTTAAAATGGTTTTGTTTGGCGTCTGGGTGACCACATTGACATATTTACAGGTAATTAAAATAACCAAGTCAACCCATATTAGTTCGGGAGAGCTCCCAAATTACCATACATCATGCTGACTAGTAATGGCTTGTGTGCATGTGGCTAATTTATACACAATGAATTGTGTGGGCACATGAAAGGCTGTTGGTGCACGGTCGAGCTGTGGGGTCATTCCTTATCTCTCTGAGCTTCAAGGGGGTGATAGTGTAGAGATGAGATGTTTGAAATTCTTTGTTGAAGATTCTGGACTGTGATTTTTACCGGCCTAAGGATGCATTCTGGGTATTTCTCCCCTAAACAGCTTTAAAGCAAAGAGTTGACTTTTAAATATAATTTAAACTACAATTAACTTTTTGGGTACCCCTTTGAAATGCAGAGATGCTTAGATTGGTTTAAAAATGTAGAATGTTTATGTTCCCTGGTACCTAGAGATGGATAAATGTTGTTTATTCAAAATGACTTATTTATTTTTACTTTATGTGCATTGGTGTTTTTCCTGTGCGAGGATGTCAGATCTTTGGAATTGGAATTACAGACCGATGTAAGCTGCCATGTGGGTGCTGGGAATTGAATCCAGGTCCTCCGGAAGAGCAGCCAGAGCTTTTAACCCCTGGGCCATCTCTCCAGCCCTAAAATTTATTTAAAAAAAAAAAAAATCAAACTGCAAACTGTCCTTTTTTTCTGATTCCAAATTGAGAACTTTTCCTGACCCTATCATGTTAAGAATACATTGCCTAAAGAACATAATTGATTCCAAAGGGGATGCAACATCACCTTTTCAAAGTCATATCTTATGTCCGAAGAAGTAGGTACTTAGCATTTTGTACTTTTTGATGTTTTGGCCTGCAGTTTTGTTTGTGAGCAGAGAAGAGTTATTACTTCTAAAAGTGTACCCGCACGCTCAAGTTATCGTAGATGTAAGTGTAAGCTTAAGTAGAGCTGTGTGGAAACAGTGACCCACCACTTTCTGTTATCCTGAGGTCATCAGCATGGCTTAGCAAAAGTTGGTTGAGCAATCAGGCACCTTAGGATTTTTGTTTCTAGTCTTTTACTGGGTTTGTTTCCTGATAGTGCCTGAGTCCTCTTTCCTACACTTTCTTTCCCATTTCCACACGGTTTCCTAACCTGTGAAAAGCATTGGATGTGTATGATGCGGGTCACTGCTCTTTCTTCCTCTCTGACTGTGAGGTTTGTAGCCACGGCAGTAAATTCATGCCTCACTGTGCCTTTGTGACAAACTGTTTTCTCCTTCTGTTCATCAAGTTTTGGGGTGACTCTTGGTTTATTCACTCACCTCTAATGTAGTTAAGTGTTTAAATCTTCCCTTTTTGGAGACTGTAACAGTGTGCCCTGTGGCTGTGAACTCACCTTTGAGGGAAGACACATTATAACTTCCAGATGCACAGTGTATCTTTTTGTTTTTTCTTTTGAGATAATGTGGAGAAAGTGACTTTGTGTCCTTTAGGCTAGACTTAAGTATGCTGTGTACTGGGACTTGAGGGAGCTATTTCTAATTCTTGCATGTTTGTTCCACATTCATGTTTGATTTGCTTAAAATCTCCCTGACTATAGATAATTGGGTAATGGTGTCAAATTCGCACTGAATTAAAACACATGTACACACATTAGTACTTCACTTCCTACTGAGGACCATTCATTTTGTATTTGAAGCTTTTAGGGTAAATTGTTGTAGACCTAATTTCCTTTTGTCTTAGAAGAATTATTTTCCCCTCAAGACAAGGAAGGTAGTTGCAAATGTTGAAAATCTGAGATGTTGAAAACTTAGAAAATAA
Organism: Peromyscus leucopus; assembly: GCF_004664715.2. NCBI lineage: Eukaryota > Metazoa > Chordata > Mammalia > Rodentia > Cricetidae > Peromyscus > Peromyscus leucopus. The sequence goes on from NC_051082.1 coordinate 9,715,667, forward strand.
GTAGGGAGACTGTCAGATGGAAGTGGGGAAAAAGGGAGATTTTTACTGTTTCACAGTGCCCCAATACTGCACACAATTGTTGTTTTTTTCACCCCAGTTTGCAGTTTTAATATTTAAAATAAACATACATTTAAGCATTTTTCCATGATGCTTCCTTTTCTTTAATGAAAATATTTATAATATGCCAATGTGTTTTCTGTTTAGCATTTGTTGTTAGTGGCACATGGTGTTATAGTATTTATATTTTTTTTAATGGCAATAATTGCTACCCGGTAATGGTTGCCATATTAACCTCCAATTGCTAGTAAATATTTTTAAGTACATAATAGACAGCAATTTAAGGCATAGTGTAGCAGTTTACTGGACCGTTTTAAAGAGCCATTTGTACGTGTGATGAGTTCATAATTTAAAGAGAAATAATGTACCTGAGATCTGTATGTGCCAAAGGCTTTGACATGCTCATTGGGAAAGAAGGCTGGGCCCTTTCCTCTCTTTGTGAAGAGAGCAGGCAATGTTGTGTTCAAGACAGGAAGCGTTGGTTGAGTGTTTGCAGGTGCTTTTGTACCTTGTCATTTCTTTGGCCTGTCTGGTCATTTTGTCATGAATATGTTAGATGATTTATATTGAAACAAAGTCTCTCAAGGCATTTCTCTAAATATCATCGACTTAAAGTTGTGGCTTATATTAATTAGTATGAAAAATTGATCTTTTTTTGTTCACTAGCTAATTTAGCTTAGTTAATTGTGAGTTAATTGTATTCATCAAACACTTTCAGTGTTCTATACTGTGAGATGAATAAAGACAGAATTGAGATGAAACTCTGTCTCAGTGTGCACAGAGATGCCGTAGATTATCTGAATGTTTTTTATGAATAGTTAATTCAGCTATCAAAGTTTGATTCAGAGGTAGACTAGATATTTTTGAAGCTTTGACTTATTTTCAAGAGAAGATAATGTTATTTAAGCTAGTACAAGTACTGATTTGCATTCCTGTGAAAGAGGATGATATGTTTATTTCACAAGAGCTAGCCAGTGAGAGCGATTAGATAAAGTTTATGAGAATAGGTGTGATTGGTAAACTGTGCTTTATAATCATTTATTAGAAACACAGAGAACACACTCTCCTACATTGCTGGTAGTGCCCTTTAAGACTCGCTGCATGTGGATGTGCCTGATAGACTATGTGTGGTGCCATTTACCAGAATTTCTGTTTGGTCATTTTAAAATAATTTTGTTGTTGCAAAGAAATAACATTCAGTGCATTGCAAAGAGAGTTAATTAGATATCGTAAATTAGATAGCCTATGGGAGTAGCTCCCCCTCCCCCCCAAAACAAGAAAATATGAAACATCAGCACACATTTGCCTCTTAGGACTTAGAGTTTTAGAATTAGAGACTCAGTATTTGTAAGTGTTCTTGAATGTCTGACTCTCCCTGCTGGTGGAACTCATCCTTCTGATCAGGTCCAGATAGTCCCCTTTTCTGCTATATGCCTCTCGTGTTTATTTGAAAGCTTTGAAGGTGTTAGCTTTGTTCTGTTGAGAATTTACTTCATTACATAGGGGAGGTGATATTCCATTAATCTTGGTAAATATTAACATAAATGAGGAATTGTAACTTCAGATTCATTTGCATGAATGAAATATGCATGCCTGCCCATTTTTTTTTTAGTATAGGCATGTGTACATCAGCATAGTTTTCTAGCTTTGTTTTAGTTGATTGAAAATAGTTGTGAAATTTTCTTAAAATGCTGTAGTCTGTTTCTTTAGGGGGAGTTTTCCTCTGCTTCATGTTGTGTTACTGTATGTAAGGCAGTAGGAGAGGAGACCGCCCCTTCCCAGCTGCTGTGGTGGCCATCCATCTCTAGGGAGCCCTGCCTCTCTGTGTGATGTGTTGGTGATGTTTGTTGGACAAGTCTCCTTATGAAGTGTCCTTTAGACTCCATTTGGGTTCTCATCTTTCTAAAAACCCTAAGATGACTGCTTTCTTTCCAGAGGAGAGTTGGGAGAGGCCGTCTCCTTCACTGGTGTCTGGATGTTTATTTTCTCATTCTGGGGGAATTGTGGTAGGAAGGTCTTCAAGCTGTGTTTGTATTACTTCACAGTAAAGCATACAGCTTTCTGCATTTTGTACCTTTTCAAGGTAGTGAAATTCCATTCCTGTTAAAGGAACATCCTGCTTATTATATGGAAGTTTCACTTTGGCATTATTTTGTATAGCTTAAATTGTAGCTTTAACTTGCTGGATGAGGAACTTTGAGATCATTCATTCATTCATACATTCATACATTCATATTCTCTCTCCTTGTCCTCCCTTCCTCCACCCCTCCCTCCCTCCCTCCCTCCCTCCCTCCCTCCCCCCCCCCCCTCTCTCTGTCTCATTATTTTTGAGACAGGGTTTCATTTTGTATCCCGGCCTAGCCTGGAACTCACCAGAGATCCCAGGCTGGCTGCAAACTCAAGGTAATTAGAGGCCCTGGCAAAGGTACTTGACCCAAGTTCCACATCCAGAACTCTCACAGTGGAAGGAGAAAACCAGTCCTCGTAAGTACTCTGACACACAGACACGGAGACATGTACATACTCCCACACCCCCACACCCCCACACAGACACCCCCCCCACACACAGACACACACACACACACAGACACACACACACACACACAGACACACACACACACACACACAGGCACATAATGATCACACACCCACATAAATGTAATGCAAATCTTTGTTAGATTCTTTTGGCTATAATTTATTCTTAATTTATATAAAATCACTGCATTAATTGGACATTTGACATTTGATCTTGAAATTAAAAGTGAGGAAAACATTTGTTTCAAATAAAGTAGATAATTGTGAACAAGATTTTCATAATGTTGGAAATTTTAAAAAATGACACTCTAACAGCTTATTAAACTTTATGAAGATGATTATTTAAGACAGGGCTACACTGGCTGGAGCTTGCCTGGGGCCTGCGTAGGCTTCCTGCCTCTGCCTCTGCCTCTGCCCACGAGTGCTAGGGTTCTAGTTGGCCATACCAGGTTACTCAGCTGTAAAAACTCTTGCAGTGCTGCATCCTCTCTAGATCTTTCCCTGGTTTCTACGGGCAGAACTAGTAGCTCAGATTCTTGATCTGCTTCTGAGAAGCAGATGGATTTTTGTAGGGCAGTGACCCTGTTGGAATCATCTTGGTGTCACTTTAGACATTCATTCCTTGCTGTTAAACATTCCCCTCATTCCCAAGGTGTCTGTGGTGCTTGTTTGGGTTCTGATTGGAAGGATGCTATTAAATAGTTTGGAGTTGGGCCTGGTACCATATGCCTTTAATTTGACCACTCAGAAGGGAAAGGTAAGCAGATCTCTGTGAGCTTGAGGTCAGCCTGGTCTATATAGAGAGTTTCAGGATGCATAGAGGGACTCTGTCTCAAACACAAGTGTGTGTGTGTATGTGTGTGTGCGTGCGTGCCGCCCCCCCTCCCCCCCAGTAATAACAAAAAACCAAAAACCAAAACTATGAAGAAACTTAGTGGATGATTGTTCTGTTTTCTGAATTTTGTTAGTGAGACTGAATGCACTATGATTGACGATATCCTGGATTGTCTAAGCTTCCTGACGTGGAATTTTGTGACCCTCTGGGAATTAAGGCTGGGCCTGGACCCCAGAGCCCTTTGCTTTTGCTCTACAGGTTGTGCCTTTCGTTACATGGTCACTTTTCATGAGCCCAGTAAAATGGGCAGTGAACTGGAACGGGAGCTTGAACCAAATTTCATTTTTTTTCTAGTAATTAGGCAAATAGGTTGGGCACAATCTGTGAACTGAGCGGAAATACAGAAAGCAAGGTATGTGAAAAAAATCATCTTGAGTACATCTCATTTGTTTTAATAAACAGTTCCCTGGCTGGCTGGAACTCACTGTATGACTCAAAGAGCTTCTCTAGCTTCTGCCTGAGTGCTGGGATTTCAGGCGTGCCCTGGAGGTCTCAAGCACACAACCTGGCCCTAGTGGCTAGGCAGGCAGGCAGGCACCTGGGAGGCTGAGGACAAGCCTCAGTCTTGACTGTTGGTGAGGGAGCAGGTTGACTTGCTCCTGCCCGTGCTGTTCTTGGGTCTTCCTCACAAGTGAGCTGTGGCTGAGAGGAGAGCTTTGAAATCCATCTTTGCACGTGGCTTTTCTTTTCTTTTTCTTTTTTTATTATTAAGACATTTTCTATTCATTTTACATACCAACCACAGATTCCCCTCTCTTTCCTCCTCCCGCCCCCCAGTGGCTTTTCTTTTCATATGTGACTTCCCTGTGAACGAATTTAAAGTGCAGGAAGATTCTGCTCTGAGCTGTGACTGGTGAGACTAGGAATTGAACCCTGGTCTTACTTGTAGTTGATGGTTACTCCCCTGGCAGCCCCGGAGTGCCCTTTGACCTTACTAGCAAGTCTGTTACCGTTTTGAGACTGGTCTCTGAGAAGATCAGAAACAATACCGATAAATACATTGTTCTTCTGCACACCACTCACAGTAGCCTGACACGCCAGTTGTCCCTTTGCTGTTCTGTAGAGAGAGCTGAGTTGAGGGCTGCCTGGTTTCTGATTGTCCTTGAACCACGAATCTCAGAGCCTTCCGTTATCAGCGAAGGAGGGACCGCACAGATGTGTAGTCCTGCTGCCCGTGAAGGGTGCCGCCAGCTTTACTGTAGAACTTGAACTTGCTGTGCAGGTGTGTGCCGTAGTCTCCACTGTTAGGCAGGGCTCACTGGAGGTTTGTTTTCACAAAAAGCCCTCCCTGCCAGGGCTATTGCAGCTCCACTGCTGGCTGCTGCTGCTGCCTTGTGCTGCACTCAGTGCTGCGCAGTAGAGAGCACTCACTCACTGCCTTTCCTGGTGTTCTCTTGGGACTGATCCCACAGTGGGAGTGCCAGCAGCAGTCTCCCTTCGCCTGTTGTCTGGGCCGCCTCTGCCTCGGGCAGTGGGAGTGGGTGTCCGAAGTGGTGGGCCTGCCCTGCTCTAGGTCCAGGAGAGGATTGTCGGAGGATGCTTGAAGTGTGTGGAGAGGCCATGCGTGCAACAGAAAGAACAGAAATTCTGCACCCTCCCCCTCCCTCCGTGCGGCTCTCCCTGCTGGCACCCTCTCATTAACATGTTGAGAACATTGGCAGGTTCTGTGATGTTATCAGGGAAAAGATTTTGTTTCTTTACCTAAGCTCTTCTGTCCTTAGACTGTCTGAAAGACAGGCTTTTTGCTTGCTGTTTTATGTGGTAAATGAGGACTTCTGAGACCTAAGGAGATGAAAGGGATTTGGGGGTGAGATTGGATGGGATAGCCAATAAACTAATATTTAGAAATGTTAATTTTTTGTATGCTGTGTTTGAGAATTTAGGATATGTATAATTCATTTAGGAATAATGCACATCAGAAATGATTAAAATCTAGCTTGCACTTACCAAAGGGCTAAGGGTCTGACGCGTGGGGAAAAGACCTACATGTACGATTTAATTTCGGAGATGCTGTATGTCAGGCCCGGAGGGAGCTGCATGGCCTGTGTGATGCCTTGAAGCTGGAAGACCAGAGGGAGCTTTAAACTGGCCTTGGGAGGGGCGGAGCGTAGGCTGGGGCTCCTGGGCAGTGAGGAAGGCAGGCTGTGGGGCGCAGTTCACAGCTCTTGAGTTTGCTGGGAGACTGCTGAGGTGGCATGTAGAATGCTCTAGTTTATGGCCCTGCTTCTTGGCTTCCTTTTAAAACAAAGCACTGAAACTTACTGAGGTGGAATTTTCATTAGGTGGAAAATTTGAAGTGTGGGCAGGCCAGTTTAGATTAAGAAATGGCGATGTTAAAATAATCTTCAGCTTTCTAAAATAATCCAGCTCTGAACTTTAAGGAAACAGAGCTGCATTGTGCAAAGTGCTAATGACTAAAGTGACAAATATTTCAGAAACTGGACAGACGTGAAATCTTAAATGAGCAGATGGGACACAAAATGAGAATGGGAGATAATCCAAGACAATATAGGAACTATTAAGAGAAATGAATTGAGGAAAAGCAAGTGTGTTAAATGGTATTACATGGGCTGTGTGTCTAAAAGCCTTTCTAGGACTGCTCCCTTCTAGAGACAAATCAGAGTTCTTGAGCCTTCTGAACCACCCTCCTTCAGATTCTGCACATTTCACACGGTAGTTTTTGGCTCATGATTACTTCTCATGGAGTGACCCTGCTGCTGTGGGTGGATTAAGTCTTGAGTGTGTGTGCTTTAGGTAGACAGTGAAATTTGTTTTCTCTGATGTGAAAGTAAACAAAGAGGGCAATCATAGTTTTTAAGGGCTGCCATGGATCTTGAATGGCAGGCAAGGCTTGCCGTCAGGCCGCTTAGTGGTTAGTGACAGTGAGGGTGGAGTCTGTGTCCTCATGGGCCAAGGATGGACGGACGGCCCTGAGGCAGCCTGAGTCTCACCAGGGAGTAGGAAGAGCAAGCTCCCCAAAGGCAGGTTTGCTTTTGTAGATTAGGAGCAACAGAGACAGGAAAGGTGGAGATGTAATTGGGTGGGTTGGCAAAATCCTGCTGGTGTGGCTGGGAAGGGGCCTCTTAGAGATAAGGATTGGAGACTATAAGAGAGGAGTAAGTGTGGGGGAGGCAGGGCAGCCTCACTGCAGCGTGAGTGTGCCCTGAGCCCAAGGAGTCAGAGGACGGGCTTTTATTTTTATTTTGAACAAACAAAATCTTAAAATTCCTGCCTTTTAAAATTACGTGTGTGTGTGTGTGTGTGTGTGTGTGTGTGTGTGTGTGTGTGTGTGTGTAGAAGTGGGGATGGTTGCCACAGGTGTGTGGAAGACACAGGACAACTTGTGAACAGCAGTTCTCCCACCTTTCAGGTCCTGGAGACCGGACTCAGGACCTAACTTGGCAGCAGGCATGTTCCTCACTGAGCCATCTCACTGACCCCCAAATAATTTATTAAAGCATAGCTAAAACTTGGGCATTTCTATGTTATAGTGGTTCTCAGCAACAATCTCTTTCATTTTTTGTTGTTATTATCTATTTATTTATTTATTTATTTATTTATTTATTTATTTATTTATTTATTTTTGGTTTTTCGAGACAGGGTTCTCTGTGTAGGTTTGTGCCTTTCCTGGAACTCTGTAGACCAGGCTGGTCTCGAACTCACAGAGATCCGCATGCCTCTGCCTCCCAAGCGTTGGGATTAAAGCGTGCACCACCACCGCCTGGCTTGTTATTTTATTATTACTTGTTTGTTTTTGAGACAGGGTCTCACTGTAGCTGTGGTTGTTATAGAACTTATGTGTAGACCAGGCTGGCCTCGAACTCACAGAGATCTGCCTGCCTCTGCCTCCAAAATGCTGGGATTAAAGGCGTGTATTATTCACCCAGCTTAACAAGTACTTTCTTGAAAATTTAAGTGATTTGGGCTTGGGTACAACCCCAGGAGGAGCTTGGCTTTGGCATCGGCATGCAGCTGTGGGCGTTAGTAGTGAGGAATTCCTGCCTCAGACTGGTGGGATGGAAAGAGTGGATGGGCTCCAGCATACTGAGGCTGTCCTCAGGTCTCCACGTGTGTGTGGGCATGCTTGTGCATGTGTGGGGGCGTGTGGATATGCATGCACATACACAAAATGAATGCATTCCAGGCCTGTTGGATGTTTTGTCCTCTCAAACCCTGAGTAAGTGGTACAGTGACCTTTGTGTTAAGTGGAGGTGGGCGGTGGTTGGCCTGGATAGTGAGTGCAAGTGTTGGCAGAGGATAAAATACCTCAGAAATAAAGATGACCTGTGCATGGTGGTGCATGGCTTTAATCTTACCACTGGGAGGCAGATTCACAATGGATTTCTGTGAGTTCCAGGTCAGCCAGAGTGGCATGGTGAGACCCTGTTCGAAACAAAACAAAACAAAACAAAACGAAACAAAACAAAACAATCCTCCAACCCCCCCCACCCCCCAGTTTGAACATTTTCTCAGTTTTAGGCACTGTAGATGGTTGTGTGTGTAGTTCTCTGTTTGAAAGTACTTTTCATATTAAAACGTGGAATTAAAGTCCTAGAAAAATGTGATTTACTCCTAGGATAGTTGACACTTTAAGGAAGTTTAGTTATATAATAATTATTCTAACAAAGTTGGGTACTTTAAAATAAAAAACCACGTTTGTCTGTTTTGTGTGTGTGCCTGCATGTGTGAGTGTGTGAAAATCAGAACTGGGAGTCCGTCTCTCTTTCTGCCATGCTTTTGGGGACTGAACTCGGGTCGTCAGACTTGCCAGTAACTCACTTTACCCCTGGAGCCATCTTGCTAGCCTATGACAGTACTTAAAAAAATTAAATTCGTGTAACACCTGAGCAGTTTATCATTTAGAATTTATGCCAGAGCACAGAGCTAAACAATGTATTTATCCTACCATTCAAAACTGTAGGTTCTTAGCTGATGCTCAAGGCACTCAAAACAAGGTGTGTTAGTTTCTATAGAGTAGACCCATCTACACAGATTGAGCAATATAATGTTCCCAGGCCTCCATTTATGGCCTCTGGGATGGCACAGATCACAGGACACTTGGCGCACACACCTCATGATCTGAGTTCCAGCTCCTGGACCCAAAAAATATCCTCTGATCTATAGGTATGCATACACTCACATGCGCTTGCGCGCACGCATGCACGCACACACACACACACACACACACACACGGTGGTGGTGGTAGTGGGGAGAGACTCAGTTCATTGTGTATAAATTACTTGAGATATATGTTCAAAGTATCATTTGTTGGTATTGGTGCTTTGATGGGGAATCTGGGCTTTGCCACCCTGACAGATGGTACTGTTTTTGAGTCTGTCTGTAGAATGAATCCTTTAACATTTAGTTACATTGTAGATACTTGTGAGCATCCATGCTGTGGGCTGTGAAAGCTAACATAGAGACTTTTTTAGTAAATTTTATAAATATGATTTGAAGTAGAAGTGTTGACTTGTATTCGGGAGATTTTTAATGAAGTTATTAAGATAAATGGCTTGTGTTGGTAGTTTATGTGGTAAACTCCAGTTACAGTCCACGTGGAAAGTGAGTGGGACTAAGACAGGTGTCTATATGTAAAGTAACTGAATTATGCTGTTAAACTTTCTTACAAGGTAAGTGTGTGGCACTGTTAAGATCCAAAAGAGCTGACTTGACAATTTCCAGAAAGTTGTGAGGAACTGAATGGTAAATGTTAACATCTATTTTTAAAGATGCCTTAGATTTTAATATTGGCACAGAGCATAAAAATATTTTAAACAGCCCAGTCGAGTGTTAGTGTTCTGTGACGCAGCTTTATCTAGCTGTTTGTAAATGTTTGATCTCAATGATAATGTTGTATGGTTTTGATGAATGAATTTGTCAGCTACACACATGTATAAATAGTATACTAGTTGGCTATAAAACAGCATTTCTAGGCCTCATTGGAAATACTTTACTTCATTTAATATCTGCTTTTGACTTGGTGGCAGACAGGACTAAGAGATGAAGGGTGGATCCCAGGAAGGAACGAGTTAAGTACATTCTGTGTTTCAGGAGGCAGTCTGAACAGTTTTAGAGACGCGACAACAATGTGGCCAGACTTGTGTTTTAAAGAGAAAGCTCATACAGGTTGTAATAAAGGTGAAATAAAAGATGAGGAAAAAGGCTTTTTCTTTTTGGTGGTGGTGGTGGTGGTGGTGGTGCACGTTAAACCTAGGACCTCACACATGCTAGCGGGCACCCTCTTACTGAACTGGACCCCCAGCCCAGGGACAACCCTTAAGAGGATTCTAGGCACAGGACAATGCAGGGCCAGCAGGGATGAAGAGAAGGGAGTGGATTTAAGTAAGATTTTGGAGGTAGAAGTGACAGGGTGAGGTGAGCAATTTCCTAGGGGTCAAGTGGTAAACAGATTGCGGTTTTATGCCATTTGCATTCCTGTGCATGCAAATGGAGGAGGCTCGGTTGGCAGCAGCCTGGGTTCTGGGACTGCTGCTTTGAACACAGGTGTAGGAAGCACTTACCAACCCTGCCTTCCCAAGCCTCCCTCCCAGAACTGAAAGAACCCTCAGCTGGGACAGTGAGTGTGGGGAACATCAGTGCTTACAAGCTGCCTATTCCCAGAACAGTAAGACTTAGGAGGCTAGGGAAGAGATGGCAGGAAGGTCGGGGAAGGAGAATGCTGGATGGCTGGTGGGTACATAGGGCCTTGGGCAGGAGGGGGGTGGTGGTGGGGTGTGGAGGCGTGAGTCAGACTGTTCTGGCAGAGGAAGAACTTAGGAAATTCAGTTATCAGAAACGGGCACAGAGAAGCCCTGACAGGAAGAGAGGAAGTAGGGGTATGTGCTTCCAGCAGTGGGCTCTCTCAGCCTGGGGCACCTAGTCCTCTGCTGGGAGCAGGGCTAAGCTGGGCAAATCAGGTCCGTCCTTCCTGTGTGCAGCGGCCGTGGGATGTTTCTTACCAGCTTTGTCTGTACTGGCTTCCTGTGAACTTAAGGACCGTGTGGTTTGGCAGGAAGGTGACGTATATGTCCTGCATTCTCTCATGCTGTAGTAGAGGGTTGCTTTGGGTCCCAGGAGACGGGGGAGAAGTGCATGTTGGTAACGACTGTCGCAGTTTATATATGTGGGCACCTCGTCCTCGCTCTGATCCCTTGACGGCTCCACTCCCAGCATCCTAGTCTTTGCTGCCGTACTTTAGCACGGAGCTTTCTGATTGGAGCTTTCTGATTGTTCAAGTTGGGTGTAGTTACTTGGAGTGCCATTTTGCCATACCAGTTTTGCCTCACATATTTGGAAATTTCTCTTCCTCCTTCTCTGCTCCCTCCTTCCCTCCCTGCTTGCCTGCCAGCCCCTTCCTTCTTCCTGTTTCAGCACACCCCTGGAGCCTCCTGTGCACTACCGTGCTGTGACTTGGCAGCTCCTCGTCCCAGTCAGCACTGAGGTGTGCAGGCGCACTGCAGAGCTCCTCATGGAGCCCGTGGGTGGTGGGGCCTCTCCCGTTGTCTCGAGTGCACTTCCTGGCACAGCGCGGACTAGCCCTTGTCCACTGGCTGTGAACTCATTCAGCCTTCCCAGGTGGGCTCTCCTGAAGTTGTCATGTTCCTTTAATTTCTCTCCAAGCGAGGCAGTACGAATGGAATACAGAATATTTTCACCAACTAAAACTTCCAGGAAACTGAAACTCTAAAAATGACGTGCGTCTGAGTCAGTCCATTAGCTGAGGCTCCCCAGCACTGTGTTCTTGTCAAGTGTGCGTTCCTCTGCACTCCAGCCACAGCGCACACAGCAGGCTTTATTCAGCTGTATTCACCAACATTTTCCATGTGCTTACAATTTTCCTAATTATAATTGTAATGGAAAAGTAATTTCTTTTATAAATTAAATAAAATATTACTTAATTACTCTCAGATTCAAGCAATACGGAAATGGCTAACATAAACTCATAAAGACCCTCTTCTCCCTGAGGAAGACACCAACCAGGAGTTGAATTTGTATTATTCCAGCCCCCCCCCCACACCAAGTTCTCATGGATGTCTCTGCACTCCTGCTCATGCAGTCAGACTGTCTTACTAGATTTCTAAAGTAGCACATCTAAGTCACCCGTGAGCTGGAACATGTAGCGAGCTGCTCATTTTCAGCATGAGCACCCCAGCCCCGCCCTGATGCTCTCTTCCTATCCCCTCAGAGTGACTTTGCCCCTGAGGCTTAGGTGTGTTCCACATGTTGGTACGTAGTCGTGCTGGGTTCTCCTCCTGCACAGAGATGCAGCTGTGGATCGGTCTGTGCCAGTTTCTGTACGCTCTCCTGACGACGGGTGATTTGTAGCTTTAAAAATCAGAGATGGGGGAGGATGACTGTCACCTCTTCCTGTAACATGCTTTTCCACTGTGTGTGTGTGTGTGTGGGGGGGGAGTGTAAATTTAGATGCACCTTTTCCTTTTCTGTTGTTTTGTTTAACAATAACATCCTTTCTCCTAAGATGATGTACTGTTGTGTGCTTAACCAGCAATTATGAGGAGCATTAAGACACTTTCATTTTTTTTCTGCAGTAATAGTTCAACAGTAGGTTTTGATAGACACAACCACGAGCTCTTCAAGAACATGTATCAGTTTACATTTCTGCAGACAATGCATAACTCCCATTTTTCTATCTTACTTATCCAGGAAATTGCTCAATTTATGTTTTGCTTCCTTGAGCAAATGTAGTTCAGTATTTTAAGTTTTGGTTTTTTGATTTCCAGTGAGATTATGGACATTCTGTAAATATTTCTGTTGAAAGTGTTTAATCTCTGCACAGGCCCCTTTCTTCCCTGAGTCTCTGACATGCACTAGGTGGGATTCTGTATTCCAAGGCTACCCTCCCATGCTGCTCATTTCCTCAGCTTGAGTGCTTCTGAACAGGAGCAGTCATGGCCTGCTGCAGCAGCTGCTTGCCAGCCTGCACAGTCTGCTCACCCCACTCCCCTGAGTGAGGGGAGAGCCTAGGCAAGAACCTCAAGTGCTGGAGCTTTGTGAAGCCTGTCTCCCCGTCTCAGGCCTACCAGGACTTCTGGGACACACCTCCTAGCTAGTCAGGTCTTGACTGCTGCTGCCTGTCTTTTCTGAGTCCTTAAAATTCAGCAGTGGAGACCACATCGTTCTGGCAAGTATGAGGGTAGGAATCACTGGGGCGTATAGATTTGCCTGAGATTAATGGGGTGATAATACAGTTTACATTTTTAAAAAAGTTTCATCAGAGATTAATGGAGTAATAATGCAGCTTGAGGTTGATTCATACAGATAGGTAATAGTCTTTTTCTCTTAGACTTTATTCTGAATGGAATCATCTAGAAGGGGGAAAATTAGGATAGCTAATTGTTTTGAGTCATGGCGAGGAAGGTGACAACCTATGTAACTGTATAATCTGGAAGCACCTCACCAGCCGTCTTTTAGTTTGTACAGTGAAGAGCCTGTCACTCAGGCCTTCACGTCAGAAGTGACTTATTCCAGCAGCACACTCACGTGCTCATTTAAAGACACCTGACAGCCTGGACATGAGCAAGACACTTGGGGCAGACCTTTGTCCTTTGACTGTCATCCATTGTATAGGTCCAAGACGACCGTTCAGACTCTGCTCTTCATGGTGGCTCTATGTCAAGGCAGTCCCTGTGGAAAACTTCTGAACAAGGATGCTTGAGTGTGCATTGTTACTCTGAGCAGTGTGGAGGACCGTGTCTGCTCTCAGGAAAAGTAAGGGATGTACTCAGGATGAGTCCTCACTGGGGAGCCACACTGTAAGCTTAGTCCTCATGTGTCACAAGAATTCTCTTTGAGCTAAGTTAATAAAACAAACAATCAAACAAACAAAAACATTGTTGCTATATGTGGTCTCCCCTCAACACCCCTGTACATAGGGAGACCTTGTCTCAAAGGAAAAAATGAAAACACCTAATGATGAATTAAAAAAAAAAATTGAAATATAACTTTACTATATACAGCCCAGGCTGGCCCCAAGCTTGTGGTCCTCCTGTTTTCTTCCCAAGTGCTGAGATTGCAGGGGAAGCCAGTGCTGACCTGTGGTTAGGCTCACAGGCACCTTAGAGATGTACAGTCCCCTCCCCCCACAGGGTTTCTCTGTGTTGTTTTGGTGCCTGTCCTGGATCTCGCTCTGTAGCCCAGGCTGGCCTCAAACTCACAGAGATCCACCTGGCTCTGCCTCCTGAGTGCTGGGATTAAAGGCGTGCCCCACCACTGCCCGGTGGGGTGCTTAGTCTTTGAGATTGCTTATTTGGATTACTGTACCAACATGTGAACTTTTGAATGTATTTATTTTTAATTTTTATAATATTACTTTTTATGCAGGATTTTTATACAGGAAATACACCATTTAAAGAGTGCACTTTCACGCACACCCATACAACAGCACATGCTTTCTTGTGCATGTGAGGAGTGCGGTTTGTGTGAGCTGAGAGGGGTTTCAGGGCTGCAGAAGGCTCCCATATGCCCTTGCAGCCAGGGCTCCCGAGTGACAGCTTTTCCACCCTTAAACCGCACATCTGCTGTTATAAGACAGTAATTTTGCCTTTTTTGGATTTTTTTTTGAAACTGGAACAGTATATAGTCTTTGTCTTTATACTATTGTTTAAGCACAGCATTCCTTTCTTTTCTTTTTTTCCTGTACAGTTCCCGGAATGGATATACCACAGTTTATATTATGCATTTATTTATTGAAGGATGTGAAGATTAGCATACTAACTTTAGTGTTTTATCTCTGTGAGTAGCAGTTTCATTTGGTAAAGGACTGCCAAATTGAACAATGGTCTGTTATTTGATGTCCCTGCAGTTGTGCATGTCCTGTACTCGACCTGCAGGCTCGCTTCGTAGAGCTTACTGAGCTTCTAAGACCATTAGACAGTCTCTGGACCAGCAACATGCCTGGGCTCAGGAGTAGCCAAGCCTGAGGACTTGTAGAACCCATCTACAAGGCTATAAGGTTATCTTATTCCACAGAGTTGTCCTCTGCCCTCCACACACATGCTTGTTACACCCACCTCTCTCTCATACACACACACACACACACACACACACACACACACACACACACACACCAGTGACAATAATAATATTTAAAAATTAGGCTCTTTAGAGGACAGTAACAGTAACTGATTTTAATTTGTAATTCACTAGTAATTAATGAAGTGTGATATATTCTTGTCTGCAAATTATGCCACTTACATATCTTTTGTGATTTGCGTATTGACATTTACCACCCAATTTAAAAACGAAGCCGTTTTCTTGGATTGTAGGGATTCCTGAACTATCCGGTGTCCATGTCCATTATCCATGCTGCACATATTTCTCCTCAATTCTGTTTTGACTTTTTATTTTTCACCTGTATTCTTTGAAGAACAAATCTCAAATTTTGAATGTAATTTATTTTCTTTTATAATTTATACTCACTTTGCTCTATTTAAGAAATCTTTGTTATAATAATAATAAATAATAATAAAAAATATAAACATTAGTGTATGTAGAGTGGTCACCCAGTGAACCATGGATGTTCATTCCCACGGGGTGAGGACAGAATTGAAGCTTCTGCCCTACCTGGGTCCGTGGATGAATCGATTGTCTCAGCATCCTGGGGTAAAGGCTCTTGTTGCTGAGCCGCTCTTCTCTGGGGTGCAGGCTGGCCTCATCTCTCTGCCTCCCTCAGGTTGCTGTGACTGTGAGCTTCAGCCTGGAAGACCTCTGGAAACTTACATAGCATGGAAGCCAGCAGATAGCATTGCGGCTCTTGAACAGCATGCGTTTCCCTCCTTCCTCTTCTCTCCTCCTCGTAGTGCCCCTCCCCAACGTCTTTACCCGAGCACTTGCTCTGTGTGTGTGTGTGTGTGTGTGTGTGTGTGTGTCCGTCCGTCCGTCCGTCCGTCCCCGTGTCCTGGTCACCCCTTGACACTGTTTGCTCCTTTCTCGGCTGTGCACTGCACAAGTTCCTGTTGTGCTCATTAGTGGAGTTTTGTAGTGTTACCTGGATATGAGGGTAAATGTCCCAGCTGTTCTTTTCAAACATTTTTTCTTTGTAATATTTTATTTTTTAAAAATTTAAGTGGAATTTTATATGAATTTCCTGTTGATGGATCCTCCTTCCCATCTCTCTGGCTGTTGGTCTGCTGTGCACTTCTTGTTTTGTTTTGTGTTATGTGGATGGTATTTTCCTGCATTATGTGTCTGTGTACCAGATGCATGCAATACCCAAAGGCCAGAAGAGGGCACTAGATACCCTGGGACTGAAATTACAGACAGCCACCATGTGGGTGCTGGGAATTGAACCCGGGTCCTCGGGAAGAGCAGCCGGTGCTCTTAACCACTGAGCCATCTCTCCAGCCCTGCTGTACATTTTGTCCTCAGTGGTCCCTTTTGCACTTGGTTCTGTTGTGTTTCCTGCTCCCTCTCTTGAGCTCCCTCCCTTTCCAATCTCATGGACCCTTTATAGTTTCTGGCCTTTACCCACATTTATTCCCAGCTGGATACTCAGATTTTACAGACCACAGAAGAGAGAACATGCTGTGTCTGTGTTTCTAAGCCTGGGCTGCCTTGTTTGATATAACGGTTTCTTCCTTCTATTTTCCTACAAATTTCTTTTCCTTTTCTTTTTCTTCCCCTCCCTCCTCCCTCCCTCCCTCCCTCCTCCCTCCTCCCCCCTCTCTCCCTCTTTCCATCTCTTCTCCTCCTTCCCTCCCTCTTCCTCCCTCTCCTTCTTTCTTCCCTCCCTCCGTCTCTCCCTCCCCCCATCTATTTTTCTCTTTTTTGTTTTCCAGACAGGGTTTCTCTGTGTATCCCTGGCTGTCCTGCAACTCATTCTGTAGACCAGGCTGGCCTTGAACTCAGAGCTGCCTGCCTCTGCTTCCTGAGTGCTGGGACTAAAGGCGTTCGACACCACTGCCCAGCTTCATTTTTCTTTATGGTTGAATAAAATACCATTGTGGAGCCTAGAGAGGTTATCACTGGTTAAAAGTATTGGCTCTTCTTTCAGAGAATCCAGGTTTGATTCTTAGCACCCATATAGCAGCTCTTAACTGTCTGTAAGTAGGGGATCTGATGTCCTCTTCTTGCCCCCTGGGTACTAGGCATGTACATGGTGCACAGATATATATGCAGGCAAAATACCTTTACACATAAGATAATTTAAAAAAATCCTATCTCACTGTGTGTGTGTGTTCCACAGTTTTTTATTCTTTTTTTTTTTTTGTTTTTTGTTTTTTGTTTTCCGAGACAGGTTTTCTCTGTGTAGCTTTGTGCCTTTCCTAGAACTCACTTTGTAGCCCAGGCTGTCCTCAAACTCACAGAGATTCTCCTGCCTCTGCCTCCCAAGTGCTGGGATTAAAGGCTGTTCATCTTTTGTTGGACAGCAGGCTGATTCCATTTCATTGCTACTGTGAAGTGGAAATTATTTTGTCTGTTCTGTGTAGTTTGCCTTTGTGTGTGTGTGTGTGTGTGTATGTGTAATGCATACACACACATACACACTTTTTTTTTTTTAAAGACATGTCTTTCTATATAGTCCTGACCATCTTGCCATCTAGCCTCGATATAGGATTTTATTTAATCACTCTTTAAAAATTCATGCTTGAGTTTGAATCCTGGACCTTATGTTAGGTAAGCACCCTACCATTGATCTTCCTTCTTAGCCATTTAGTATGCCTTCAAATTAGTCTGTTCATTTTTAAATGTCCTGTGTATATTTGATTGGGATTATATTCAATATAGAGGTCAAATTGATGAGACTGTATTTATAACAATAATGGAGACTTCTAGTTCATGAATCTGATCTAGTTCTCTCTCTCTCTCTCTCTCTCTCTCTCTCTCTCTCTCTCTCTCTCTCTCTCTCTGTGTGCGCGTGTGTGTGCGTGCGCCTGTTAAGGTAGTTTTAGACTGAGTTCTGTTGGTGGACTTTAATTCCCAGATAAACGTAAGTTTATGGTATATTGATTGCCATTGCTTTTTGTGTTAGCTTTGATTTGCTAGTGTCTTAATGCTTTTTGTATTTATGCCCATGAAGGATATTGGCATGCAGATTTCTTATGATGTCTTTGTATGGTCCAGTGCCACAGGATTATCAGTCTTAGATTTGTGTAGAGCCTTCTTTCTTTCTTTATTTTTGAGACAGGGTCTCACTATATTGTAGACCTTGGCAGGTCTGCAACTTAGAGATCCACCTGCCTCTGCCTCCCAAATTCTGGGATTAAAGCTGTGCACTATCACACCTGGCTGTTTTCTGAGTTTGTCTGTCATACTTTTTTTTTTTTTTAATTGGGAAAGTTTATTGTTAATTTTGTAAATATTGATTTATGCGTTTGTGTCTGAAGACCCATGTGTGTATGATGGTGCATGTGTAGCAGTTGGAAGACAAATTGTGGAAGTCATTCTTTCCTTCGCCCGAATTTGTCCAGTGATTGAACTCTGGTTGCCATGGTTGGCAGCAAGCGCCTTCTCCTGTGCCGGAAAGTTTGAAATTATGAATTCTGTGCTTTTCCTGTGTGGATGTGTGATAATTTTTTTCAAGAATCTTGTTCACTTGACTGGCTGCCTTTATTGACATGAAGATCATCTGTAGTCAGCCCCACTTTTCAGTGTTTGAGTTGTGCAGTGATGCGCCTCCCCGCCCCTGTCCAGGAGCGTGTCTTTCTATGCCCAGCGTCTGTCTCATCTACAGCAGTGGTCCTCAGCCTTCCTAGCGCTGCCACCCTGTAAGACACTTTCTCATGCCGGTGACCTGCTGTTATGAATCATAATGTAAAGATCTGTGTTTTCTGAAGGTCTTAGGTGACCCCTGTGATCACAGCATGTGAGAACCACATTGGTTAGAGAAGTTTTGTCCGTTTATGAATCTTTTTAAAGAGCCAGCTTTTTATTTGGCTGACTTTCTTTTTGGTCTGTTTCTTACTTTCCTAGTCACTCCTTCTCTTTACTCTTCTCAACACCTCTCCTTGTAAGTCCTGATTCTGTCTGTCCCTTTCCAGGGCGAGCATGGAAAGCTAGAGCTCTTTGTGTTCTCTTTAATCAGATCTCACACATTCGATGGAGTAGAATCCGTCAGGAGCTCAAAGTACTCTGTTCTTTGCCCCATGAGGTATTTAGAAGTTTTAGTTCAGATTTGACAGGGAGTAGAGGAGTTCCAGATTTTTGTGTTGTTGTTAATTTCTAATTAATTTTGTTCAGTTTTCAATTCTTACCAACATATGAGTATGTGTTTGATGGTTCAGCATATGGTTCTTCTGGGTGAATGCACCATGTCATTTGAAAACTAGTGTGTTCCTCTGCTGTTGGTGGAATGTCATGAATGTCAGCGCAGTTTGTTGTTAACAGCACTGCTCACATCTCTCTCCACAGTGGCTTTCTGTGTCTTGCTTTGTTGCTGAGGAGAGACCAGTACAGTCTCTTCCTATGTGCGCGTCTCTCTCAGCTTTCTGCTTCCTGCCCAGTTCTGTTAGGTGCTGGCTCACTTGAAGTTTTTTATTTCTTCTTGTAGTGGTGACTTTGTTATTTTGAGACAAGGAATCTCTAGGTAGACCAGGCTTGGCTTGATCTCCTTGTGTGGCCTGAATGACTTTGGACAGGGGCTCCTCCTGCCTTTCTCTACTGCTGGGCTTGGAGGCATGTGTCATCACACCAGGCAGGAACTGACGTTTTTTATTATTGCACAGTTTCCTCCTTTGTTCTAGTACTGGTCACTCTCATGTCATTTAAGAAGTTAAAGCTCTCTTATAATGAAGATTAATTTTTTCTATCATTTTACTGTTTTTATGTTTATTGTCTTTTTAAATTTATGTGTTTATGTATCTGTCTTTCTGGTATTGGATGTTTTTATGTTTGTTTTTTTTTTTTTTAACCTGAGGAACTTTTGAAAAAACTTATTTATTCTAGTGTAGCCATATTAAATTTTGTCCATCAAAAAATTACTCTGTATTTTACCTTCACTAAAAATGTTTCATTTTAAGCTGGGCGGTGTGGCACACACCTTTAATCCCAGCACTCGGGAGACAGAGCCAGGCGGATCTCTGTGAGTTTGAGGCCAGCCTGGGCTACCAAGTGAGTTCCAGGAAAGGTGCAAAGCTACACAGAGAAACCCTGTCTCGAAAAACCAAAAAAAAAAAAAAAAAAAAGTTTCATTTTATATTTTAATTATGTGTATGTGTGTATATCCTGGGAAGGGTATGTGCACATGAGTCCAGGAGTCCAAGGGGGCCAGAAGAGGGCGTTGGATCTCCTGGGGCTGCAGTAACAGGGTTTTGAGCTGCCTGAGGTGTGTGCTGAGAACTGTAGGAGCAGAATGAACTTTTACCCACTGAGGCATCTCTCCAGCCCATATACCTTCACTTTTTTTTTTTTTTTTTTTTTTTTTTTGAGGTAAGGTCTCACTAGGTAGTGCTGGCTGGAGATCCACCTGCCTCTGCCTCACGTGCTAGGATTCAAGGGATTTGTCACTATACTTGGCTCCATTTACCTTCATTTTTAAAGGATCTATCTATCTATCTATCTATCTATCTATATCTATATATATATTTCTTAATCTAGAATTACAAACTTGCAGGACTTGATTATTTATCTGTTCTTTCCTTTTTAATATGTCTTTCTGGTTTTGCTATCTCCCCCACTTCTGGGAATGGACTCCAGGACCTCACCAGTCCAATGCTCTCGTAACTGAGCCCTAACCCTAGCCTCCAGCTTGTATGTCTTCTCATTGCTCTGCATTTAGTAATAGTATTTCTGTTTTCTCCTGTGCAAAATTTTCTTGGACAACTTTTAAGAATTTTCATTTATCATTGTTTTCAAAAAATTTATTTTAGCCAGGCAGTAGTAGTACATGCCTTTTTAATTGTAGCACTCAGGAGGCAGAGGAGGCAGAGGCAGAGACAGAGGCAGGAGACTCTCTGAGTTCAAGGCCGCCTGGTCTACAGAGTGATACTAGGACAATCAGGGATACACAGAGAAACCCTGTCTTGAAAAACAAAAAAAACAAAAATAAAAAACAAAAAAAGTAGTTTTCTGCATGTATGCTGCTTATAGTTCATTGACCTCCTTGAATTAGAGATTTGTTCTCATAAATTTGTAGCTAACCTGCTTTGTTCAGAAGTCTTGGGTGCAGTTTCCACTGTACCCCACATTCTGGGCCCTTGATCCTGTGCTGTGTTAGGGTGCTGACTGCTGTTCCTAGACTTTGTTAGGCCGTTTTACAGTTTGGTAGATTCTCTAGCGTAGATAGTGATGTCACAGGCTTTCCGGCTTCCTCGTGGCTCTCAGCACCTACCCAAGCTGCTGGGGTTTGAACCGAGGCCCTTCTGCACCCAGACAAGTGTCCCACACTGAACTACATCCCTGTGCCCAGCCCCCTAACCATCCATGCATACACACATTCTGTGACTTTCTCATTTCAGACTTAGTGTGTTTGACCTTTAGACACTGAGTTTCCCGTCGTATGTTTATATTTTCTTTAAATTCTTGACTATATTTATAATAGCTGTTTTTTAAAGTGCATAGACATCACTCTATAATTACTTTATTATTCTCATCTTTGGCTCTGTTCATTGATTTTGTTCTAGTAATGGGTCTGTCCATCCATCTGTCTGTCCTCCTTCCCTCCCTCCCTCCCTCTGACTGCTACACAGTGTGACTATTCGGCTCTTGCGAGTCTGTGCTGTCCTTTCCTTTGGTGACTACATTTGTGTTGGTGGCAGTTAAGGTAACTGACTTACTGTTTTCTGAGGCTTGCCTGTTAGGGTATTGTTAGTGTAGACTTTATGCTAAGACTTCCAGCGTATGGACTCTGCCCTTTTGAGTCTTTGGTCAGTGTGCACCGTGGTTAACTGTTACAGCCCAGAGTGGCCTCTCTAGTCAGTCTTTGGCTTGTTGACTGTTGTAGTGCAGAGCTCAGTGCTTAGGGAGTTTTGGGAGAACCCCTATAATGTGGATTGGATGCATAATTATCTTCTTCCTGGTTATACTCCACATCACAAGGACTTCTCACTTGTTTGCCCTCTGTTAGGGAGCCTAGTTCTGCACTGCCTATTGACCAAAGCCTGAATATGGAAATTTTTATCTTTTTGCTCAGTTTTCTACTTATTTATGGGAGGGGAGCAATTCAAATGAATCTTACTTTAAATTTAATTAATTAATTATGTATATGAGTGTTTTGCCTACATGTATGCCTGTGCACCATGTGTGTACAGTACCCTTAGAAGCTAGAAGGGGGCATTGTATCTGGCTAGAACTGTCCTTACAGTTACAAGCTGCCATGTGGATGTTGGGAACTGAACTTGGGGCCTCGGCAAGAGAATCCAGTGCCCTTAGCTGCTAAGCTGTCCTCAGCCTATTTATATTTTAAATGTTTCATTTCTTTGTGGATGTTATCTTAGTTCAAAGGTTAGCATAGAGTAATTATTTCAGGTTGTAGTCCGTTTGGTCTCAGTTACAGCACTGGCTGGATCGTGAAAGCAGCCAACAGCAATATGTGAATATATGAGCATAACTGTGTGCTAATAAAACTTTATTTACAACAATAGCAGTCAGCTGTACAGGCCACAGTTTGCTGTGGTGAGCAGATCTAGTTCATCTTCACATCCAGTGGAACATCAGAGTCATCTCAGCTATTTGTCGGGTTCACTCAACTCTTTCTTCAATTGTGATTTATTCTTTACCCTGCTGTCTTAATCTGCTGGAGAGGATTGTGCTCAAGGACATGGAGCCTCTACCTGTAGAGAGTGCTTAGAGTCTTCACTAACACAGTACTTCACTTATCAGCTTATTCCTTTTTGGCTGTATTCTTTTCAAAGTGTGGAGCTAGGAGTTAGTAGTGTCTGGTAAGGTAGAGATGTTGTATAGAACCTAGACACTCTACTTTATTAACGTAGTTTAAAATGACAGATTTTGGCCAGGTGAAGTGCTGTGCACATTTAATCCCAGCATTCAGGAGGCAGAGGCAGGCAGCTCTCTGAGTTGGAGGCCAGCCTAGTCTACACAATGAATTCCAGGACAGCCAGGGCTCCATAGTAAGAGTCTGTAACCAAAAATAATTATTTTAAACCATTTTTTTTTAAAGTAAGCTTTTAGTTAACAAAAAACCTTGTTTGGGCTAGAGAGATGACTCAGTGTTGAGAACATACATTGCTTTCCCACAGGACCCAAGTTTAGTTCCGAACATCTTCCTTGGGTAGCTCAGAACTGCAGTAACTCCAGCTCCAGGGGAGCTGATGCCCTCTTCTGGCCTGTGTGAGCACTGTACATGTGTGCACAGATACACATACAAATTATTAGAAATGAAATCTTAAAATTTGTGTTGACAAACAAAACTTCTGAACCTACTACTTCATTTACTTATACTGCCATGAATCCAAGGCCAGCCTTAATTCAGGACTCATTGGTAAAGTGTTTACTTTGCAAGCATAAGGAACCTTAGTTTGATCTCAGTAACACACATAAAAAAGTCAGGCCGTGATGCAAATTTGTAATCCCAGCCTCACCTAACTGGTACCAATGTCAGGTTTCAGAAAGAAGAAAAAGAGATGGGTGATGCCTGAGGCTAATCTCTGACTTCTACACACATGTGCACACCACTTTGTGCAAGCCCACACATACCTGCATACATGCAAGCACCTGACCACACATACGTAAACCAAACCAGACAAATTAGCCTTTTGGCTTTTAAACACAATTTATGGGACATTAAGGTGTTCTTAAGCTTAGGAATTTATCTGTACTGTTTATAACTCCTTTTTAATCTTAAAAATAACATTTTAATTTATTTATTTGTATGTATGTGTGTATGTGTGCTTGCACATGTAAGTGTGTATAGAGATCAGTGGACAACTTGTAGGAGTCAGTTCTCTCATTCTGTGTGTTTATTTTCTGGCTCACACCTGGGTTATCAGGTTTGGTGACCAGCACGTCTACCTGTGAGTCCTTATATTATTATTATTTTGAATTAGTATTGGCAAACTGAGGAATTAAAAAATTATAATGAAGGAAAAAGTTATAAATCAGTAAATGTTTATGTTAGAAATCAGTTTTTCAGGCTGGAGAGATGGCTCAGGGGTTAAGGGGATTTTCTTGATCCCTAGCACCCACATAGTGATTCACACCCATCTGTAACTCCAGTTTTAGGGAATCCAGTACACTCTTCTGGCCTCCACAGGTACCAGGCATACACATGGTGCACAGACATATGTCAGGTGTACATACATACATACATACATACATACAAGCACTCAAACATATATGAAGTTAAAAAAAGACATCACTTCTTTTTTTAATGCCTAATTCCCTATTGTATGGAGCGATACATTGTATTCTTAGGACCTAACCAGTCAGATAGGAGCTAGCTGTCTTGTCGTCATATGCTCTGAACAGAGCATCCTTGGCCAGCAGCAGTGGTATAGCTCCAAGTTTGAGCTTCTGTGTGGCAGGGAGCATGCAACTACCAGTGTCCATTTGCCTGGGTGGGTTTTCAAAAGGCTCAAATGGAGGGAAATAGACAGCAGTATCATATGATGGATATACAATCTTTGAGGCCAGGAGTTTAAAGCACAGGCCTTTAAACTCAGTGTTCCATATTCCAAGGGAAGAGGATCGCTGTATCTGACGGTCACTTAGCGTACAGTGAGTTCCAGTCAGCCTGGGCTACTGAGGTACCGAGGGCTGCATCGATGACTTAGTAGTTCTGAGCACTTGCAGCTCTTGCAGAGGACTTGGGATCTGTTCAGATCTCAGCCCTCACATGGCTCACATTTTACACCCATATGTAACTAGTACCAGGGGATCTGATGTCTTCTTCTGGCACCAGGCACACCAGGGGTGCACAGACATACATGCAGTCAAAATACCCACACAAATAAATCCTAAAATAGTAGCAGTAAATTAGTGCTTTTTTGGCTTTTGCATTACAATTTATGGGACACTTAAATTATTCTGAAGTTTAAGGATTTGTGTAGAATAACTTTGTAAAATGTTCATGAACTAACATTAGTACTTGGCATTAATTATATTTCATTATCACATTTTAATTAAATTTTATTTTCCTTGTTTCCAGGAAGAGTTACATTTCTACATAACCATCAGACTGGGCGCACAGGTGCTTGACTGAGGGAGGAGGATTGAGGCATTCTGAGCTTGTGTGAGCTGCAGAGTGGTTCATGGCCAGCCTGAGCACTTAGCAAGAGCCCACCTCGGAGGGCAAAGTCAATAGCTGCTGGAGTGTAGCTTCGTGGTGGGGTCTCAGTTGGCATGAGGTTTTAGGCTTGGCTCTCCAGATAGTTGTGTGAGGTGAAGACTTGCGTCCCAGCTCCTGGCCCTGTCTTAGCTTCTTCTGAGGCAAATGCTTTTCTTCTGGTTCCTTACTATTTCTAAGTACTAGTTAATCCTCCGTAATTTATCTCCTTCTTTCTACCGTTTACAGAGAGACTTGTCCCTTTCCTCTTCCATCTTACCAACATAGTTGCACAGTATTTGGTTTAGTGTAGATTCAGTGTTACTGTTCTGTTCATGTCATTAGGTGTCTGAACTATTTGCCTTTTGATTGTCTGATTGACTTCCCCTTTCCCCTTTTCTGTGTCACTTGAAGATGATAATTATCTTTTTCTTTCTTTTCTTTTTGTTCTTGTTTGTTGTTTTGTCTAGACAGGGTCTCCCTATGAAGTCCTGGCTATCCTGGCACTCACTCTGTAGACCAGGCTGGCCTCTAATTCATAGAGATCTGCCAGCCTCTGCCTTTCAAGTGCACCACTACACCTGGCCTTTTTTTTTCTTTTTAAAGTGCTTCTCTATGTATCTTAACCCCAAGTTTTTAAAAATTTTCCCCCTTCCAATTATATTTTGCCAGAGAAACTTTTACACGGCCCTGGGCCCATAGATATGTAAGATAGATATACAAGCCAAACATTTACTGATAACTATAAGAAACCTTAAAAAAACTACTTGAAAATAATTCTTTGGCATGCTTATAATTTTACTGTTTATTAAAGAGGGAAGCAAATTTCTATACTAATGAGGTGGGGGCCTTTTTTTTTTTTTTAAACACAAATACTTAAATCTTGGCTGAATCATTTGATAGTGCTGGAGGTAGAGTTGATTAATTTTTACTTTACAGTTGTCAATGCTGAGAATGCCACTTTGTATAAATATGTGGTACAAAATGGCAGAAGTATATTTAGGACCATTTCAGAAACTGTTGGGAATTCCATTCTTAATCCCAAGCCAACATTTGATGGAGGGAAACTGACATTAGCAGGACTGGACAGCTGGTGCAGCTGTGAGGAGTGAGTGAGTGTTACCCGTGGAGGCCTGGAGTTCCACTTCCAGCCCCAGGTCAGGCAGCTCCAGCGACCCCTGACTCCAGCTCAGGGTCCCAGAGGTTCTCACTTGCTCATACCCACACAGACACATACACATAATTAGAAATTAAAAAAAAATCAAAGCAAAGGAAACTCTGGGACTGTAACAGCAAGTTTTAAAGTCAAAACATTGTAACCTAGTACAGTAGGGGGTGTCTTAGGGTTTCTGTTGCTGTGAAGAGACACCGTGACCACAGCAACTTTTTTTTTTTTTTTTTTTTGGTTTTTCGAGACAGGGTTTTTCTGTGTAGCTTTGCGCCTTTCCTGGAACTCACTTGGTAGCCCAGGCTGGCCTCGAACTCACAGAGATCCGCCTGGCTCTGCCTCCCGAGTGCTGGGATTAAAGGCGTGCGCTACCACCGCCCGGCCAACCACAGCAACTTTTATAAAGGAAAGGAAAACATTTAATTGGAGCTGGCTTACAGAGTCAGAGATTTAGTCCATTATCATCATGGGGAGAAGCATGGTGGCATGCAGGCAGACATGGTGCTGGAGAAGGAGCTGAGAGTTCTACATCTTGATCTGAAGGCAGAAGGAAGAGAGACAGACAGACACTGGGCCTGACTTGAGCATTTGAAACCTCAAAGCCCATGCCCAATGACTCACTTCCTCCACAAAGGCCACACCTCCTAGTAGTGCCACTCTCTAGTGACTAAACATTCAAATATATGAGTCTCTGGGGGCATTCCTATACAGACTGCCACAGGGAGATAGACTGGTTGGATGCATGTTGAGGAATGATGGCTAGACATCTTTGGAAGTGCTTGTTTCAGTCGTCATGTGTCTATGAGAGCAGAAAGCTTTGTGTACACAGTAGGAACTGAGCTGAGCTGTTGTAGGTAGTGTTGGTTAATGTTGTGTGATGTGGTGACGTGTGCAGTGCCAAGTACACATGCCGCATAGTGTTCAGAACAAAGACTGTGGTGAAGTCATGAGATACAGTGTGGTGAGGGTACCCGAAACACCTCGGACTCATATGATGTTGATTTAAAATTAATTTTTGATCATTGCTTGTTCAGAAACCTTTTACCATGGACAATTCTTTCTCTACCATACACAGTGTCATGTCCCACAGTAAGAAGCTGTCTTAACTGATCATCCTTCACCCTTCTTGTCCTCAGTTAGGTTGGGGATCTCACCAGCAGTTCTTTCTCGGAATCATCTGCCCCGCTGTGGTCACGTGTGCAGACAGAAGTTTCTGTCCCCTGTGGTCCTGCAGCTGCCCAGTCCCCAGTAAACACACAGAGGCTTTTATATTAATTATAAACTGTTTGGCCTCTTGCTCAGGCTTATTACTGACTAGCTCTTATGCTTAAATTAACCCATAATTCTCATTTGTGTTTAGTCACGTGGCTTGGTACCTTTTTCTCAGTTTGGCATTCTCATCTTGCTACCTCTGCATCTGGCTGGCAACCCCGTCTCTCCTTTTCCTCTTTCCAGAATTATCCTAGTCTGGTCGCTCCATCTTTACTTCCTGCCTGGCTCCTCAGCGTTTTATTAAACCAATATGAGTGACAGATCCTTAGAGTGTGTGTAAGAGGACACGTGATTGATGCTTAGCCTGGAGCTGTCATCCCTGTGCTTGGAGCCTTCTGTTGCTCTCCCCAGTCTAACTTCTCCCTCCTTTGTGGCGCACACCCTGTGTGCACTGGAGAAGAGCGGCTTCTTCCCCTGGGCAGAACTGAGTGTTTGCTGGGTCCACCGCACTGGTTGGTAGTTCTGTTCAGGAGTCTACCTGCTCTTGCTGTCGTCCTCCCCAACTGGTCTGAGATACTGGGAGGCACGGCGGCACTTGACCTCTTACTCACGGAGGCCAGGGATGCTGTCTGCATACCAAAGTTGAGGGGACCTTTTTGAGTCTCTTTTAAATGCTTAGAGAGCTCTTTTCATCTAGTATTTCAATATTTGGAAAGAAGTTTCCACACATTGTTGTATTAGTTAATTCCTCATTGTTTTATTTTTCTGAGAGCTTTTATTTCCATAGTGGAACCCAAGGCCATATGGTCACTGGGCAAGTACTCTGCCGTTGAGCTCTGGCCTCACCTCTAGGAACCTCGTGTTTGTTGGTTAATTTAATTTCCATCTGTCCCTTCCTGCCCAGTTTTTTTTGTCTATTTTTTTTGTGTGAGTTCCTGAACTTTATCTTCCATGTATTTTACTGAGTTTTCTTTTAGTCTCTTTTCCTTCAGCCTCCCCATTGCCCCCGTCCCCTCCACAGCCCCCGCCCCTCCACAGCCCCCCTCCACAGCCCCCGTCTCCTCCACAGCCCCCCTCCATAGTCCCCGTCCCCTCCATAGCCCCCTCCTCCATAGCCCCGCCCCTCCACAGACCCCTCCTTCATAGCCCCCATCCCCTCCATAGCCCCCCTCCATAGCCCCCACCCCTCCACAGCCCCCCCTCCATAGCCCCCTCCAGCCCCCCTCCATAGCCCCCGTCCCCTCCACAGCCCCCCTCCATAGCCCCCCTCCACCCCCCTCCATAGCCCCCCTCCATTCGTCCCTCCATTCGTCCCCTCCACAGCCCCGTCCCTTCCACAGCCCCCGTCCCTTCCACAGCCCCCGCCCCTCCACAGCCCCCGCCCTCCACAGCCCCCCTCCACAGCCCCCTCCATAGCCCCCGTCCCCTCCACAGCCCCGCCCTCCACAGCCCCCTCCACAGCCCCCCTCCACAGCCCCCCCTCCACAGCCCCCCTCCATAGCCCCCCGTCTCCTCCACAGCCCCCCTCCATAGCCCTCCCTCCACAGCCCCAGCCCCCTCCACAGCCCCCTCCACAGCCCTCCCTCCACAACCCCCATCCCTCCACAGCCCCCGTCTCCTCCACAGCCCCCGTCCCTCCACAGCCCCCGTCCATAGCCCCCTCCACAGCCCCCGTCTCCTCCACAGCCCCCGTCCCTCCACAGCCCCCCTCCATAGCCCCCCTCCATAGCCCTGTCTCCTCCACAGCCCCCCTCCTAACCCCCCTCCATAGCCCCTGTCTCCTCCACAGCCTCCCTCCTCCACAGCCCCCCTCCACAGCCCCCCCTCCTCCATAGCCCCCGTCTCCTCCACAGCCCCTGTCTCCTTCATTGCCTTGCCTTCTCCATTGCTTCTGCTTTATTGTCTTCGGAGAATTTTCTTCCTGTTCTTTGCTGGGATGCAGAAGGGCCAGCAGCTGGCAGTGTGCAGTGTGCGTGTCTGGGTCTCTCGGCCTGGTGAGCAGGCTTCTTCACCTGTTGCTTATTGTGTTCCTCCTCTTCTCACCCTCTCAGATGCTCCTGTCTACAGCTCCTAAGGCTAAGAGCACTCTTGCCAGCGCCTGTCCCTGGGGCTGCTCACTCAGGCCCACGTCTCTGTCCTTGCTGAGCACTGGCTTCACAGCTTTTGAAATCCAGACGCTCTTTCTTGTTCCACCTACTGTTGTGACTTTCTATTTAAAGGAGAAAACAGCCCAAAGGAGCAGACCCCTTCACTGGCGCTTAGTGTGTTTACAGAGAGCAAAAGCAGACGTGTGTGATACTCGCCATTTTTGCCTGGAGTTGATTAGTTAGTTGTGCTTACACAGAAGCTTTCCCTTATACGTGCCATTTGTTTTTCTTTCCTGGGTTTGATCTGAGAGGTGATTTAATATGTTTACTGTGTTTTCCTAGGCTGCTACAGTTGTAATTCTGTCACAGGAGGAAGAGGGCAAAGGCACACTGGAGATTTTCTAGGGCACTTAGGTTGGCGGTAAGAAGTGAGTCCGCTCCCTCCACCATGGCCTTGCATGTGCTAGGCAAGTGCTGGACCACTGAGCTCTACCTCTACCTTAGCACAATATGTTTCCTAAATCTGAGAATCTTCTGGAAATATTTGTCACTGATGGTTCTGAGACATCTAAGGTTGTGTCAAGTTGCCTTTGTGAGTGAGATGTAATTAGTTTGGGGCAGGAGACTTGAGCTCATTTATAGTATGTAGGTCAGCTGTAGCATTTTATAGCTCCTAAAGCTGAGACACCCTGGGGTGGAGGAGGCTTCCTAACATCATGGAGTGCATTGTGGAGAAAGCAGGCCCACAACTTCATTTCTTACTGCTGCCGCTCTGGATGCCAAATCTCCTTCAGTCTTCCCGGGACCTCGATAGGTTTTCTTTTCTTTATAAGACCACTGAATCTAGTTTGAACTCTGGGGCCATGTTGTAAATTTATGGTGTTGGCCATGAACCATCTAGTGTGAAAAGCAAGAGTTATTTCTACACACTGTACCTAAGGAATAAGACTAAGAATCAGTAAACGATCTCTTTACGTCCTCAATAAGGTGTTGGGAAGAGCATTTGCTTTGATTCTGTTTTAATTTACTTGTTTAGCATTGTTGTAAACTGACTGTAGTGGCCTTCTCTTCATGCTGGCAGTTCATCTTTCAGAGCAGCCTGCCTGCCTGTCTGACAGATGCCAGCCACTGTCACATAACTTTCCTCCATCCCCTCCTGTTAGATAGAGTAGATAGTTTCTTTCCAAAAACTACATATCCTCCAAGAAGGATTGTGTAGATGGTCCAGTGATGACGTGGAGATGCCCGGGGCAGTATGGATTGTGTCTCCTGACTCTGGGGATGGTAGCCACTCTTAGGACTAAGTTGTTTTTATTGTCCCAGGAAGACTGCCGAAAGAGCCGTGGACTTACTTAAATTAGAGAGCATGGCCGTGAGCTCTAGTCATTGCTAAATTGAGCCCAGGACGGTTTCTTTGTGTGATACTGTAATCCTCCAGGGCTAATTTTTAACATTAGCCCTATAAAGGAGCAGGGCAGAATGGAAAGAATTTATGTTTCAAATTCAGTTGTAATTTAGATCCAGCTATGTTTGGGACCTTTCATTTGCCAGGTTTATGGTTATGGATGAATTATTTAACTGTTATGAGTCTTAACTTCTTTAGTTGTGTGGTTGAAAGGCTAGAGCCATGTGGGAAGAACTCATGTGACCAGTGTTACTTAGTACACCATGAAGCTGGTGGTGGTTCAAACTCTTTTTGCTCCTTGAATATTAAAATTTTATCTTTTAAACTTGTGTTTTTAGAACTTATATATAATTATGCACTTGTTTATTCTTTTTGACATAAATGCATATTTAGGATAATTTGAATATAGAAATACTTGAGAGGTTTGCTTCAAAAAATGTTTTTGGGAGAGTGAGGGGTTGAACCTCTGGCCACATATGCTCAGTGAGTGTTCTCAGCCGGCACTGTTTCCAGCTCTGGCCCAGATTCCTGCCTCCACAGAGCTGCACTGTGCTACTAGGCTCAGTGCTGATTCAGAGTTGGAAATAAATCATTAGATAGACATATCTGAGCTCTAGATTTATGCATTTGTTAGAAACAGGGAAAACAGGGCCAGCGAGATAGCTCAGCGGGTAAAAGTCGCTGAGCCCGAGAACCTAGTTGAATCCCTAGGACCCCTGTGGGTGGAGGGTGAGAGCTGCTCCTGTAGTGGGTTGTTCTTTGCCTTCCCCAAGCATTCCCACACAGTAAACAAATACTAAATGACAGATGAAGAAAGAGAGAAGGAAGGGAGGGAGGAGGGCTGGAGAGTTGTCTTAGCAGTTAGGAGCACTTGCTGACCTGTGTGATCCAGGTACCCTGCACCACGTGGTGGTTCAGAACTGTTTATCACTCCAGTTCTAGGGGAACCTGTGTCCGCTCTGGTTTCCATAGGCACCGGGCTTGCAGGCAGTGCACTTCCATACACGCAGGCAAGGCAGTCATACACACAAAAATCTTTAAAAAAAAAAAAAAGGTAGGGATACCAGAACTTAGAGTGGAGCTGACCTTTTTTTTTTTTTTTTTTTTTTTTTTTTGAGACTTTCTGATAGTCTTGCTGTATATCATGGGCTAGCCTCAAACTTGTGATCCTCCTGCCTCAGTAGTTTCTCTAGTGTTGGAATTGCAGGTGTATGCCACTGCACTCAACTGTGCGTTTTAAGTAGATGAGACATTTTTAATCTCCATTTGTGATAGTATTCCTGCCACCCTCCCTAGGGAAAGGTTTGTTTTATTTCCTTCCTGAGGTTTCTTCATTTTGCTCCATTGCTTCAGTACTGAGGAGGCAGAACACTCCCTGGCTGGTGAGCAGAGCTGGCCTCTCCCTACTCCTAGGGAGCAGGGAGGGGTCTTTATTTCCCCTTTCACCAAAGTGTTTGGGTACCTTCAACTTTCCTCTGGACAGACACTAACTCAAGATTTATAGCAAATTGGTTCTTCATTGTTAATGCTTTTCAATAAAGACTGGTATAATACTTAATTTTGGCTTTAAAGCAAAGGAACTCAGTGTTTTAAAATCATTCGAAGTTTCCTGGTTCCTTTGGCTGAACTAGTTACAGAGTTTGTGATTGCGCTATGCAGCACTAACACTACACTGCTGGTCTGGGCAGCTTTGTAAAGAGCACAGCGGGCGACAGTGGCTTCCCTTTCCACCAGAGCAGAGACACAGGAGCTTAGTGCCAGGGCCAGGGTTAGGGAACCTTTCGGGATCAGCCAGCGTTTGCCTGCTGAACTGGGAGGATGCTGTAGATGCCAGTGAATCGCTGTGCGTGGCTTTCCTGGGGACAGACTCAGCCAGTCCACAAACCTCTAACGTGTCTTAATTTCCTAACACTTGAAACACGGTCACTGTCATCATAGTGATTGGTATTATTGTTGTGTTTGATGTTTCCCTTCTCTTCCTGCCCAGGGTTCTTGGACACAAAACAGTGTTCTTGGCTTAAGTGATGAGTATTCTTCGTATCTTTTCCGATTTGAACTATTTTGTTTTTATTTTGTCTCCTTCTTTGACATTTACTTAGAAATTAATTTGAGGCTTTCTGACTAGAGCACAGAGACATTACTTTATTAGACGAAACAGAGGAACTTGAACAGAAAACTAGACCAGGGTGTGGGCACAGCAGTGAGCCGATGAGAGCAGCCGTGGTGATAGTCAGTCTGCAGTGGTGAGAGACCATGCTGCTTAAGGAGAAATATTCCAGGTATGGTGTCCCATACCTGTAGTCCCAGTACTTAGGAGGCAGGTGGGTCTTTGTGTATTAGAGGCTAGCTTGGCCTACATAGTGAGTTCAAGGCCAGCGAGGGCTACGTGGTAAGACCCTGTCTCAAGCACAGGCTCGCCCATGTGCCTCTCCCGCACCCCCAGAGTTAGGAAAAAAAACGCTCTTAAAAAAAAGATTAGCTGTCCATATGTCTGTCATAGAAGAACAGGTAGGTATCTGAGCGTAAGACAGTAGTAGCGTGGTATTGTTTTGTAACCTTTCCTTTGAGTTCCTGTTTTTTGGGATAAAGAACTGTGTGTATAACCCCCTTGAATGTCAGTCGGCCGTGTAAGTATCCAACGAGTCCCTGTTGTGTAGCAGAGGAGATGGCTACTTTCCTGCCCTGGGTGCTTCTGTGATGAAAAAAAATTGTACATAAAAATGACTGACTTTGTGGGAGGAAATGAATGGTACTGTTGGGGACACATGGCTGTTTGGTACAGGGCCATGGTTGCTCAGCTTTGCCCTGTCCAGTCCATGGTTCCAGTTTGTAGCTACTTTAGTCAGGAGTCCTGCTCTCTCCTTTGTGTGGACGTGTCTTTGATGTTCAGTTCGTCAGACCCAAACTTCAGGAAATCTGAAAGTAGAAATGTGTGGAATGGGTAGCAGCACAGCCTCTGCTTGTTGTTTAAAGTTCCCGAGTGTTAAATGTGTTGAAAACCAAAAGGCCCGCCTACCCGCCCACCGCAGAGGCCTGCTAAGGAGGAGAGGCTCCGTGTTGCATGTTAAGTGACATGAATCAGTTTGGGTAGCAGCTGCTTCCCGGAGGACCTGGGTGCTGTGCTGCCCCGGTAAAAACTCTCACCTCTTGAACTAGCAGCCGAGGTGGGGGGCGGGAAATTCCTTGCAGAAACAATGTCTTCTACAGGCTGAGAAACTCTTGTTCCCAGTCCTTGGACCCAGATGTTTCTCATTGTAGATCTCCAGATTTGGGACTGTTGGCATATAATTCAGGGGCTTGTCATTCCTAATGTGAAGAGGTGAAGTCTTGAACACTTCCAAGTGTGCATTTAGAAAGATTTTCAACGTTAGATTTTTGTGTTAGGAATGGTCAACTCCCCCCTCATTGAACTATTTTGTTCACCCCCCCACCCCCGTTTTTTGAGAGAGTCCTTCTACGTAGCTCTAGTTGTCCTGGAGTATAGACCAGGCTGGCCTCAAACTCACAAAGATCCATGTGTCTCTGCCTCTTGAGTGCTGGAATCAAAGGTGTGCGCCACCACACCTGGCCACTTATTTTTAAATCTTACTTTTTTTTATTTATTTGCATTAAAAATTTAAAAAATTTTAAAAATGTATATGAGAGTCTTCCCTGCATGTATGTATGTTACTGGGTGTGTCCTATGCCCGTGGATACAAAGAGGACACTGGTTCTCCGGGGATTGGAGTTAAGGAGGGTTGTAGGCCACCATGTGGGTGCTGGGAATCCAACCTTGGTTCTTTCCAAGAGCAGCCAGTTCTCTTAACTGCTGAGTAATCTCTCTAGCCTCTTATTTGGTTTTAAAATAAGTATAATTTGTGAATTGAATAGGGAGTAATAATTGAAAATACTTTTTAAAAAATATGGGTACTTTATAGTAAATGGTTAGGCAAATGAAAATTGTTTCAACAGCACATAATGATTGCCAGCTTGTTTTATTTTGGTATTTAACATGATTAGCTATGTAGAAGTCTTGATAGAAATTATTTCCACACCCCTGTCCCCAAACCCAGAAGGGCTGATGTGTATTCTTTATTTAAAGAAATCTTACAGTGTAAAATTCAGTATAAATGCTTATTTTATCAGCTTTCCTTTCTGTGGGAACTTGTTCTTAGTGGCCTATAAGTAAAAAGAAAAATCAAAACTATTGCAAATTTCTTGTTTTCCAGGCTGAACTCACAGGAATCAAATGGCGTAGGTACAATTTTGGAGGGCACGGGGACTGTGGACCCATAATTTCAGCCCCAGCCCAAGATGATCCAATCCTGTTAAGTTTCATCCGATGTCTGCAAGCCAACCTGCTATGTGTGTGGCGTCGTGACGTCAAGCCAGATTGCAAAGAGCTCTGGATATTCTGGTGGGGAGATGAGCCCAACCTAGTGGGAGTAATACATCATGAACTGCAGGGTAAGGATTTTGTTTTTCCTTAACAATTATTTGCATCATATGTTTTTGAACAATGGTAAATTTTGAAAAGGTTTAAGAGTTGCTTAAAACAGATCCTAAGTATTCAGTAAACAGGACTTTTGCCAAGAGTCACTTTTCTTTCTCCCTGCATCTGTCCCTACGTTTCCGTTCCCCTAAAGTCTCTTGTTCTTCCCCAGGTCATGCTGACAATTAGAATCTTGTCAGATCACTTTAAAATTATTTTATTATTGTTTAAAGACTGGAAGTCACCATGTGGCCTTACACTTGAGCACTTCTTCTGGTTCATCTTCTTGCATGCTGGGATACAGGTGTTTGTCACCTTGTCCTTCTGGCCTCTGAGATTGCTACTGTTAAAGCATTGTGTACACAGCCTGCTGTGTTGGGGTGGAGACAGCCTATGGCCACTGTATCTAAATAATAGTGAATTGTGAGTAATTAGGACAACAGCTATATGAACAGAACTTTTTCCCCGTGCACTTTGCCAGCTGAGCTCTTGGTTGGCCAATTGAAAACAGAACCTTCATTGGACAAATCACTAATTGACCTCCAGTCATGTTTTAGAGAAAGGTAGTTTTCTATAAAGTGTCTCAGACTATTTTCCTCAAGTCATTTTTCATGGATTCCAGAAATGCTAATTTTTAACTTACTAATTTTTGACTTCAGTTTGCATCTGACACCTGGTAACTTTGAATTAATACAAGATATTTGTTAGTCTAAACTACTTTTTATATTTACCATACATTTACAGTAGCAGAAAACATTGTCAGTAGCTTCTGAGTTCTGACAGACATCTTCACTCTAGCCAACAGTTTCTGGTTTATACCCAACAGAATTTCCTACATCACGGGAGATTCCGGCTTTTGTTTTGTTTTGAGCCAGGCCTTTGGTGCTGCTCGAGCTGCCCTTGGGCCCCCGAGTGCTGTGGTACTGACTGCTCACCACGCATGGCTAGCCCCCATGGCAGTGAAGAGTGCTGGCCCTCCTGACCTGCGCTCCTGCAGGCCTTGTAACCTAACTACTCTCTAGTTAATTTGTGGGTGAAAAACTGCAGGCATTGATGAGATATTTTGTTAGTTTATGTTTTTATTATTTATTACAGGAAGACATAAAACAAACTTGAATGTATTCTTGTGGGTCTGTTTTTAAGGTTCCAAATTTGCCTAAAGGATTTCCTGCCAAATTCTTTTGAAACTTGTTGGCAGCCTTGTTTTTTTTGTTGGTGGCGTCTCCTGCCACAGCAGCTAGGGGGCAGTACAGCACAGTGGACTAATTGAGCTAGCTCCAGGGCTGCAAGCCTCCTGCTGCTAGGGTGTCTGTTCTGTGAACAGACTCTAGGTGAGACTGCTTACTAGTGGGCTCCACAAGCAGAACCACAGAGTTTACATTCATCTCAGAACCTGGCGTCTCAGCACCTGTCGTAATCAATACATGATGGAGGTGAAGTTAGATATTACACCACCTCTGTCTTGGTTCTTCAAGTCTCTAAGAGAGCTTCTAGGTGATCCTTATTACTTTGTGTTTGTTTGAATATCAAAATATTGCATTAGTTTAAATTTTTATGGGTGGTTGAATATAGTTTTTTCTTTAATTTTTCTTAGTTTTTAATTTTTAAAAATATTTTAAAGCAACATTGATTGATTGCTAGGTCTATTGATCTATTGTGAGTGGACATGTGCACCGGGGCATAGTTGTGGAGCTCAGAGGACAACTTTTGGGAGCTCACTCTGTCTGTCTGTCTGTCTGTCTGTCCTTCCACCATGAGTGCCCTAAAGCTTCAACTCAGGTAGCTTCGCTTAGTGGCAAGTACCTCTAACTGCCCAGTCATCTCCCACCTCCTCCTTTATTTTTGGTGAATATTCTGGATTTTCATCTTTTGTTCCTCCTTATGGACCGATCTCTTGATTCATTTTACAACAATTTGGAAAGCAAACCGACCTAATCATGGAGTTGTTTGTTCCTGACAGCAGAGTGAGTGTTGTTCTTGGAGATGACTTGGCTAGCCGCTGAGCTGAAAGGTGGGCTGTTCACCTTCCCTAGGCTGCTTCACATCTCACATGTAGTTCATTGCTTCGAGATATATATATATATATATATATAAGAATTAAGCAAAGATTGACTTATTTCTAAATAGGTTTTTTTTTTATTATTTTTTTTAAACCGTAAAAACACTACCCCCCCCCCCACCCCCATCAAGGTCTCACTTTGTAGCTCTGGCTGACTTGGAAGTAGTTATGTAGACCAGGCTGGCCCCAAACTCAGAGATCTGCCTTCCTTTACCTCCCAAGTGTTGGGATTCAAAGTGTGCACCACCAGTGCCTGTGAAAGCACTGCCCTTAAACCAGACCGTCAGGACAAACGGAATGAGCACATGGAAGGACAGATGAGCAGCTGGAGGAGTTGTCGTTCGCGTGTGCACAGGAGGTGGCTGTGCTCAGCACCCTCGTCCTTCCCTTCTCGATGGGTTGCTTCCTTCCCCAGGGGAATGGCAGCTTGTTTTTACACTCTTTCCTTTGGAAAACTGGGAAGAGTGTTCCCGTGCTGAGCAGCTGTGACGTCCTTGAGTGTCCCCGTCGTTCAGTGTGCTGAATGTTGGGAACGTTATTAGAGCCAGTCACACAAATTGTCCACTTTTGCATGTGTAAGTAGCCGAAAGAGTTCTGTTCGTGCCTCATGTATTGGGAAATATTTGAAACTCAATTAGAAAAGTGAGTGACTAATGGCAGTGAAGGTGGCATGTAGAGTGGTCGGGAAAGCAAGCAGCAGAGGGTTGGGAGTATTAAACACTTCCTTTTCCGGGGTATGTAAGAGTTACTTTATTTTAGGTAAAATAAGCTTTAGCAGAGTCCTGCTAGCAGATGTGAATCTTCGGCACAGGGTAGCGCTGTTGTGACTTCCCAGGGATATTGAAGCACTGTTGTGCTTTTTGGTTATGTTTCAGTTTTCCTGTCATAGTGTTATACTTTACAGCATCCTGCGGACAGACACAGCAAGTACCACGCTGCCTGCCTTGGTGCACATGTGTCTGTCTGCATTAGTAAAGGAGCCTCACAGAGTGAGAGGACGTCTCTAGGACACAGGTGGAATTTGTACCATTGCACTTAGAATGCCTGCAGTATCTGGAGCGAGCGGTGTGAGGGAAGATGAGGAGGATACACTCAGATCAGAGCCGTGGGGGCGTCGTGCGGCCCTGGATTGCTTGGCTTCCAGTGCCTGTGTAGTCACTTAACAGCTGGGAGTCTTTGGTCAGTTTATTTAACTGATCATTGTCTTAGTTCCCTCCCTGTCAATTGGATTATGAGGCTAAAGTTAATAAAGCCCTGAGCTAGCACACACAGCAGTTAATCTATAGCCGTGGCTGTTGGCTGTTGCTACTGTGCTGACAACTGCGAGCTCATAGAGGAGAATTATGTTTTGGCATTTTCTAAATAATTGATTCTGTTCTGTGTAGCAGTTAGTGCTTGCTACTGCCAAATATTAAAGTCTGCTTTCAAGTTGACAAAATTATATTTTCTAATTTTAATGTTTGGGTGGGGAAGTAGGGAATAACAA
Source organism: Peromyscus leucopus (assembly GCF_004664715.2). Lineage (NCBI taxonomy): Eukaryota > Metazoa > Chordata > Mammalia > Rodentia > Cricetidae > Peromyscus > Peromyscus leucopus. Next base: position 9,754,220 of record NC_051082.1, read on the forward strand.
AAACATCACAGTAGCAAAGATAATATGCTCATAGGAAGTTTACTGGATTTTCCACAAATGTTTCTATTTGTGTATGGATGTGCATCGTCGGGGGCTTGCATGTGCCACTGTGGACATGTAGACTCAGGACAACTTTTGGAAGTCCTCTCCTCCCACTGTGGGTTCTGAGGCTTGGATGCAGATCTTCAGGCTTGCATGCATGGCAAGTCCTTTCACCTGCTCAGTCATCCCGCTGGCCCCTTCTCCTCGTTTCCTACGAACCCCAGTTAGGGTGTGAAGAGGACACTGGTTTGATTGTTGTGCCCTCTAAGTAGAGTCGTGACTGCTGCCACGTGTCAGAGCGGTACCTACCGCATGTGCGCAGTCACCTCTTCTGGCTGTCTGAGTGCTCCTGCCTGAGTCCAGTTAGAGGAGTGGAGAGTTTAAAAGGCGTGTCAGAGTTGCACACCCTGGGCTGTGCTCAGAGCACTATTAAGAATACATGAGAGGGGGAGACCAGGATGGCCCTGGCCTCACAGGGATACCAAGAGCTGGGATTAAAGATAGCTGTCACTGTACCTGACTTAAAACATATTTTTACCGCTATTCTAATTTCCTATATTTTGTTCTGAATTAGTTTGCCAAAGCTATGAAGTAGTAATAATTGCATGATGACTCTCTGTGTAAACATACATGCTCACTTAAATATTTGACTTAATAAATAATACATCCTTAGCAGACTTGACATTTAAAGACTTTAATGAGTAGCAAATTCTTATTGTGAAATGATGGAAAGATATCGACTCAAATTCTTTCATATGAAGAATGGAAAGAGATTCAGTGAACTAGAATTATTAAGCTAAATGTGCTTGAAATTGAGAGAACAAGCTGAAATCTAACTTTTCTATTGTAAATAACATCAGCGTGTTACTGCAGGCAACTCACTGAAGCATGTAATTGGTTTTTTCTTTCTTTCTTTTTTTTTTTTTAAGAAAAATGAGACATTTATACTAAGATCATAGTAAGATAGAACCTTGTGAAGGGAAGGCTCATGTTTTGATGATATAAAAATTAAGCAGTTGGCAAAGTTATAAAGATTATTGCTTTAGGGAAAAGTCAATGTTTTGATTTGGGTGTTATTTTTGGTAAGCTGAGGTATCATGGTCTAATTTTTTTTGATTTTTGTTTTTTGTTTTTTTTGAGACAGGGTTTTTCTGTGTAGCTTTGCACCTTTCTTGGAACTCGCTCTGTAGCCTAGGCTGGCCTTGAACTCACAGAGATCCGCCTGCTTCTGCCTCCCGAGTGCTGGCATTAAAGGCATGTGCCACTACCGCCCAGCTCATGGTCTAATTTTTTTTTTGCACTGACATGAAAACCCTATTTATATACAGTGAACCCAAGTAAAAATCATTTAAAAATTATTTCTGTCATTTTTAATTATATGTGTGCTTGTCTCTTTATGTGGGTTTGTGCACATGAGTGCAGGTGCCTGAGGAGGCCTGAGGCCTTGGAGCTCTTAGAAAGAGTCCCAGGTATTTGTAGACTGCCTGATATGGACACTGGGGACCTTTGAAAGAGCAGCAGGCACTCTGAGCTGCTGAGCCACCTCTCCAGCTTGTCAAGTTTATTTTAATGAAGTGTTGTCTTCAGAACAGATTAGATGTCAATTGGCAATAGGTAAACTCTATTTCATGTATGAGTGTGAATGATTTTGGGGAGGACTGTGTTTGCCTGGCAGTTTTGAATATTACCATGTTTGACCCTCTCCCCTGCCCACTGGTTTCTGCCAAAACAACTGTTTTTTGTTCTTTCAAAAGCTTGTTTGTCCATAGCAAACTTTAAGATTTAGTTGGGGTTGTTGTACATTAAAAGGCCATAAAGATTACTTTGCCTAATAAAATTGTAGCTCTTATGTGGGGAGGCCAACTTAAGTATATGAATGTGGAAAATTGGGAAACTGTGTTACCAGAGCTAAAGGCCTAATTCAAGAAAGAATTGCTTATTTGATCATTGGATTTGAAAGGCGTTAGAGACACAGGTACATGTAGAGGACAAGCCTTGGCTTTATAAGCATGTCTTTGGCTGGCACAGTCAAATGATACTGTGTATGCTCTCACTGTTCCTTTTTATAGGAAAGGGCATACGTCCCTGACATAGAGTGGGGGTAAGGAAGGAGCTGGGGTCTTGTGGGTGGGTGAGCTCGGTCCCCACAGAAGATCCCTTGGTGCTGTCAGTGCCCATCTTTGTGGTAATGTAGCTGACCCGTTGGAAGATGGAAGTGTAGAGGAAATTTCTGGTGCTGTCACTCGTCTAATGGTACTGAAGCTTAACCCTGCAACACCCAGTTAGTCTAGAACAACCCCGGAACTAGTAAATACCATGTTAACAACAGGAATGGGGAAAAACCAAGTCATTTTGGGTCCATAAAAACTTGACATGACTGTGTGATAGGCATTGGTGTCTGCATGTGTAAATATCTTGTTGAAGGGCTAGGTGCTGCTGTGGTCATTAGAGGGCTGCCTTTCCACTTCATCTTCCCGTCTCTTCTCCTAGTGAACAACGGAGACCTGCAGCAAAGGTGTGGGTGAGGCAGGAGCTAGTGCTGAAGCTGCCTTCACTTGTTCCCTGGTCTCTGTGCTTAAAGGACAGATTGCTGACAAGGCGTGTGGATCTATCTCCATGCTGGACTTACTGTCACAATTGTTAGAAAAATATTTATAAGTCAGTTTCCATTGGATTTTGCCTTTATGCTTTTGCAGTTGAATGAGGACTGAATCCACTCATCTGTGAGTGTCATTAGCAGCTGCGGGTTTCACAGCTGGTCTCCAGTGTGGGGACTGTAGAGGACACACAGACAGGCTTCCTTGCAGTTGTAGCTGGTCTACAAGTCTGGCACTCGCTGTAGACTCAGGATGTTAGTTCAGCTGTGTTAAGCATTTTCTGACTGAGCTGGTGTCCTCGCGCTGCCTGAAGAGATTCAGGTATACCATTCTAGCTGGAGGTGAACAGCGATTTTCTTTAGAATTTCATCTGTAATACTTTTGAACAATTTCCCACAAGTTCTGGGTACATAACCTATTACCAACTCAGTGTTGGTGAGTGTGCTGTCTGTGTGGTTGGGTCTTGTTTTGACCCTGGCTCTTTCATTGTGATTTGGCAGTGGTTCAGGGAATGCGCATGATCCTCGTGAGGCCCAGCTCTGGCTGAACTGAAGGTCTTCTGCATTGCTCACATGGTGGTGCAGTTGGGCTCTGCTGTCACGGTAGTGGACCGGAGTGTGAGCTGGCTGCCAGGCTCTCGTGGTGGCAGAACACCTTGCGGCCTGGACTTCATCACACAGCAGAACTGGCTTGACTGAGAAGAGAGATACAAATGGGATAAGGAGTAGTATTTTTGTGTCGGAGCAGATTGTGTTCCACAGTGCTAAAGCGGAGAGCAGAGCACCGGCAGGCTGTCGTTAGCAGCCTCTTTGCCTTAAAATGAAAAGTACTTTCATTTGAAGAGTTTACTTTTACTCTGAGTTTCCTGGGGTTGGAATCAAGATGCCTTGCTGCCTCGACTATGAAAGGCTTACGTTTGGCAGGTTTACTTCCGGACACAGCAGTGTCCTGCTGGGACATATCTGGAGTGCCTACCTGAGGAAGTGAGGCGTGAAACTCGTAAAGGTGCCTCAGTCTCTTGGCTAAGATGACTTTCTCTTTCACAGTTGATCTTGACCTTGTTTGCTGTTCATAAGGAAGTATGTTATTCTCATGGTGATAGAGCTAGCCTAAAGGAGGCAAGTTCAGGGCTTCTCTGCTGAGTTTCAGGTACTGTGTTTTTTAGCTTATTTTAAAAAATAGCCTGGTAGATATTTACAATGAAAAGCATGTCTGCATGGCATCCTTGGACAAATTACTTACAATTCTTATTGTTGAGGGAGGAAGCAGCATTTGCCAACAATAGCCCATTTGGTGGAAATGTTTGTCATAGTGTTGGCTGGTTTCATGAAGAGCGGAACAAAGGAGGGCTGGGCACCTGCCCTGTTGCCTCAGGAAAGGCTTCATGACCTCAGCTCAGCTAGAGCCTGGGGTTCAAACACACCCCTGACGGGTAAAACATTCTGTTAGAAGACAAAGTTAAATGACTTAAATATGCCAGTGTGAGGGATTTGTACAGATCTATTTGTACGGAATCTGTTTGGTTCTCATTGTATTGGGGCTCTAGCTGGGATCCCCTGGTGTAGGTGCCCATTCTGTTTAACCACACCCACACTTAAAATTACAGTATTGATCTGTGAACGGATGCTTTAAGAGCATTCTTTGAGCTTTAGATAGACAATTTTACTGTTTAATAATCTTCCATATTGAAATTACCACTTTTATTTACTTATTGATGGATCTTATGTAGGGCTGTGCAGAATATAGAAATGAATCTGAAACATTTTTACCTCTCAGAAACTGAAAACTAGGAATTGTTAAATGCAGAAAGCAGTTTCTTAGAGGACCTTCCATGTGGAAGGAGGCAGAGCTGTGAGGAAGAGAGAGCCAGTGATCTGGCCCTTACTCGAGAGGCTTCTGTGGGAAAGCACCCATGTGAGCACCCGGAAGGTGTGCTGGGAAATGGGTTGGGAAGGCGTGTTGCCTCACAGGGACAGAGGGTAGCAGTGGTCTGTAGGTTAAGTAAGGGGCAGGCCTGGGTTTCGGGTAGAAGTACCTCATAGGCTTCAGCACCATAGGGGGAAGACGCCATCTCTGCCCTCCCCGGTTGTGACTGGGGCCAGCATGGAGCTGGCCCACACCAGGGGGCCGCAGGCACATTGGAAGCTGTCAGGATGACTCCTGTAGTACTGGGGACTAGTACGCCCTGTCCTGGACTGCACAGCAAGGCAGGAGACAGGATTCAAGGAGAAAGCATGGCTGTGTTTCAAATCATTCCCCCTCTGTCTGTTGTGTGTGTACATGTGTATACCGGTGCACATGCTCATGTGTGCTTCTGCATGTGGAGACCAGAGGTCAAGATCATGGTGCCGTCCTAAATTGCTTTCACCTTTTTTTTTTTTTTTTTTTTTTTTTTTTTTGAGACACTGTGTCTCACCGAACCAGGAGCCCACCTCTTCGGCTAAGCTGGCTGGTCAGTGAGCCCTGGGGATCTGTCTGCTGCTGGGCTCATAAGCAAAGCACTTTGCCACACCTAGAGTCTTACGTATGTGCTGGAGATCTGAACTCAAGCCTCATGTTTGTGCAGCAAGAAGTACTTTACTGACCAACCACCCCCCCCTCAGCCCCTCAAAGATTCCCTTGATTGTATATTGAAAAGACAGTTATGTAACTCTCCTTTTTTCATTAAGGAATAATTCTTCAAATTGTTACAAAGCAGTTTGAAGCCATTGTTACTGGGACTTGTGGGAGATGTCTGCTCTTGTGCCACTTGCCTCACAGTCCCTTCTGGCTTTAACCAGTCTACTTGAGCTGTGGATCCATATTTCACCTGGAGAGCTCAACTGTTGTGGAATAGAATATTTGTTTAAGTAAAGATGTGTTGCATTTGTTTGTGTTGCAGAATAATTGTTTAACGATGTAAAGACATGTTGCATTTGTTTAACTATGTAAAGATGTGTTGCATCTCTTTCACATTGCCTGTCTAAGGCACCTGGTTGGTCTAATGAAAAGCTGAATGGACAGTAGTTAGGCAGAGGAGGGATAGGCAGGGCTGGCAGGCAGAGAGAAAAAGGCCCTGGGTGGGGTGGGGGGGTGGAGTACAGCCAGCCAGGAGGAAGCAGGGAACCAGAAAGGACAATGCATAGATGAGGTAAAGCCTCATGGCAAGCACATAGATGAATAGAAATGGGTTAATTTAAGTTAAAAAATTGTGGTGGTATTGTGTTCCCCAAAATATTGTGCACCCTAATAAACTTATCTGGGGTCAGAGAACAGAAAAGCCACTAGATACTTAGGCTAGAAAATGGTGGCACACACACCTTTAATCCTAGCATTCCAGAGGCAGAAATCCCTCTGGATATCTGTGAGTTCAAGGCCACATTGGAAACGGCCAAGCATGGTGACTCACGCCTTTAATCCCAAGAAGTGAGCCTTTAATCCCAGGGAGTGATGGCAAAAACAGAAAGATATATAAAGCGTGGAGACCAGAAACTAGAAGCTTTTAGTTGATTAAGGTTTCAGGCTTTGGAGCAGCAGTTCAGCTGAGATTCATTCTGGATGAGAACTCAGAGGCTTCCAGTCTGAGAAAACAGGATTAGCTGAGGAACTGGCGAGATTCCTGTTACAAAAAATGTTAGGTAGAAACAATTCAGCAGGGTGGTGGTGCTGCATACCTTTAATCTCAGCACTCAGGAGGCAGAGACAGGCGGATCTCTGTGAGTTCGAGGCCAACCTGGTCTCCAAAGTGAGTTCCAGGAAAGGTACCAAAGCTACACAGAGGAACCCTGTCTTGAAAATCAAGAAAACAAAACAAAACAAACAAAACAAATCAAAAAAGAAAGAAAAAAAGATAAAAGCCTAAGCTAAGGCTGAGCATTCATAATTAATAAGTCTTGATGTCTTTATTTGTGAGTTGGTTGGTAGCCCAAAGAAAATTCCAACTACACCCAGCCTCTTGTAATTTTCTTTTTAAAATGTATAACTGGGCTCTACATTTTAGGTATTAAAATGGAAATTTAAAGTCTTATTTGAAGTTATTGAGTAAGTTTGCAGAAGTCATTGAGTGTTGAGAAAGCGGTCTCATAACATGTCTGGCTCTGGCTGTGTGAGGATGCTAGGACCTGAACGTTTTAGTGTGGGACTCACAGCTAGCTTCCTTACTGTCTTAATGGAGTGGGTCTGGGAAACTGTGGGTGTTGAGCAGGGGCTGAGTGCTGCGGGATCTCTAGGAGCAGACCTAAGGAGGCTGTCGGACCAGCAAGGATTGTGACTTCCACGCTCATGTTGTGTGCTTTATTTAACGAGTGGTTCTTCTCATACTTTGTATTTGTCCAAGAGCTTTTATGTGTGTTTACCATACCTCATTTTACAGTAAACTAGGAATAGATGATGGCTTGAAAAAGTCTGTGTTGAAAATTAGGAACTAGATACTCATCAGACATTTATGGTTAATGTCTCGTGTGCCAGGTATTTGGTTTCTACTTAGTTTTTCTGTCTCTTACTTGGACTGACTGACAGAAAAATAGTCAAGGTTCTACTGACTTGCCTTTACCTGTGGTGTTGAGGAAATAGTGTGTGGGATAGATTTTGTAGGTACAGAATGAGTGGTGGCTTTGCCCTAGTGAGACTGTCACCTCAGCCAGTTGAGCACCATGGGACTGCGAACAAGTCTCTGACTTACCTGCTAGTGCTGTCTATCTCGGTTGACAAGCTTTCTTTAAACAGCAGGGCACATTGTTTTTTTCCAGCTTCTAAGATGTTTTAAGTTTCAGTCCTTCATTCGTTCATAGTGTGTGTATTTGTGTGCACATATGCATGCGTGCACACCACAGTGTGTATGTGGAGATCAGGAGACACCTTTGGACTCTGCTCTCTCTGGCACTTGGGATGGCACTTGGCTGTCCACCTTTGCAGCAGGCACCGTTTCCTGCTGAGCCACTTTGCTGCTTTGTCGGCAGTTTAGTTCTCCATCATTGATGGCTTCCTGAGATGAGGAGACTCCTTTTCTCCCCTTGGGGACTCAAACCCAGGGCCTTGCTCCTGCAAGCAGGTGCTCACTACTGAGCCAGTTAGAAGCTTGAGGAGTGGGAATCCAGAAGAAGCTGGCTTTGTAATAGTGGTTTCCATCTAGAAGTCTGAGTGCGGGGTAATTGAGTTGGAAGAGGCAAATATTGACTGAGGGTCTCATTCCCATGATTAGGTCATGGCGGTGTCAGCTGATTCTGTGATTCTATGCTAGGTGTTGATGTGGAGAGTCAGTCCGTCTGTACGGTGCAGTGGAGCTGAGCTGCTCCGGTGGTCTGTGAAGGTGATGCTCAGACAGTGGGGCTGCTGCAGCACTCTAAATGTGGCGGCAGTCTGGCTTCAGTGCAGAGAACGGGTTCGAGTCCAGGCTTACACAGTCAGAGATGAACTGTCTCCAGAGGGGCTGCACTCCTGTAATTCCAGCATTGGTGGGAAGAGGCAGGAGAATTGCCATTAAGTTTGAGTTCCAGACCAGCCAGTGTTGCATATCAAGACCTGTCAAAACAAAACAAATCAAAACAAACTGGAAGAATTTCCCAGTTTCTTTACTTTTTCTCAGAGTCCAGCTATAACGCATTTTAAAACTGTGTTAAGCTTGAAGCTGCCTTCTTCCTCCTCCTCTTTTTTTTTTCTTTTCTTTTCTTTTTTAAGGTAGGGTTTCTCTGTAGGACTCTGGTTGTCCTGGAACTCGCTTTGTAGACCAGGCTGGCCTCAAACTCACTGAGATCCACCAGCTTCTGCCTCCCTAGTGCTGGGATTAAAGAAAATGCATTACCACTGCCTAGTGAAGCTGTTTTCTTAAGACCGCGTTTCTGGAAAATGCCGAGTTTTGAGCTGTGTTTTGAAACTTCAGCTGATAGTGCTACCTGGGAAGATTCTCATGCTGTTCATCCGTTCAGTCTGCATTTTGAATGAGAATTCCAGGCAAAGACACCAGAGGCATCATGAGGAGCCTGGAAGAGGCCAGCCAGTGCTGAGATCTGGCCCATATGCACAAATTTATTTATTTACTTATTATTTATTTACTTATTTATAAATAACTTTGCACAGAGGGCAAAGATAATATTGATTTGCCAAGTGGCTTGGATCCACAGGACTGTACTGTCTTGTTTTGAGCAGACAGATAACTAACCTTGTCTTTCATATATTTAGGAGGAGCGGACCAAAATTACCAATATGTTAAATACTGTATCTAAGGCGAATTTCATTTATGTAACTGGAGTAAAGCTAATAACTGTTAAGGAAGTTAAACTGGTTATCTTTTTTTTTAGTATTTTGGCTTTAAAACCAGTATTGCTTTAAATACAACTTGATCATGGAATACTTCTAAGATTCATTTAGCAAAGATGCTCAGATGAGCTACTAGAGTAGTGGTTCTCAACATGTGGATTGTGACCCCCTTTATGGTTGGGGGTCACCACAACACGAGGAACTGTATTAAAGGGTAGCAGCTTTAGGAAGGTTGAGAGTTGCTGTGTTAGAGGCTCAGAGCCAGCTCTGCTAGTCAGGTGGCTGTGGGATCTCTTAGCTGCAGGTCGGTAGGAAGTTGGAATTCAGTTCAGCCACTGGTCCGTGGAAGCTAGGCAGTGGGCTATGTTCAGGGAAAGACATGGCCACTGCCCACAGGAGCTAGAGGTGTAGGATTAATTCTGTGTCCTTTCTAAAAATGGAATGAATTTAGGGCATCTCTTCCTACGTAGTCATCAGGTGCGCGTGGGCTTCCGTGGCTTCTCATGACTCTTGTGTCCTCAAGAGTCATCTGCTGCGGGGATGCTGTGTGGGTGCTGGGTAGGGGTGCTACTGTGGAGGTGCTGCCATTCAGTGGTGCCATTCGCTGGTGATCTGCACGGGGAGTGAGGCTCGTAGAGGAGTTAGAGGAAAGCGCAGTGCAATGTGGGAAATTCTGTGAGAGGGAAGCCTTCCATGCCTGGTCACAGCTCTGCCTCCTACACGGCCTTGCTTATGCTCTCCCACCAGGGTGTGTTTGTGCAGTTGAAGATGCAGAGCTGACTTCTGCTGTTAAATGTCTGTACAGGAGAAAGATGAGCTAGATGTGAACTTTGGGGGAGGTGAGAGAATCATAGAGCTTTACTATTTTTATGCTTGGAATTCAAGGGGATAGCTAATTTGTAGACCCTCAACCAAGAACCCAATCCTTTGTCTCTTGTCTCTCCAGTCTTAAGCTCTCTGGTATTCCAGTGTGGAACCCCCAATTCACCACTTCTCAGCCGGGCTCTTGCTTCTCTGTTTCCACATAGCTCACCTTACCTTCTCTCACTTATTTATTCTTAATTTTTAAAAGATTTATTTTATCTGGATGATTGTATGTAGATTTTTTATGAACTTTAAAATGAAAGGCGGTCCAAAAATGTTGGTGGTACTCATGTGGGGCAGATTGATGGGTTTAAATTAAATAAGCAGCTGCTGTGTAGCTTGCCAGTCAGACAAGAGTGCACTCTGTGGGGACAGAGGTGACTGTGCTGGAGGGTTTTTCCTTCTTCGATAGACACCCTTGCCAGCCTTCAGCACTTGGATGAAGTGATCTTGAGATTGTCACTTACTTAATCCCCGAGTTGTTTGAAGGAGAGTCAAGAAAGGGAAAAGCAGTCAGAGAAGAAAGAGCACAGAAATTGCTGGTGCCCAGATTGGAGGACACTTTAAATAGTAGATATTTCATTTAAATTGAGGGTGGATATAAATAGGACAGTGAGTTGATCAGGTTTGGTTTATGTTTGAAAACATTTTCTCTGTCCTCACCTTTGAACTAGACATCCCGAAGGTTCAGTTTATTGTTTGATCTTTCCTTTCATAGTCTGAAGGAAGAGAGGAGATTTCTTGATAAGTGATTTGAGTTTCGTTAACTAGCTCTTGAATCTAATCATTGAGTTACTATTGCATGAGAAGCTCAGGGAAATGGCCTCAGAAAGCTCTCTCATTCCCTTCCCCACTCTGGGAGTTGATGGGGGAAGAAATCCACAGGACTTTGTTTTATTGGAGAGCAAGAAAGACTGCCGCAAGTCCAAACTAAAATGCTCCTAAGGCCGTGCACATTTGGAAGCAGTGAGTGTTACACTTCATTTATAAATGACTTTTCTCCCAGCACCAGATTTATTTTAGATGCTAATATTGGAACTGTAATTGACAATAGTAGTTGATTTTCTCCTTTTTAGAATAAAGGTCTCTGGTTGCTATAGCAACATCCCAGAAGATGTCTGTTGGGTCTAGTGGCAGTGTGTCAGGGGTTACCTGGTTGCTGAGAGAGACTGTGGTGGGTTTTGAGCTTCAGAGAAGAATTGGCAATGTGTGTTTCAGTTCTCTGTGGCCTTTCTCCTGAAGACTTGTCCATAAGAACTGTGCATATTTATGAATGACTTGAGGGACCCAGGAGGTGTTAAGCCTACTGTGTTGTAAAATTTGATTATTAGGACTGGACATACTTAATTTTGTTTCCCTCATAATAAAGTAAAGTTTTTTGGGGGGTAGGGGTAGGGAGAAGGGGTTATGTTCCATACAGATTAACTTTGAATACCATAGACTGGAAAATAATTTATTTAACTACCCCCATATGATTTTATTTGTGGAATAATTATAAATGTGTAGTTGTTTGGGCTTAAGAACAATCCTTCTAGAAAGGGCAGCTTGCAGGAGCTGTCAGCGTGCTCAGGGGAGAGGGTGGAGGACTGCCAGTTCTGATGCTCAGAACTTCTGATTTCATCCTTGGTTTCTCTTATCCAAATACAGTTGTGCTCCCAGTCATTTACAGAAATTAGCTTATTTATCATTACCAAGTAACTGCTTTAAATCCCCCAGGTTTCTAAAAGGATACTCTGTATATGCTGAGTTCTAGTGGCAGACACAGCATTGGTGACGTGTGCATTTGCCCTCAAGGCATTGTTAAAAATCTCCAGCAGGTACTTACTGAACTGCCCTTATGATCTCAGACTATCCCCAGGAAATGCTCCTTAGCACACCTAGCCAGAAACAAATTTTATTTTAATTTTTTTTGTTTGTAAGCATGTTTTGCCTGCATTAGTATCTGTTTGCCACATGTGTGTCTGGTGCCTGCAGAAGCCAGAAAATGGCATTAGATCTCTTGGAGCTAGAGTTACAGATGGTTGTGAGCCACCATATGGGGGTTGGAAATTGAACCCAGCTCCTCTGTAAGAGCATCAAGTGCTCTTAACTGTTGAGCTATCTCTCCAGCCCCCAGGAACACATTTTAAACTGAGCAATAAAATGTAAGGTAGGCAGTCATCGAGAAGGGAAGGTTTTAACACTAATTGTGGAACAGAAGCCATTTGGTACTTGAGACGAGTGGCTGCTTTTATCAAGTTAAACAAAGCCTTGGAATGTTTTCTCCATTCTGTTCTTTAATCACATTCATTGATCTTGGATTTCACTAAATTTGAGTCCCCAAGTTTGATTGCTTTTAAGTATAAATGAGGTTATCTCCCATGCTTTGGCAACTTAGAAGCTGGAAAACTGTGGTGTTGGAGGTGGACTTTAAGAAAGGTCCTCCATTCCAGTTCTCCGACTCCTGCTGCCCTAGGTGGACAGCCAGCATTTGCCCTCCCAAGGACTTTGTCAGCAAGGCTGCCTGCAGACTAGACCGTCCAGGCCATTCTGACTCCATAGTCTGTGTGGTATGGTGACCATATGCCACATGGCTATTCAAGTCGGTGTTCAGTGTAATTAAACATGTAGTCCAGACCCTGGCAAAGTCCAGATCCTCAGGTGTGACACATTTCAGTTGCTCAGAGGCCATATTTGGCTGATGGATATCCACCTGGACAGTGTAAATAAAACTATTTCTGTTGCTATAATGGTTGTGTTGGTGGTACTGGTCCAGATTGGGCTCCATCCTAAGGAAGAGGCACTAGAGGTGTCTTCTGAACAGGAGGTTTCTGCTAGGTGTGCTGGCCGGGAAGGTGTCTTCTGACTGGGGCTCATTAAAAGTGTCAGAGGTTTCTCCTCCTTCCTTTCTCTCCCTCCTTTCTGAGATGGTAGTACATGTACTTAAGATGGCAGAGAACTAATTTTTTAGTGATTTTTAAAGGCACTTCTTGGACTGCTCAGTGGGCAAACCACTTGGACATCCTGCCATTTCTAAATGGTGTGCCACCGCTCTTGGCTGGGTTAGGAAACTTTATTCTCATGAAACCACTTTACTGTGTACATTTCCCTAGACTCAGGCAGGGTTTGTGTGGCTTATTTTTGTACAGTTAGGCTTATGTGCCAAAGAAACTGCAGCAGATGAACTGGGCCAGCTTTCTTTTTTTTTTTTAATTTTTAAATATTTATTTTTCTATTATTAGCTTGATGCAGTATAAATTCTTATCTTAATAGTGAAATGTTTCATTGAAGCTTGCTCAGTAATTGAGTAAAACCAAAGCTTATTATAAGCCATAGTCATCCTAGGGTCCCCCCCCATATATATATATATATATATATATATATATATATAGCCTCCCTGGTTCTGTGGGTTGCAGTCTGATTGTTCTTGGCTTTATATCTAGAATCTACTGTAGAGCCAGTTTTCGATGTCTGTGTCCTTGGTAGACATGATGGTTCGTTTTAATTGTCAACCTGACAGATCTCAGTGAGGGATTGTCTAGGTTGGCTGGCTGTGGGGGATGGTTGAGGTAATGGAGGTGGGAAGACTGCCAGCTTGGGTGGCAGCATTCCTCTTCACTGGAGGGGATCCTGGATTGTGTAGGAGTGGAGAAAGCAGGCAGAGCACTAGCTGTCTGCTCCCCACTCTGTGGCTGCTGTTGGATGACTTAGCCACAAGCCCCTGCTACCTTGACTGCCCTGGGGTGATGGGCTGTATCCTGGAGTTGGGAGTCAGTCAACCCCCTTTCCTCGAGGTGGTTCTGACAATAACAGGAAAGGGAGCTAAGACAGCTGGTGTGTGTGTGCGGTGTGCTTGCACAGTTGCGTGTGCATGTACAACCCGAGCAATTTTTCTCAACATCACTGGGGCTACTTCTGAAGTTTGCCTCGGGGTTTTGTATTGGGGTAGTGTTTTAAAGAAATTTTTAGGACGGTGGTGTGTAGCTGATGAAATAGGGCCATCTGTTCAATATTAATGCTCACAGAGAATGGGGGGAGGTGAGTGGGCTCGGGTCATTTCCTCTCCAGTGTTCAGGAATGCGGACAGTGCCACGCTCGGGGCTCTGCTCTCCTTGAGTGTAGTAGGTAGAGAGCTGTCCAGCCTGTATCAGACCCTGAACTAGTTCTACGTAAACACTGTCTTCCTCTGAGCACGGCCAGAGGACGTGTGTGCTGTTGTGGTGATTGGAATCATTGTCAGATGCCATGCTTTGAAATATACTCTGTTGAATTGTTTCTGCTTCAGTTGGCTTAGTGGAGTTTGTGGCAATTGATTGCTTAAAACATTAGAAAAAGTTAGGAGGAAATGATTAACTTATTAGGAGTGTTTAGAAGAGTATTTCAGGAGAAAGCCCCATTTTGGTTAAACTGTGGTTAAATCCTATTAGAATTAAGACCCTAGCTCTGAGTAGGAAATATGGGCTCAGGCCGTGTGAAGTATCTGGGATGCTACTGCTTTGTGCCATCTGAGAAGGTTCATCTTGGGTCTGTCTTGGCCTCGGGGCTGTGTGAGAGGGCAGGTCTGGGCCCTACTAGCAATGTGAGACTCTCACCCCGTAGTTGGCAGAGAGCAGTGAGGCTGAGAGAGAAGAATACTTAGAAAGGAAAGATGAGCATGGCCGAGTGCATTGATTACGTGAACAGTGTTGCTCTTGTCAGTGTTCAGCAGAGTGTGGGATGGTCATGGTGAGCTGCATGGGCAGTAGAAAGGGCCAGGAGTGGTGGTGTTTCTTTAAAACAAAATGAAGACCCCAGCCCAAACCAAAGCCGTGAACGATAGCCTCCAGTTCCTTTTTTTCTCATAGTGTAATAATTTGAAGAGATTTCCTAATGTGATCATAGGTATCTCATTTCATTCAAAGTAGAATTTCTTAAAAGAAGCTGAACACAAGGCATACTGTACTGTATGTGTGTGGTTTCCTAGTGAAGCAAGCTCTTGTATATGCACTAAAAAATGGGGTCTACCAGGCTGGCAGTTTAACCCATGAGGCTGGAGTAGGTTCTCAGAGTCATTGAAAATTCATCGGCAGGTCCAGTAATTGACTAAGATGCACACTTGTGCGTCTTACCAGGAATACCCCTCCAGTCTGTACTCAGGGTGTGCTGCATGTGGCGGCTCTTGCTGTGGGAGCTTTAATGTGCCCAGTTTTTACTGTATTTTCAGTAGGTCACACTTGCAGTTTTTCTGATGCTTTATTCTTCATCTACAATATTTGAGTTAGTATTGTTTTCTCGTACCTATGATTAGAGGAGAATCTTGTTCCTGCAGTGACAGGTATCACATGAGTAATGCTTGAAGAAAGCTTTCCACAGAAGACGTGTCTGCCAGTCCTGTGGAGCAATAGCTGTTTCTGCAGATGACTGGGTTTCATATTTAAATATTGCCATGAACTCATGGATCCAAGCGCACCGTCTGCTGCAGTTGTTACCCTCCTTGGTATCGAAATGACCCATTTTTCTCTGCTGGAGGTGGACTTCCTTAGTAGTTGGTGCCACCCTTGATGAGCTCTTTTGTGTGATGGCATCTTTTAACTTTGGATGCTCCAGGTCTAGATTTGGCCATTTTGTCAAGGACTTTGAGAGCCTCTAGTTGGGGATCTAGGACCATGGTCTGGGTCTGGGGTGCTTTTGCTGTGCAGCCACTGTTTGCTAAGACTCCAGTAACCAGAGCTACGTGAGTTGTAGGACTAAAGATCCAGGGCCATGGTGTGGTGGCAGAACACTTGATCCCTCCCCTGAAGTAGTTCAGGACCCCAGGCTTTGACTTGGATGGCGTTGTTCTCATGCTGGTATCTCTGTTCATGCCAAGCAGCTGCTTCTCTTCAGAATTTCTTACTTGCTTAATCCCATAAGGTGCAGTGGAACACTCTTCACAAAGACTGGACCGATGGGCACCTGTCAGGGACGGATAATAGATGCAGAGAATTCTGTACTGATAGTAAAATGGCGGCCCCTCACGTTCTGTTTGAGTGCCGCTGAGGGAGAAGAGGCCAGACGAAAAGGAGTGAAAAGTGACCTGGAGGCTTCTATCCCTTTCAGTTCGCTTGTTTGTGTTTGTTTTTCCAGACAGGGCTTCTCTGTGTAGCCCTGGCTGTCCTGGAACTCGCTCTGTAGCCCAGGCTGGCCTCAGGCTCAGAGATCCACTTGCCTCTGCCTCCTGAGTGCTGGGACTAAAAGTGTTCACTACCATCGCCTGGCTCCCTTTGGTTTTTTGATACAGAGTCTCTTTTTATTGTTCTGGTTGTCCTTGAACTCCCTCTGTAGCCCAGGCTGGTCTCAATTTCACAGAGATCTGCCTGCCTCTGCCTCCCGAGTGCTGGGATTAAAGACATGTGCCACTATGCCTGGCTTGAAGACTTTTTCTAAAGAGTATATATTTAAAATTTTTACGCATTCTTATTTCATGTGTATGAGTGTTTTGCCTGCATGTATGTATGTGTACTATATTTGTGCCTGGTGCCCACAGAGGCTAGAGATGGACATAAGATTCCTCTATAACTGGAGTTACAGGCAGTTGTGAGCCTCTATGTGGGTGCTGGGATCCGAATCGAATCTGTGTCCTCTGCAAGAGCAGCCAGTACTCTTAACCTCTGAGCCAACTCTCCAGCTCCATTATGGCTGAGTAATCTTAATACTCAGGAGGCAGAGACAGGTGGGTCTCTGTGAGTTAGAGGCCAGCCCAGGATATGTTGTGAGACTTCCATCTAAAAATATATACATAAGCTGGGCAGTGGTGGCACGCGCCTTTAATCCTAGCACTCGGAGGCAGAGGTAGTCGGATCTCTGTGAGTTCGAGGCCAGCCTGGTCTACAGAGCGAGATCCAGGAAAGGCGCAAAGCTACACAGAGATACCCTGCCTCGAAAAACCAAATATATATACATATACATGAATATATATATATACATACATATATATATATATATATGCATAAAAGAAGTGTTCATAATCTATCACATTCTGGGGACATATATCTGATTGGTGGTTGAGGGTGAGCGTGAGTGAGAACTCTACAGTGAATGGCTGAAGGTGACAGCTGACTTCTTTTTCCCTGAATGGTTACATTTGCTGTTTGCATTGCTAGTTTCAGTTTTCATTAGACTTTGGCAGCAATGCAAAGATGGACCTATGTGCTGCAGAAGGCAGGCCACACAAGTGGCTGGCTCAGGACTTGTAGTCAGAAGTAAAAGTTCTCTATGCTTTCACTCACTGTCCAGTGACCTAAGTAGCCCCAGAAGAGATGCTGAAGGCCATCCGAGGTGAGTGCCAGCGGTGGTCACTGCTGGTGACACTGCCATTCTCTTCAGTGACAGTTGGTATTGTTCTTCTGGGTGCTCTGCCAGTGCTGCATGCAGGCTGGCTAGCTTAGGGAGGAGTGGACACACGGGTAAGGAAGGGTCAAGAGCCAGGTCCACAGACTACACAGTAGACTAAAGGAAGACCTTTGGAGAAGGTGAGCTGAGTGAACAGTGGCCGCTGAAGGAGCTCGTGGTAGGGACTGAGGAGCGAGCCATATTAGAAGCCAGGCAGCAATCAAGGCCAGAACGCATGCTAGAAGCCAGGGATTTCAGAGGCTTATGATTTAGAAATCAGAAATCTCCACACACTGAGAGAGGCGGTGCAGAGAATGGGCTCCGGCTCATGGCGCATGGCATGGAACTTGAGTCTTCTCATGGGTAGTGTTGCAGGTTCAGAGCCAGTGACTGTAGATGATAGCACTTGGAGTTTGGCACCTCCCTCTCTTCCTGGCCATGCAGGGCTTCTGGTCAGCTGGAATTTACTGGTGCTGTGTGGCAAGTTAGGGTCTGTGAGGTTCTCTTCTCTCTCAAAGTCAACAGATTTAGATGATCCTGCTCCATAAAATCTTAATCTGTGCAGAAACTTGGAGCGAGATCGGCTTTTGGAAGCAGACCACAAGATGTGATATGGTATACCACTGACATGTGGAAGAGACGCATCTTGAAGCCTTCCAAGTCCCACTTTGCAAACACTATTACCACATGCTATTTTCCTTCATAAAAATAACATTTTTGCTCTGGATGTCTTACTCACCAAAAATATTTGTACTGTTTTGGGGGGACTGAGGATGGAACCTGGGCTTGTGCATGCTAGGCAAGCACCCCGGTCTCATTTGCAAGCATCTCAGAAATAGAACTCATGAAACTGAGTGAGACTGGGTCTTGGAAGAAGCCTGAATACTTAAAGAAACCCTTGCAACTCCTGCTTGATGACTGTGTGGACATGGCTGTCCTAAGGCAAAGCACACATGCAGCCTGTAGTTCAGAGGGAGTGTTTGGAGGTCACTGTCTAGTCCAGTCCCATCATGTTCTGCAGGTGAGGAAATGTTAAGAGGTTTTATAGTGAGCAGCTATGAAATAGGTGGAGAATCACTTCCCAGATGCTCAGCACTGGGCCTTCACCAGAGCCTAGCGCTGCGGGGAAGTTTCCCACCTCACTTTCATTTGCTTGGTGCAAAATTTCCCCACAGTTGGGAGAAGTTTCTAAGTTGGCATTTACTCCTAACCCTGTTGATAGAAGAAAGGTCGAATTCTCCTGAAGCGTTAACATTGTCTTATTGAAGAGGACCCAAATATATCTGTGGGGAGATGCCAACAGTTTTAGATTATTAGGGTGGTCATGAGGGAGATGAGGTGTTTCTGGCCCTCATGGTTGTAGGCTCAAGTGGCTTTCATTGGCCTGTGTTATCCACAGAGCTGTCACATTGGAGGATAGAGATTCTATTTCTCAGGTAGATGATGCCTCACCCAGTAGTCAAGACTTAGGTCCAGTGAATCGATGACGTTGTTATAGTTTACATACTCAAGCTCTGTAAGGGGTTCTGTTTGAAGTGAAGGGTGCTTACATCTGCCAGAACCATTACTGAGCCTTTCTAGTAATTTAGTTTCTTGAAATTGAAATGAAACTTTCTGAACACAGCCTTACTGAATATGGATTTCAGAGCCGTGCTAATGCTTCTGTCTCTGCAGATTCTGAATTGATCTGAGTTTGGCAGTGAATTATGGATGTGTTATTTCAGGAAATTTGCACATGCTCTGCTTTAAAGCACTGATGATTTCTGTAGAATGCTGTTGTGTGCATTGGCTCACTCAGTGACGCTGAACCCATCAGATGGCCGCATTGTCCTCTAGGACTGCGACCAGAATTGATGAGATGAAGCAGGCCACAGCTGCTTAGTTTCTCAAACTTCAGATTTTTCAAAATGAGTCTTATAAATAGGGTGAGATACATTATTTTGTTGTGGACATTTTTTTTTGTGCAGTTTGATAATAGTTCATGTAGTCTTTTTCTTAACATAATTACTTTTGTAATTCATTTTCTTCTCACATTGTTTATTTTGAAGGAAAAGCATGTTAGAAACAATGTAGACCTACTCCTCATACTGGGTTGCCTTGTCCAGCCTTAATACACAAGGAGATGCTTAGTCTTATTGCAACTTGATATGCCATGTTTTGTTGATATCCATGGGAGGCCTGTCCTTTCCTGAACAGAAATGGAGGGAGAGGGGATGGGGAGGAGTGGGAGGAGAGGAGGAAAGGGAAACTAGGCTGGGATGTAAATAAATGAATAAATGAATTAAAAAAATCCGTAGATAACATCTCTGACTTTTAAGGCCGTCTATCCATTTAAGATGCCAGAAAACACGGACTGCCCCTAGAAACTAGCAGGCCTGCGAGTGCTTCTTCGGCTGTCTGTGTGCTGACAGGGTGCCCCAGGCGCTCGACCCTGCTGTCGCTGCCTGTCTTCCCACATGGTGTTCACAGATCGTTGGATCACTGGTATATGATGCACTTTAGTTTTTCTGCGTTACTATCTATTTTAATTACTTTTTCCTCATCCTTGGAAAGTTTTTCTTTCCAGTCAAGAAGTATCCATCTTAGGGGGTCCTTGGTTTATTGCCAGTTTTTTATTTGACACACGTGATTAATAACATTTGTATAATAATTTTTGTTGTGTTATATTCAGTGTATGTTTACATCTCAGTTCTGTAAAGATCTTTCCTCTGTGCTTTTTCAGTGTACTAGTTTCAAAGGCGAGTTTTAGTTTGGGGTACAATACTGGAAAGGAGATAGAGATTGTGGTTGGGATGGGCCTGCCCGTAGTGGCCTGGAGGCTGTGTCATGGCAATGGGTGTGGGGTAGTGCTTTCGTGCCCAGTGTACTCTAGCTTTCTTGAGGTGTGTGTGAATGGTTTGCCTGCATGTATATCTGTGCACCGTGTGTGCCTGGTGCTCATGGATGCCAGAAGGGCATCAGATCCTGTAAAGCTGAGTGAAAGATGGTTGTGAGCCACCATGTGTGTGCTGGGATCCAATTCTGGATCTTCTGTGAAAGCAGCCAGTGTTCTAACCATTGGGCCATCTCTCCAGCCTCCTGTTCACTGCTCTTTTAGGTCTTGGAGGCTCGCCTGTGGCTTAAGGCTAGCCTTGGTGTTTTCTAAATAACACTGAGATGGTTCTTCTGTGAAGCTCCCCCAGAGGTGGACGGTATGCATGCAGTCGGAGCCTGTTGGCTCCCCTGTACCCTAATGGTACCAAGCTGGATACATTCTATCCTTCTAACATTTTCCTTGAAAAGAAAAAGGAACTCGCTGACTTACTTAGCAATTCTGTGATGCCTAAAGCAATTCAAGCTTCTTGGTTGGGGAGATGAAGGACTTTTGCTTTCTGTGAAGTGTGATTCATAGAGACTCACTTGTGTCATATTGACCCTGCTTGTTACTGTGTTTCCTTCTCTCAGAGAGCTCCAGGCTCATTGAGCAGACTGGCAGATGTGCTCTGCCTTTGGCCTGTTTATGTGAGGCTGCTCCAGGATACAGCAAGAGCTAACTAGAGTGGCTTGAGCGAATTCCCATGAGGTTCACAATTCCCACCTATCGGGGACTTTTTCCCACCCATGTTTTATGTTTCCAATTATTTTGAACACAGATGTGATATTAGAAATATAATGAATATTTTGATGTATCATTTATACTAATTAAAAGTTTTAATTATATTTATTTATTTTGTGCACGCAGGCCCATGGATTTCAGAGGACAATCTGCAGGAGTCAGATTGTGTTGGGCTTAGTTTGATGGCAAGCATATTTACTGGCTAGTTTTGCCACCTGTTCTCCCCCATCCCCTTTCATTTTTTTTTTGGTTTTTCGAGACCCGGTTTCTCTGTGTAGCTTTTTTTGCACCTTTCCTGGAACTCACTTTGTAGACCAGGCTGACCTCGAACTCACAGAGATCCACCTGCCTCTGTCTCCCAAGTGCTGGGATTAAGCTCCCCTTTCGTTTTTGAAGACAGACTGTCGTATAGTCCAGGCTGGTCTGGAACTTACTCTGTAACTGAGATTGGCCTTGAACTCCTGATCCTCCTGTCTTCAAATCCCAAGTGTTACATAAAAAAACAAAACAAAACAAAAAACAAAACCCAAGATTACTTAAAAGCATCTGCTACTGTATTTGGCCCCAAAATTATTAATAATTGTAAAAAGTACAAAAGTGCTTTGGAAATGCTGAGAGTCAGCCATGTGGCCATTTTCCTGGTCTAAGATGGGGTGGGGGCAGGTGGGCAAGTGTCATTGTATTAATTCTTACTTTGAAGTGAATTTAGTCATAATTTTGAAATTTTTGCTTTTCATGTATGTGCGTATTTGCTTGAATGTGTTCCTGTGCACCATGTCCAGGCCTGGTGCCCACAGGGGTCAGAAGCGGGCATTGGAGTCTCTGGAACTGGAATTACAGATGGTTGTGACCTGTGGGCGCTGGCGCCTGAACCTGGGTCCTCTGCAAGAGCATCGAGTACCTTTAATCACTGAGCCAATTTCCAGCTCCAGTCACGTGTTTCCTTTTCCTTTTAAAATAGGCTACTTAGAATATGTTTTTCCCCATCATTTCAGCCATGACAGACTATTTTGGGGCTTTATGCAGATGAGCACAGAAAGAATGCCTGACACTCATTTTCATGTGAACTCTTGTGCCGCTTTTCTTAAGCAGAAATGGCTGAGAGTGGGTTTGTTCTGTTAAAATCAAAAGTTGCTTTTACTGCCTAGAGTAACACATTTACCTGGCTAGAGCTGTGTGACCAGGACCAGTTTACTGCTGTAAACACTGATGCAGGATTGGGGGGGGGGCACGGACACACATGACTCATCTGGTGGCCAGAGGATCCTTCTAGCAGGGCAGACAGAGAGGAAGTGAGGGGCAGCACTCACCCCGTGGCCAATGGATCCTTCAGCAGTGAGAAGGAACAGAGCTCAAAAGAATGTCATCTTCCCCCCTGAATGGACCAGGCAGTAGACCCTGAGACCTTAGTCCACTAATCAGTGTATACAACTTTTTGTGGTTTCTGGGCGTGGCAGGGCAGGGTAGGGGGTGGGGTGGCTGTGATGTAGGCCTTAAACTTTGTATGGTTTTGCTCTTACAGAGACTTAATGTCCTCAGGTTGCTTACCGTCTCCACCCTTATCCAAAGCCTTGCTGGAACTCATTTCCCGAGCTAGCTCTCCACTTCATTACTCACCAGGTTTACATGCTTGCTGTGTGCAGGACAAGAGGTGGAGCCATGACTGTAAAAGTCGTTCTTGAGTCCTGTCCTTGAAAGTGCTCTTGGTGTGGAAGAGGTGTTGGGGCAGAAAACTGTGAGGTCATAAATTATGGCAACAATAGCTGCCATTCTGGAAACTTCCCAGTTGAAACAGTCCCCTCTGCCCTTTGCGGAGTCTCGGTGGGAAGTGATAGGCGTTGGTTAACTTCGGTCAAGGCCCAGAGAAGACGAAGCAGTTTACCCTGTGTGGGACACGGTCTGTGAAAGCAGATGAGGTCGGCACCTCCGAAGACAAGTGAGGCAGGAGGAAAGGGCCCCTGAGTGGCTGTCACAACTCAAGGGAGGCCTGGGGTGTGTTGTAAATCAGGTGACAAGTACAGGGCACATTCAACGTTGGACAGTCTGTGTCAACTGAAGTTGAGATCAGGTTTGATGTAAGGTTAAGGAGAGAAGAAAAGGCAAAGTCATTGTTACTTTTTCTTTTTATGTTGTACTGCTGCTCTCTGTCTCTGTCTCTGTCTCTGTCTCTGTCTCTCTCTCTCTCTCTCTCTCACACACACACACACACACACACACACACACACACACACACACACGTACACACACACCCTTAAGTGAGTAAAGGTCTTTTGGGTTCCTGGAGGAAAGCAGTAGAGCGAACAGGTCCCGCTTCAGTCCTGTGCCAGGCCTAGGAACGGCACTGGACTGTGTCTTACTGTTGGTGAGTTGTGCTGTTGGGGCACTTTGTAAGGAAGTATTCTCCTCTATATGTAAACATGGCTCATCAAAGGGATTGCTTTGATGTGAGCGTGTTAATGTTCTTAGGCTTTCTGTAAAAGAGGATGGATTTCTGGGTGGCAATGCCAATTTAAAGTGGTAGACTCCTTGGATTAAAAACTCCTCAGGGTCTCTCTCTAATTCCATGGTTCCAGCCAGCAGCTGCTGAGAGCTGCTTTTGAGGCAGTTGAAGCTCCCATTTTTGTCTAGAAGAGCATCCCACTGATAGGAGTGGAATAGTGCCTGTGCTGAAGAATGGACAGAGTCCTTACTTATGGCAGGGAGCCAGAGGCCGCTTGAATTCACAGATAGCCGAGGAATCACGTGGTGCTCCTTGCACCATCAGAAAGAGGCTGCAGAGTTCACTCTGCCTGTGCACAGGCTCCTGGCTGCTCTGATTCTGCCCACTGTAGCTCAGCTGGGCAGATGGAGCGGGAACGTGCTGCTGCTGCTGCTGCTGCTGCTGCTGCTGCTGCTGCTGCTCAGGGATTGAAACCGTACTTCTAAGTCCAGTTTACACTCAACAGGAACACTGAAGTGATATCGGATCCTAAGAGCTTCATTCAGGTTTGGGCAGTGGCTCTTCAGATTGCCATGCATTTATCAACGCTTCTCTTGTCACTGCAGGTGGTGATGGATTAAGCTACATCTGTAGATAGCTTAAACCAGTGGACTTCCACTTTAGGAACTACTAAACACAACATTTTCAAGTACTTTGGAGACTTCCCATTTCTAGTTTATCAGCCGTCTCAGAGGCTGATGGGAAGGAAGGCCCCGTAGTACTCCTACTTACTCTGTTCTTGGGTGCTTGAGGTTTTAAAATATTTGGAGGGCTAGAAAGGTTGTTGATGTTTAGAAATTTTCATTTCTAAATGAAATGAAAGCAGGAGCAGACTGCTGTCTGCTTCCAGCAGCTCCAAGTGACCTCCTTACCTGGGAGTGGCTTGTCTGTCCTGCCCCTCTGCCGTCAGGCAGCTCACCTCACCTTGCTGCTGTGGGCTGTAGGCAGCTGCTAGCTCCCACTCCTGCCTTCACATGATGTTTCCTCCTCAGGAGCCTCAGCTGCCAGCTCCTGGGACTTCCCTGACTGAGGAGTAAGAACCAGCGGTTCTCAGCCTCAGGGAACAGAGCTTGTTGGGAGACCAAGGAACTGGTTTTTCCTGAGCAATTTCTACCTTGTTTTTTTTTTTTACATTTTTATCTAGACTAGATCTGACAAGGCGTTTAGGTAGCACTCTTGTGAAGCTTTTGGTAGAAACACTGAAAAAATAAGTAGGTCTCTCACATTGTAAGTTACTCTCCACCCCCACCCCCTACAGGGTTTCTCTGTGTAGCTTTCCTAGAATGAACTCTGTAGCCCAGGCTGGCCTCAAACTCACAGAGATCCACCTGGCTCTGCCTCCCGAGTGCTGAGATTAAAGGTGTAAATTACTTTTTTTTTTGGTTTTTTGAGACAGGGTTTCTCTGTGTAGCTTTGCGCCTTTCCTGGAACTCACTTGGTAGCCCAGGCTGGCCTTGAACTCACAAAGATCTGCCTGGCTCTGCCTCCCGAGTGCTGGGATTAAAGGCGTGTGCCACCATCGCCCGGCCGTAAATTACTTTTAAAACAACAAATACTGTGAAGACCTGTGGTGTCTGTACTTAAAGCCACATCTCTAGGCAGCCTGCACAACACACTCTCATGCTAAGAGTGACATTATTTTCAATAAGGAAGTAAAAACTCCTCTTAACACTGAAGTATAAAGAGAAATCACTTCTCCTCAGTCTCTTAAGTTGTTCTTGTCATGAGACTGGGGGATGGAGAGTCTGGAACTTTGTGCTCCCCAGCCAGGTGTGGCCATTGAAGAACTCACATCCTCCTACACCTTGCTAATTCAGGAAGAGGAGCCCTGCATTCCTAGGCTAGGCTTCACAGAGTCAGAGACATGAGGAAAGTGGCCTATTTTGTTTTCCTCTTTTGAAATATGCTTAATAAGATTTACTTCTGAGCTTCATTTCTCCTGTTTCTATCTTTGTACGTACAGTTGATTTTAAACTTTCTTTTGGCTATTGTAAAAATTGGAAGGTAGAAGTCCAACTTGCTGCATTGATCTTTAAGACAAACACAGCTGACACGAATACAAGGGAGTTGACAGTTCTCAGCTATGGCAACAGTTTGCAGATTTTGGCATGATAGGTTAAAAACTCTTTAATGTTGCTCTGCCTGCCATTTGGGAGTCAAGTGCCTGGCTGGCTGGCGAAGATCAGGGGTGGGATTGCTTCTGAGATGGTGCTGTTTTCACAGGAGTAGCTGCTTCCCTCTCAGAGTCCTGTGAGTTGAGTGTGGTCTGCCTCCCTTGCTAAGATTTTTAATCTATTTTTATTTATGTATATATATATATATCTGCCTTTGTGAATTTGTGTGCACCTTGTGTGTGTAGTGCCTGTGGAGGCCAGACAAGGCCATTGGAGCTGGAGTGACAGGTGGCTTTGAGCGGCATCACATAGGTGCTGGGAATTGAACTGAACCCGGGTCCTCTGGAAGAGCAGCTAGTGCTTTTAACCGCTGAGCCGCCTCTGCAGCCCTCTTTTGCTTATTTCCATTAGTTGTTTTAGTGAGTATTTAGCCTTTAAAAAGTAACTGTTTAATTGGCTCCCTAGCATTTTGAATATAACTATTTTGGTATACCCATTTATGCTATCTTTTTTTTTTAAATTTATTTTTATTTTATGTGCATTGGTGTTTTGCTTACATGTAGGTCTGTGTGAGGGTGCCAGATCTCCTGGATCTGGAGTTATAGACAGTTGTGAGCTGCCATGTGGGTGCTGAGAATTGAACCCTGGTCCTTTGGAAGAGTAGTCAGTGTTCTTAACCTCTGAGCCATCTTTCTAGCCTCAATGCTATCTTTTCTATTTGTTGTCCTTACTAAGAAAATGAATATGATTTTAGACAGAATAAACATTATTAATAGTTTGGGTGCTGTTTATCTCCTTTGTTTTCTCTGTGGTGATCCCTTCGTGATTTGGAATAATTTGCTTTTTACATTGATGCTGTAATATTTTTTAATTAAGCTCAGATTTCTATGTCTTTAGTTTGAAACAAACAAGTTTAAATTGAATGTTTAGTTAGTGTTATACTACTGACTTCAAAAAGGAGTGTGTGTGTACTCTCAAGTGCACATATATGTCTACCTGTGGAGGCTGACTGTGGCTTTCTCCATCCATCCATCCATCCATCCATCCATCCATCCATCCATCTCACTTTCCACCTTATTTTTTGAGACAGAGTTCTCACATTCAATAGTGGCTGGCCAGAAGAGTCTGCAGGATCTACCTGACCCTGCCATTCCCTAGTGATGGGGCTACAGGTGTGCACTGGCACACTGAGCTTTTACATGGTGCTAAGGTCCAAGCTCAGGTCTTCATGTTTGTACGACAAGCACTTTCCCCACAGCGTCCTTCCCAAGCCTCACTGCTGACTTTCGAGAGCACTAATACACTGTGAGTTTACACAAGCCATTGACAGGGCATGGCTTTGGACTGGAACAAGCCATGGCTTTCAGAGTGGCAGCAACAGAAACATCTTGGAACAGAATAGTCCCCCATATTTTGGTTGACAAGGTCAATTTGTATTGTTACCACATACTCAAAACAGTTTGATACATCATAATTTATGCTGTAATTAGAACAAAGGGACTTTAAACATCATGGGATGGAAAAGAGGAGTTGATTTAGCACAGAGTATCAGATTGTCTGAGAAACTGCTGGATTGTCTCCTGAACTAGACCTGGGAATGTTGGTGCCAGCATGTGTTCTGGAAGGAAGAGTGGCCGGCCTGTAGAGTTGCTGTAGGGAACTGCTCCCTGCACTCTGTTCCCTGTGTGTCATAAAGGAGCAGGCTGATGGCTGCAGGATCTAGAGCGTGGACGGCTCAGTGCTCTCACCATTCAGTCAGTACAGTGCAGGCCTTGGGCTCAGCAAGCGGGAGGCAAACACAGGTCGGGACGCTAGGCCAGCTTGCAGGTAATAGGATAATTTCGATGGAAACCTCTGGAGTTTTTTTTTTTTTTTTTTTTTTTTTAAACACAAACCCTCTTACAACAACTGAGTTCAGCAACATTAACAGTGTGCAAAATAACCACACAAAAGTTTATACAGATTAGGCGAGTTGGCACACACCTCTAACCCCAGCTCTCAGCGGGTGAAGGCAGGAAGATGGAAGCCTATGACCTTCCTTACCTACATAGGAGTTCCAGGCCAGCCTGCCTAGAAAGCAACCAACAAAAGAATTTTTTCTGCTAGCCATGATCATGTGGGCACCAAAATTGAAAATACAGTACCATTTGTAATTGTTCAAAAGTATTTAGGTCTAAGTATAATAAAACATGTAATCCACACAGGTCTACACACTCACCCTCCTGTTCAGTCGTTGACTGAATGTCGGCTGCCCTTTCCCGAGGTGTTACCTTGAACCAGAGTTAATTGAGAGCAAACCCCGAGCTGGATAGCCTCAGTCCTGTAATCCTACTGGCATGTGGGCGCTGGAGGGAGGGGGTCAGGAGTCCATAGCTGTGCTTGCTCCACGGTGAGGTCAGTGCTCTCTTGACCTACGTGAGATCCTATCTCAAAAGACCCAAAAGCACTCAGAAAAAAGCAAACCAAAACAAAACAAAAACCCCCAAACTACCAGAAAACAAACCTCCGAGTTTGAGTGTGGAAATATAAAACTATTACTTTTACATTTTCTTTTAGGTGTGTTGTATGTGCCTTAGTGTATGTGTGTGCACCATGTGTGCAGGAAGTCAGAGAGGACAGTGGACCTCCTGGAGCTGGAGTGACAGGCAGTCACAGGCTGCCTTATGGGTGCTGGGAACTGAACCACGGT
This sequence comes from Peromyscus leucopus, assembly GCF_004664715.2. Lineage (NCBI taxonomy): Eukaryota > Metazoa > Chordata > Mammalia > Rodentia > Cricetidae > Peromyscus > Peromyscus leucopus. The sequence continues at coordinate 9,782,163 of NC_051082.1, forward strand.
CCCAGGTGTGAGAGACAAGTACCTCATCTGCCAAGCAGCCCCTAAAACTGAATTTGCAAGACAAAATCCAAGGCTGGCAGGGTGACTACTCAGCTGGTAAAGGTGCTTGTTGAACAAGCCCGGCGTTGGCGACCTGAGCTTGATCCCCCAAACCCACATAAAGATGGAAGGAGAGAGCAGAGCCACAGAATTGCCCTCTGACTCCCACAAGCTGTGGCACCCCACCCCCACATTAAGACAACAACAACAACATCAACAATAAAGGAAATTGTCAGGGTTCAAGACCGAACTCTCCTTGAGGCTCTCAACCTCATGTCCAGGACCTGACTATAGGTTGTGCAAGTCAAATGGTTGCTCCCTGAGACAGTCAGCCGAGGAGCTGGGCATGGTGGTGCATACCTGCAACTCCAGCACTCAGGAGCTCAAGGTCGTCTCAGGTACAAAGGAGTTCTTGGCTGGCTTGGGTTACAGGAGGCCCGTGTTAACAACAGAATTCAAACAAAAATTCTTAAGACCTTGAGAACCCCCCCAAATTAAAAAGTAAAAACAGGTTACAGAGTGGGAAAACAATCTTGCAGCGAAGCATCTGGAAAAGGACCAGGGCCGAGAAAATAGGAAGATCTCCCAGAGGTCAGAAGGAGAGAACCAGCAGCCCAGTTAGAAGAATGAACAGATGGATGAGCTGTGGACTGGGTGTTGGGCTGAAGAAGAGATTCCGAGTATTAGACATGAGGAGCCCAGCTTCTACCTACAGGGAGCTCTGCGGCTGAGCTGAGGGTGGAGGGCTGCATCGCTGGTGTGCAGGCACAGGGTCTGTAGAACACGGTAGTCACTCTGTACGAGCTCTCAGTTCCTTGAGAGTAACTTCTCACCCACAATGCAGTCTAGCAGCTGTGCACTGATCGTTTATCCCACAACATGAGGACGCCTTCACCTCAGTGTGCCACAGCGGGGGAATAAAACCAAGTGACCAGTGACTCTCGAAAGCAAAACACAGTGTGTGTTCGTACGCTGAGGTACAAGGTTTTAAAGCAGAGGATAAACTCTCCATGTGCACAATAGGTTGAATAAATCATCTCCAGGGGCATGTAACATTCTTGAAATGATGAAATACAGACATTGGGAAGAGGCCATTGTTGTCAGGGTTTGGGGGCAGTGGGCACGGGAAGGAAGTGGTGTGGTTGTAAGGGGGTGTTTGTGTGTGCAGGACACATGCAACTGCCCTGGCTGCGGTGCTGGCCCTCCCTGGTTTTGCAAGCAGCCCCAGAGGTATCCGATCTGTCAGTGCTGTTTTGTGCACTTGCAGCGTGCATCAGTGATTTTCTAAAATTGGAGGTAATTAAAGTGAATAGACATGAATGCCTGCCTTTTACTCGGTCAGGGATCATCTTCTGTTTTGCTCTTGGCATCAGTTGTCCCCAACCCCCATATAAGTTTAGAGCTCAGATCAGCATCTGTTTCCTTGACTAGTTGTTGAAATTTGAGCATCTTCGAACAATGTAGTAGCCTTTAATTTGAGCATAGCAACCCTCCCCACCCCACACACTTCCCTTCCCCTCTCTCCTCTCTTACTATTCACAAGATCTTGCTGTATAGACCAGGATGGCCATGAACTTACTTCTTCTGCCCCAGGCCAGGCCTGCCCTCTCACTACCGTTTTTTATCTGAGTCTTGAGCTCACACCAATCAGAAACAAGCAAGAAGCAGCGGCCTCTTCCCACCCCCATCCCCGGCCCCCGTGGTTTTAGAGATTCCTTCATGTGTAGAGTTTCTATGGCTAATAATATCATCTGTGACATGACAATGGTTTTGTCATTTGTTAAATGTTATACAAAGTGTGGCACTGGAGAGGCCAGTGATGTTGCTCAGGTTATTGTAGTCCTGGAAAGACATGAATAAACGCAGTGAATGAGAAGAAAACTGACGCCATTGTTGGCACTCTGGAATTCCAGAGGGACTCACATTGTAGCTAAAACCAACCCTGTATTCTCACTGTGTTCAAGAGCCTTTTCACTGATTTCTGTTGAGAGGAAAAGCCCTTTTTAACTTAAAAAAGAAAAAGGAAAAAGGGCAGTGCTCACCAGGCCCTGTGGAGTATTAGGATCTTTGAGCAGCAAGTTGTCCTTTCTCTGGGAAATTGCCTGTTAAAGTCAGAGAACTCCTCAGAGTGTGTATGGTGTTTGCTCAAACGGCACAGTAGGGTGAACATAGAACCCAGATTTAATGGGGCACATGGTCACATCTCCAGATGTATCATTAGCATAATTATTTTTCTGTACAATAGAAATATAATTTTAGGATGCATGTATGTGTTATAAAATGAAAGCAGCACACTAGAGAAAATCTGATAAACTGAGTAGTTTTTTGAAAGACTTAAAAGCATCTGAATTGCCGGGTAGTGGTGGTGGACACCTTTAATCTTCAGCACTTGGGAGGCAGAGGCAGGTAGATCTCTGTGAGTTCGAGGCCAGCTTGGGCTACAGAGCTAGATCTAGGACAGGCTCCAAAGCTGTACAGCAAAACCCTGTCTCGAAAAACAAACAAACAAACAAACACCTGAATTAAATATAAGTTAGCAATAATCTGTGCTTACCATTGTGAATAGTTTATTCTGAGGGGATCAGATTAATTGTGACACAGAAGAAATGATGTGACAGCCACTAACTTTGGAGTGATTTATGTGCTGTACATTAGCAAACATGCCTTTTATCATCACTGAGGGGGGCTGCGCTGTGATTTCATGTTGAAGCTTGAACATGTAAGTCATTTTCCAAAGCAAAGGACATGGAGAGTGACAGTTGCGTTCCAGGCTCCAGTGGCTGAGACCTTAGCAGTGGCTGTATTGACTTGTATAGATAGGTCAGACCACATGTAGTGCAGTGGGAACGCAGCAGTTCTAGCCAGAGGCTGTGAGCTGGGCTCAGTAAGTGAGCGCTGGAGAGAGTACAGCAAGCGAATAAGTGGTGGGGAGACTCCAGCTGCCGAGCACAGTGCCGGCTGTTAGTGCACAGCACCAGAAGACAGAGCTGTGAGGAGGAACTTATTTAAGTGGATTTGGTTTGCCTCGCCATTGTAAAGTTTCTGTAGGGTGGAGTATGTCAGTGGGTTAAGTTGGGAGATTGGCTTTCTGGAGGGAGATAGGGCTGGGGAAGGCAAAGACCAGAACAGAAGTGGACTGGTTATGGGGTAAAAGAGAGGGGATCTATTAGCATGCCTGGACAAGTGACCTGGGCCTTGTTAACTGCTTGCTGTGACTATCTTGATTTTAAAGCTTGTCCTCCTCCAGGTTCACTTTGGTTATGTGGCACATGTAGCATGAGTGACTGTGGTCCATTCAGTTCTGATGTGCTGAAGCATGGCACAGTCCAGCACAGCCCCTGTACATTGTTGCCCAGCACTGTGCAGCTGCTGGGACCTGAAAGCTTGCTTGGAACAGCAATAGACAAGCTAGGTGATATCAGCTAGGGAGAAAATCTGGAGTTAAAAGCATGCACCTGGGGACAGACACATTTCCTGTGTTGCTTTTTAGAGGAATGGCAAAGATCTGGCATGTGTCCCCCCTCCCCCAAACTAGAAGACACTGTAAAGATTTCCATTATATCTTGACTCTGTCTGTACAGAGGGAGGTGTAGAGAAACAAGAGAAAACCCCAGATCACCTCAGTCCTTGGCTTGAGGTCCAGCCCTTCTGCTGTCTCCTTGATGACTGATGTGGGTTCTTGGGTACAGTAGACTGCTTTCACAGACCCAACTCAGGATTTGTGTATCAGTTAAGTATACTTTAAGTCTTTGACTATGTTAGATTCATATAAATAGTACCTGAAAAAGTTGACTGTAATAAAGCCTCTGACTGAACAGGAGTGCACTCCTCCCCCACCCCACCCCCAATCACTGTGGATCCCCTTCTGGAAGTGTTCTGTCTAATCCTTCCTGGCTTCAGATTTTATGGCTCATTGATTGTTTTGATTCGGCATCAGCCATCACAGGGCTCAAATAGGAGTGATAGAAAGCTTTAAGATAATGTAACTTAATAAAATGTTACATGTAAAATTATACTTTATAAAACGATGACAGCCATGCTGTGGACAACCAGCAATGTCTGATGCTGCTTGGGGAATGTGAGAAGGCTCTATGGAGGGGCAGCTTGAAAGTGAAGAGCTTAAAAGAGCAGTGATGAGATGGTGGAGAGAGTGCTGCCTCAGGAGAGGAACAGACAGATAAAGGTGTGGAGAAGGAAAGGATGACAGAAAGATGGATGTTGTTTTGTAATTCATGGGTCTGGACAGAAGTATTAGGAAGTAGGTGAGCAAACCAGGATGAGGCCAGATCATTCAGGGCTTTAATTAGAGTGCTGAAAAAGTTCAGATTTTGTGTGTGTCCACTTGACACAAACTAGAGTTACCCAGGAAGAGGGGGGGACCCTGAATGAGGAATTTCATCCCTCACACTGGCCTGTGGGCACGTCTGTTGGGCATTTTCTTTATTGCTGACTGATGCAGGAGGGTCCGGCCACTGTGGGCGGTGCCATCCCTAGGCACATGGTTATGGGCTGTATAAGAAGACCGAGGCTAGGCCTGGTGGGGCACACCTTTAATCCCAGCACTTGGGAGGCAGAGGTGGGTAGATCTCTGAATTTGAGGCCAGCCTGGGCTATATAGGGAGTTCCAAGACAGCCAGGACTATGGAGAGAGACCCTGTCTCAAAAAAAGAGAAGGGCAAGGGAGAAGGAAAAAAGAAATCTGGCTGGGCGTGGAGGCAGTTTCCATGGGGGAGGCAGTGTTTCTTTATTGATTCTCGCCTTTGCTCCTGCTTGAGTTCCTGCTCTGCTGTCCCTCGGTGATGGACTATGATCTGACAAGGTAAGCCAAATAAACCCTCTCCTCCCCAAGTTGTTTATGGCCATGGTGTTTCTTATTGGAGCAACAGAAAAGTTACTAAAGGTTATGGTGAGCAATCTTGTTGCTGTTCATAAAGTATTACCTAGTAGCAATTACTGATGTACAGTGGACACTGTAACAACCGTGAAGTGTTTATGGGAGGTTACACGCCATCACTGACTCAATCGCATTTCAACCTCAGGAGTAAACTGCATCGCAGTGGCCAGGAGAGTGCCACTGGCCATGGTCTTGAAGAAAGGGTGCTACATTTTGTTCCTTCACTTGCCCAGTGGCGTTGCTTGTTGGGAAGTAAGAATTGTACAGTTTTCCTTATTTAGATTACAATAGTCCTAAGTGTCATTGGTTGGCAGTTTTTATTAATGATTTACTTCAAGAGTAAGGGTGGTTTGATTGTTAAATTTTCTTGGTGTGTTTTTTCTTTTGAAATGAGCCTATGCGTGCCCTCTGGTTAGCATGCAGTTTGGATGGGTTTATGAGTTGTCTGGTACCTCTGAGACAAATGCTGGAGATGTGTTGTCCTTTCTGATTTACTTGTGCAGGAGACACAAAAGCTATGTCTGAATGCTTTTCTTTAGAACTCACACTGCATCCTGTGAGTGAGTGATCCCACCATCACACACACACAGCTTCTGATGGATGTGGGTCATAAATACGTGGTAATGATTGTCAGGTAAGTCTCGAGATTCTAATAGGAGTGACTTTGAGTGAAACTGGGAATGCCAATTCAGGTGATAAATAGCTAATGGTTTTTAGATATATGATTTAAATCAAAAGAATGACTTTCATTGATTTTTTTTTTTTGAGTGTAGATATTTGACATCCCAAAACAGTCCAAACCTGCAGTTTTTATAGAGTTCTTATAACTGACACTGTGAAAATGCTCAGATCCTAGGTTGGATAATGATGATGTATTGGTACTTTACTGATCTTTTGAGTATTTACTGCAAATTTTTTTAAGCTATTTTTCTTTAAAGACTAAAGTATTATTATTGTTTCCTGGGAAGCTGCATTTCAGTGACAGGTTTGATTTGAAGTCAGACTGGCTAGTTGCCACACTGAACAAACAAAACCAAACAATCATCCTCATTGTTAGATCTCTCTGTTTCTTACAGGTGCAGTTTGCATCCATGCACCTCTGCAAATTGTTTCTCAGGGTTCGTTCATGTTGTGCAGCTGGTGATTCTTCGTTAGCTTTCCTTACCCCTGCTAGGTGATATTCCAGTGGAGTGTCATGTGCTGAATTTATTGAAGATTGATTATGATTATTAGAAAAGGTTAAGGCTCAACCACAAATGGTAGCAATCTTAGTGAGGGGTCTGCTTCTCAAACACTGAAGAGCCTTCCTCCGAGTGTTCTCCATGGCTAATGAAGAGTGCATTTGTTGAAACCCCTCTGTTTGTTTAATCAGTTCACTGGGCTCAACACTGAGGCAGTGGCACAGTGAAGTTAGGTTGTAGGCGTAACCCTCCTTAAATGAGGCTTATGGGAAGCTGACGTGTGTTGTTGCATAAGCTGTAGTTAGCACTTCGAAGGTTTCTACTCTGTCAGCATTACAAACTGAGAATTTCTACCCAAGGTTTCTTAGAGAAGGCTGTTTGCCAAAGCATCACTGTACAGCTTTTCTCTTGTTTTGCCATTGTTGCCAACTCAACACACGGTGCATGCACTTGTAGTCACACGAGAACTTGTAGTCCTCTTTGAATCTAATAAATGGTAGCACGCTTCAGACATTATGGACACACTGAAGTATTGATCCTCCTGTGGAAAGGTGACTTCTCCCTTAATGGGTGTTTTGCTTGTGTTGCTCATTTCCAGAGCACACGTTTGTTTGTAGGTGGTGGGAACCCACAGCCCAGGAGCTCCTAAGGAGACAGGTGGGAAATTCATCTGTGAGTACTGTGTTCATACCACTTGTGCACCTCCCCAAGGTGGTAAAGTCAGGTGTTGTTGTGGTGGTCTGTAGTTATTTTGTTGTGGTGTGTGTGTGTTTGTGTCTTAAAGTCAGCTCCACTGGCTGGTGTTGTAAGACCTGCTTTAAGGTACAGGTGACAAGTGTCACTGACTGTCACTAAACAGAACAAGCTGCTTACAGGCATTTTTTTCACCTGCAAACCATGTTAGAGTGCTTAGCTGCTGCTGGTGTAGTCCACAGAGTCTTGAGGTGCCAGTGTGACATGCAGAGTGGCTTTAGTCACCATGAGCATCCTTCTCAGGAGCCTTGTCAAGCATTACCACATTTGAACCAATGTCTTCAAGTCTTCGTGATTCTCCCGAGAAGTTAGGCCTTCTAACCAGCCTTTCTTCACAAGAGAAGAGCATGGCCATCAGCTCCAGGAGATAAAGCTAAGAGAAGGTTCTTTTGCTGAACGTTCACTATGTAGGACTTGCCTGCTGTGAGACAGGGTGTGTTTCTGTGTCTTCAACTTCAAGTAGCTGAAACCCTCAAGGGGATTAGCTTGCACACCTGTTGCACTGCCTGGAGAGCAGCTTGCAGTGGTAGATCTCAGGGTGCTGAACGTGCCCACTGGGGCTGGGGGTGTGTCTTTGAACAGTGACCAGGACTTTTGGGAGAGTAAATATGTACATATATTGAAGAATATTGGCTTCCAGAGTTTGGCTGTGACTCTCTAGTTTAACCCCTCTGTGTTTGTATTGAGAACTGTACTACAAGAGCAAGAAGTAGGCTTTGCCAGAGACTGGTAGCACTCAGGGAGCATTGCTCTTCCTTCAGTAAGTCCTAGGGGAATGAATTGGAGGGAGTGAGGTGCCCTAAGACAGGACAAGGGCAGGTGCTGAGTGGAGTAGGGAGCAGAGCCATCAGTAGTGAGCAAAGAAAGAGGAGGAGGGTCTGAGAAGTTGTGTGGGATCCAGTGGCTGGAGGGACTTATCTAGTGTGATTCTGGTCTCTGTACAGGGAGCCATTTGAGTAGAGGTAGTGTGAGGTAAAAGCCTGGTTGCTTAGGTTTGTGTTTCCGTTCTAGTCACATTCCTGCCTGGGTTAGCCACAGGTAGGCAAGCAGGCAGGTAGGTAGGTAGGTAGGCTGAGAGAGGTGGATTGATAATTTTTTTTAAAACCAAGATTATAAGTGATGGTATGGATAAGGTTGGAAGGGGCATGGCTTACCACTATAGAAAAGTCCATTTTCAGGTTCTTTAGAAAATCTTTCCATAGCTAAACAGTGTAATTACATAGTAAGAATTTTGATCAGTATTTTAGATAGCCTACAATACATATTATACAAAATAAAGAAACAGTCTGAACTGTTTAGAGAATGTTTTTATTACACTGATGTCTAGCAGGGTAAGATGTGCTGTGTCTGTATCTTTACAGTGGAGTGGGTGAGCTGTAGCTTAGAGGGTAAGGGCTTCGACACTTAATTCTGCACCAGTGTTTCTTAATGTTGGCACTGTTGACATCAGAGTTCTTAGTGGCTTGTGGAGCTATCTGTCCTGTGTATTATTGTATAGCAGCATCCTTGGCCTCGTCCACTAGATGTCCCCTCCGGAGTCTGACCAATGAAAAGTGTTGCCAGATGGCCCCTGCAGGTCAGAATTGTGCCAGGTTGAACGCAGCCACTTTATAAGTTTATGTTGGCTAGCCCCCAAGGCCAGTAATAGTACTGTACTGGATATACAGTTTGTTGTCATCTTTCAGAACGATTCTTCCTGTTACATCTTCTCTTAGGCCCAATGAACTTATAAAACAAAATGAGGGGTTGGGGATTTAGCTCAGTGCCTAGCAAGCGCAAGGCCCTGGGTTCGGTCCTTAGCTCCAGAAAAAACAAAACAAAACAAAACAAAACAAAACAAAACAAAACAAAAAAAAAGAAATAGCAAAACAAAACAAAATGCACATTTCCATTGTTTTTAGGCTCACCTTCTGGTGAGAGCTCTCTTGGCTTTATGCAGAGATGCAGCTGTATGACCTGAAATACCTTTACACAGTTGCCTGTTTTGATCCCGTGGCACACCATCTCTGTATTGAAGTGTAGATAGAACCAGTTGTAGATCTAATTCTGCATTGTAGCAAGAACCAGCTAGAGTGTAAAGGTGTTTTCCAGCTTCTCACACCAACACACTTTCTTTCTAGAAGCTGTGTTACAAGCACACAGGAAATTTGTTGATTGTTAAGTCTTCCGTTGGAAGAATATTTAAAAATTTTCAGTTTTATTTTCATTTATGTGCATGTGTATGCATATGTCTGTGTGCGTATGCAGATGTGTGTGCAGGTGTGGAGGCCAGAAGATGGTTCCCCGGATCCTAGAGAGCTGGAGTTACAGGTGGTTGCGAACTGAACTCGGGTCTCTGCAAGAGCAGTGCACACTTACTGCTGAGCCGGGAAGAGCTTTGAACAACACTCAGATTTACAAAGCATCACCAAAGCTGGGCACAGAGGTGCACGTCTGTAGTCCCTGCATTCCGGGACTAATGCAGGAAGAGTGCCAGGAGTTCCCGACAGTCCTGGGCTGCATCAGGACACTCTGTCTCAAAATAACAACAATAAACAAGACAGTAACTCAAAAAAAACCAAACATGGCTAACACAGCCTTTCCAGGCTCGTGATGTGTCTGCTGTCAAGCGCTTGTCTTTCAGTTTTGGTTTTAGGTGATTACTTTTATTTCTATAGCTTTAACATGTGGCTTCTGTGAAGAAATTGACAACACGTTATTGAAAATGGCAATGGAGAACATGAGTTCATGTGCAGGAGTTGGTTCTTTTGGGAATGATTTGCTAACGGGTCATTCATACCAAGTTGCAGCCAATTTACCAGAGAGTCAGTTTCTCCAAAGTGTTATGTAGGCAGAATATTCTCAAGGTGAAAGTCCCATCTGATCCAGCAAAAACTTGGAGTTCTTAATGTGTGCTGGGTATTGCTAAGTCCTTTGTCACAGGCCAGTGGGAGGAGAATAAGGTGCTACTTTTACTATGACTGAAGACAGGGTATGTGGGTTGTGAGGATAGTGTGAACAGCCACAGGCAGAGTGTTCACATTGCTTTCTATAAGGACATGTGCATACTGTCCTTGCCAGGCCCTTTCGTCATTAGCACCGAGGCTGACACGTCCTTCTGGATGTTTGCATGTCTTTTACATAGCTGAGCTCAGAGGAATTTTGATTGTACATTTCAGAATGATCTAGAACACAGTTTTGTAGTTCAGTCTCAGAACAATTTGTTTTGCAAACCTTTAGTTCATTCTACCCATGCAAAAATTGGAGTAATTTGTAACACTGTGTAAACAGATGTTTTGGCAAGATTTCCAATATAAAATGTACTGGTGCTGGTCTTCAGCTGAGTTTTATGCTGCCCAGAATCTGTGACCTGTGTTAAGAAGAAGTGTGTCTTGAGAATCCCAGAGCAGAAACTGACTTCTGGACTTCAGTTGCTGCTTGAAGTGCTTTCCCTCACAGTGATTTTAAATATTATAAGAAGCCTTTGTGATGTATTTTCTCTCATAGGAAAAAAATCATTTTTTGTAACAGGAGGGACTTGATAATACAGGAGGCTACTAAAACATTAATATACAAGTACTGTGGTTAGTGAATAATAGCCAAATAATAACCAAACAAACTGCAGTTTGAAAGTGATAATAATAAATATAGTTACTACTTTGGAAGCAGCCATGTGACAAACTGAGAACTGAGGTAATGGTGTGTAGATCCATAGGCAGAGCAGAAATCCTCCTGAAGAAGCTGCTGGCACAGAACAGGCAGAGAAGTCTGTCTTGACCTGATAGTTTGTGTGTCTGAGACTGTCTGGGGCTCAGCCCTTAGGAAATTCACTGAGCAGCTGCAGTCAGCATGGCAATTGAGAATTGCTTTCTTTCCAGATGATTTTGGTCTCTTGCATGTTTAGACAGGAGCAAAGTGTACCTTAGGCAGCAGAAGGCTGACTTACTGAGGCCAGAAGTCAGTGAGGGTTTAGGGAGCTGTGGTCTGAACTGTGGCTAGAGGGGGATTGTGGAGGACTGCTTGCCTTGGGATGTGCTCGCTTTGTGGGTACTAATTGAGAGGTACCTTAGCCTAGTTTCACTTTTGCATGTGTATTTTCTGACAATTTAGATAAAATTTACAAAAACATAGTAACAGCTAGTTTCTAAAGCAATTCTGTTAATTCTCTGAGAATTTCATACAGTGTTTTTTGATCATATTCAGCGCCAACTCCTCACACCTCTGCTGATTGATTACACCGTTCATGGTGTGAACATCAGGGCTGCCTGCACAGGGTGGCTCTTCACAGGCCATGTGCAGAGGGTGGTACTCCTTAGGCTGCAGGCACTGAGGCCCTCAGCTTCTGTCTTCACAGATCTACTAAGAAAATGGATGCCCTCTCCTCTCTGCCCACATATCCTTGCCTTTGAAGGAGCTGGGACCCTTTTAATGTTACTGGTGTCCCACATTTTTCTCACCTTCACTGTGACCCTGTCAGCCTCTTTCTTATTTCCCATTTTTCCTTGTCTAGAATTAGTCCTTTGGTCTTTCTCTTCTTTCTCCTAATCCAAACATTTTCATCTTTAACCATTTTTTTTTTTTCTGTGACTCTCACTGAACCTTAAGGCTGTCTGGTGCTTTTATTTCATTTCAGAATTCTCCAGAGACAACTTTTCTTGTCCCCTCCTTGCTAACTCATACATCCATCCAACCTGCCTGCCACTCCCCCTCTCCCCAGCTTCGACAGACTCTGCTCTCTGTGCAGAGGCCCTGTCTGGAGGGTTTGTCACACTCAGCTTGCACTTCCCTTTCCCCTCAATGCTGTCTCCCCAGTTCCTCAGAATTCCCTTTCCTTATTTTTTTTGGCAGGGTCTCAAGTACCTCAGGCTAGCCTCAACACTTGCTAGCTAAGGATTGAATTCTTGATCTCCCTTTTCCCAAGTGCTGGGTACATGTGTGCACCACCACACCCAGAAAACAGAATTCTCTTGATATATTTAGATACATTAGACACATACTTAGTTTTGTTGTTTAATAACTGTCTAAATTTGTTTTTCTAGTCAAAATGAGTTTCTTTGCGATCTGATCTATTTCATGTGTGCATATCTCCTGTAGAATGATTATAAACTTAGAAAAAATTGTAAAAAGTTCAGGAAAACAATTAAAAAACAATTTAAATATGAACCAAGCCTTGTGTATGCACACTTTGTGTGTGTATATGTGTGTGTGTTGAGAGTAAATGTATTAACTTCAGAGTATTAATAGTCTATGTTTTTGAGATGGAGTCTTGCTGTGTGGCCCAGGTTGGCCTCGTACTCATCTTCAGCTTAGGCTCACCTCAGACTCATTATTCTCCTGTATTCGCTGTCTGTATGCTGGGCTTGCAGCTGCCGGCCAGCATGCCTAGTGTGCGTGTTTGTTTTTGTTTCTGTCAGAAGCAACAGCTCACAGTCTCTCTCTGAAGATTTTTATACATTTTTATACGTGTAAGTATTCACTTGGTTCTGTGGGAGGTGAAATTAACTTAGAAAAGTGCAGAGACTAAATTAAATTTGTATTCTATCCAGATAGGCATCACGATGAGTACATAACTCCTATCTCAGAGATGGGTATCAGATCTTGACTTGAGAAACTTAGTTGAATTTACCAGTTAGTGAATACGCAAATTGAATATGCAAATGATTTGATTTTAGGTCACTTGGAGTCAGACTTTTTAAAAAAGACATAATCCCTCTATGCTGGCCTGGGACTCATGGAGACCAGGCTGGCTGGGGAATCAAGCAAAGATTTAATAGCTAGATACACAGTGAAGGCCCACCTCCCTGTGCTGTGAGGCGGCAGGGCAGGACTCGGGCACCTTTGGCCCTAGTAATTTTCAGTGTGCTGTGCTACCTGAAGGCAGATGCTTTCAGCATTCTAGATAAGAGGCCTAAAATCTATGAGATAAGCATTTTCATTTTATGCTTACCATTTAAAGAAAATAGAGTATTTGTCATTTCCAGAGAGTGAACCTGGAAGAGGCTGTGCATTTAGATACATCTGACTTCCTAGACTGCCTGGAATAATGCAGCAGCAGTTTGCTGGGGCTGGGGCTGTAGCCTGCCTCATACACAGTTTGCCAGCCTGGCCTTTCTTAGTGTTAGTGGCTGTGAGGAATTCAGGGGCCGATGTGGTTACCTGACTGGATTTTTCTTAGAGATGGAATTGTGACCTTGTCGTGTTGTCAGGGAGGTGCTGGGAATGGTTCCAGATCCAGTGACTGGAGGTAAACATCCAAATGACAGCTGCTGTGAAGTTGAAGCTGTGTGCTAAAGGGTTGTCTGCCCGGTGGACCTTTTTGTTTTTAAAAGACAGAGTCTTATGTATTCCAGTCCAGCCTTGGCTTTGAACTCCTCCTGATCTTCCTGCTTCCTATCCTGAGTGCTGGGACTGTAGTACTCACAGCCTTGCCCAGTTTAGTGGTACTGGGGCATGCAGCACCCCCAGCCCTCCCACTGGGCTCATGGTTTGTTTGAATGAAAAAGGAAGGCCATAGTTATAGATCTTGTCCTTATCAGTACTTGATGACTGAGAAACAGCTGGTGACTGATGAGAAAGACAACGTGCTTTAAAAATCAATACAGTTGATTAAAAAAAAATAAGGCTTCAGAGATTATCTTCAGTCTGTGAATCTAATTAACTGGGTGCAATTGATGAGCAATAAATACAAAGTCGTGCATTGTGGTTGAAAACACAGATTGGTGGAGAGGACAATGAGGAAAGGGGCCGAGTTCTGGGAGTGAAAAAGAGGCTGGGATTTGGTTGCCGCTAATAATGTTAGGTGCTGTCTAGCTGTGTAGAAGCGTTGGGCCTCGCTCGCTCTCTCACTCAGGGTAACTAATTAACACGTTGATTGCTCTCTGCCTTCCCAGATAGCTGCAGTGGAGTGCTCATTCTGCAGTGCTCAAGAACTACAGACTTGGAGCCTTGCAGAAAGAGTGGCCAGAGTGGGCCAACCCTGGGGACCATATCATATGGGGGGCTGGTTATAGCAATTAGAAGTATCTAGTTGGGGGACACGCACACACGATAGTTTAGATTTTTAAAAAAGATTTATTTATTTTATGTGTATGGGTATTTTGCGTGCACATATACATGCATATGTGCATCACATGCATGCCTGGTGCCATTGATCCCCTGGAGCTGGAGTTACAGACAGTTCTGAGTTGCCATGTGGGTGCTGGGAACTGAACCCACCCCTCTAGAGGAGCAGCCAGTGCTCTAATGACAGAGTCATCTCTCCAGCCCCGAAAGTTTAGATTTTGAGACCTATAAAGTACTTTCACTGAAGGCAAAGGTTCATTTTATGCTATTCCACAAGAAGTAAATGTAAACCCAGTGTGGGCTGGTTTATATAAGTCTCATTATGTATATCTATGTGTATATATTTTTAATTTTTTAAAAATAAATGTAGTCTTTCCCTTTTCTCCTAAGTAGGAAGCCTCCTCCCACCCAAGAACAGCCTCTGTGATTGGAACTGACTGTCAGGAAGCCTGTCCATGGCAGGGCTTGTGCCCCACAGCAGCACCGTAGGCCAGCACTTTTAGTAGTGTGGTCTGTGGCCACCATGGTTGGGCCTAGGTGAAGGACCCTGTAGACCCTTGCTAGAGAGTGTACAGTCTGAGCTGTTTTTGACACTGAGACATTATTTTCCTTTCCCCACTGGACTGACATTTTACTGACGGTGCAGAAGCACTGGTGAGTGCCTGGCGTGTGAACGCTCTCTCCAAGTCAGTGCTTCACGGCGCTACACCTCCTGTTGAGTTCCTCAGAGAACAAAACCCAGATGGTACTGGGAATATGGTGGATGAAGGAGTTTATTTGTATTTTATGTGTACTGCTGTTTTCCCTGCATGTATGTCTGTGCACGATGTGTGTGCAGTGCCTGTGGAAACCAGAAGAGTATTGAGTCCCCAGACTAGAGTGATAGCCCCCTGTGAGCAGGTGTGTGGGTCCTGGGTACTGAACCCCGGTCCCCTGGAGGAGCAGCCAGTACTCTTAACTGCTGAGCCATCTCTCCAGCTCAAGCAGCAAATAGGTTTTTAATATTTGGAGAGAAAATGCCCACTAAGGCCCTTGTACCACAGATTGTGGTTATCCAAAAGAAAGTGTAGCTCAGCCTCAAGTGACACCTTGAACCATCTTCTTTTGGGGTGGGAAAGTGTTTGAACTTGAGCATGCGTGGTGGCCTGTACCACCCAGACTTAGGTGTTCAGTGGGTACCCTCTCCACCATGAACAAAACAGCTGTGTCAAGGAGACTAGCGATGCATGGGCTTGAGATAGAGCTGCGGCCTGTGAAGATGAGTTCAAAACTGGAATTTGTCACTGCGAGTTGACGGTCTCTCACTTCCCACATTCTGGGGAGTTGGGGTGTAGCTCAGTGATAGAATGCTCCCAAAGCCTATGTGAAGGCAAGTGTTTGATCACACAGCTGCAGAAGAGAACAAAGGAAAAACCCTTTTTCCTGTTGAGGTCAGTGATGCTAGGAATAAATATGGTTTTAAAAATTAGAATAAAAGCCATGCTGCCCTGTATCCCTTAGGATACACAGCTCTAATACCTGTCTGTTGTGTCTATTGTGTTGGGCACTTTTAATGACTTGGACAAATTTTCTTTTAACCTCTTTAAAAACGTGTGTCATTGGCATCAGTCCTCTTAGGGCCTCCGAGTCTCACCGTGCTCAGCACCTAGGTTGTAGTGTGTTGCCCTGGTTTGACTGTGTGCACTGCAGGTCAGTTCTGTCCTGCTCTAAAAGGCTCCTTCAGTCTTTCTTCTAGCTTGTGCCTGCTTCATGACTCCTTTCTCAGAGCGTGTTTCCTTTGTTTCCTCTGTCCTGTCTGTACACAGCATCCGAGGGCCTTCGGTTGTGGATCACATTCTTTCAACAGACACTTGGGTGCCTTATTCTCTGTGTGCCTTCCACTAGTGTTTTCCTGGGGCTGCTCTGTAGTGAAGGAGCTGTGATGTGTCTGTGCTGTTCTCGTTTCATGTCATCCTGAAGTCTGACATGTAGGGTCCTGTGTCATAGGTTCTTTTGGTTTTAGTCCTGAGAGCAGCGTTCTCATCCTGTGTGTGTCACACTTCTGACACACATAGAAGGAGACTGATTAATGACAGAGTGCTCATGCGGTCGGTGCACGGAGCTTAGACATTGTATGACAATTAAGTTGTTTATGGAGATTGCATGCAGGGTATCATTGTAAAGCATTGCAATTATTTTTATAAGTGTATTTTTATAAACTCGTATTTTACTTTTAATACTTAAGTGTGGTGAAGTGCTATTTCTTTGGAGAAACATTGAATAATCTTGTTTGTCAGCTCATGGACTTTTTTCTACAACACAGTTCATCATTGCAAGCATGAAGGAAGCATTACAGCTGGTAGCTTCTCAGTGCATTCCAGAGGAAACAGCTCTGAGGAACCACAAGAGGAAAGTGCCATGAGCAGCGTGCTGGCATGTCCTGGGTGCTGGTTGACTGTGTCTTACTCCTGTCCGTCGACAGGCCTTGTCCCTGAGGACAGGGTCTGTACACTCACTCACTTCCTCCTAAGTGATGGGCTACATAAAGAACAAGGTTTAAAGTATAAACAGTACGGGGGAAACCCAAGCCTCCATCTGCAGTCACGTAATCTCAAGGGAAACAAGACTCCTGCCTTGTTGACGAAGGTTGTTATTTTAAAGGAAGTATATAGGTCCTCCACAGCTGCATTGAAAACCCATAGCTGCTTCCTGCTTTATCTTGGGGTCCTTTCCATGTATAAAACATGCTCCAGTCTTCCTCACCACCAGCCCTGCCCCACCCAGCAGCTTTCCATCCCCACAGTAAGTTCAAGTCCTCTCCTGTCCAGCAACCTTCCACACCTGTCAGGAGTTTCTCTACTGTCCGAATCGTCTTTTGGAGCCTTTTTTTTTTTTTTAACTTTTACAAACTGGTCTTTACTCTTTTGTGTGTTTAGGGATAGTCTGTTTTGAAAGATTTAAGTCATTCTGACAGATCCACTGGGTCCATGCATAAAGAATTTTGTCTTTGTTCTTGAAGTCATAGGATGTAAAATTTGATCCTTTCATGGTTCCTTTCAAGGGTTTACAGTTCATTGGCAAGGAGGAATTTCTTAGGGTTGCCTTGAACCATGCTGGGGGAGCTTAGCACTGGGGAGGCATGTTAGTGTAGGAAGTCCCTGCTCACTCTCCATCCTGTGTGTGCAGCCGCCACGCTCCACTCCACACCACTCTGGAGACGTAGGCCCGCCTGCAAACAAGCTTGGCTTGTTCCCTCTGAGATTGGGATGTTGGTGAAAGAGAGGAACAGACAGACGCTGGTAAACTCAGACCCATGAAGCTGCAGCAGCGTTCAGCTGAGACTGCGCTGAGCGGGGAAGCAGCTGTGGGAAGCTGCCGGGCTGAGGAAGCGCCACACGTCCTGAGTGGGGAGTGAGTGAGTTAGTTAGTGTACGGTTGGATGTTGCTTTGGAGATTGAACACAAGGACCTCACCCATGCTAGGCACACGCCAGCATTGGGCCAAGATTGGAGAAGCGGGAAAGAGTCGAAGTGGATGAAAGGACAGTATTAGTGGCAGAAAGGACATCGGTCTTTGGTGGTGGGGGATGCAGCATGTTTCAGAATTGGGGGGCAGCCTGGCTCTGAGGAAGGGATGTGCAGAGCTGTGGAGCCAGCTGAGCCCATCCTGAGGACAGAGGCTGTGGAGAAAGGAGGGCTCTTTACCTTCAGAACAAGGATCATCTCCACAGGCAGCAGGGATTGGAGATGAGGTGACTGGGAGTCAGTGGAGTGCTGACAGTCTGCCCTGCAGAGGGAGCCATCGTGGATCTTTCCAGAGTGGGTTCAGGAGCTCTGCTCAGACAGTTCTTGCAGTACTTGAAAGAAACCGAGTCTCTCTTAAAGCCCTTCCTCAGCCTTGGGAAGGCCTCAGAGCGGGTCTCAATCCTGCCTTGAAGACAGGTCCAGAGCTGTTGTGTTGGGAGGGTGAAGGCAGTTCCCCACAAGGGATCCCTGCAGCCTTCCTGTGGTTGACACTGGTTCACAGGTCACAGACACAGGAGGTCTAGTGTTCCCAGCCAGGCATTGGGCTATGCTTTTGAGAGACTGCTTTAAACAGTGCCATAGATGACCCTTAGCTCTTTCTGGCTACACTTCTTGCTAGTTAGTACACTGGAGTGCAAGAAAGTTGTGACACCAGTGTCACAAAGCAGACACAACTGGAAACCCTTGTTAGTGCAGAGGCCTTCTGGCCTGTGTACTAGCCCCGGCTGCGTTTCTGCATCAGGGTGATCCTGCCCAGGCCTCTGCATTCTGCTCCTGGTCTGCTGTAATTAGCACTGCTCTTCCAGAGGTGCCCATGACCCATGACAGACAGATGACTAACTGGTCAGTGCCTCCTTGCCGGTAGTCATGTGTGTAGCATCTGTCTGTCTGTCTGTGAGTGTGCCTCTGCTGAAGCAAGTGTGACTAGGTGTGAAAGAGCATGCCTGGAGTCTCTGAGTCTGTTTGAAGTGTCCGTTTTCCATGTAGGTCTCATGTCATACCAGCCAGAAGAGGCCCTTGTAAGCTGTGGTTGCCTGTTTGCTTCAGCAGACAGCAAAGTGTGTCTTTTTTCACATTTCATTGCTCTATATTCCTGTCTCTTTTTGTTATTGACTTTGTTCTTTCCTCCATGCAGGATTTTGGTCAAGGAAAATGAACTGTTTACCAGCAAATGGGATTCATCCCAGGAGTTAATGGTTACATTTTCATGCCTATCTGTGCAATAGTAAAGGAAGGCACATGGGGGGTGCTTCTGTTTTTGGAAGTACATTCTCAGGTCTTGATATGTAAGTGTCAGTGGGAGAAGAAGGAAGTAGGTGCCAGGAGGTTGTTTGCTGGAGGAGCAACCACTAGGTATCCAGGCTAAGTGTGCACAGGCATGGGACCAGGCGATTCGGAGGCCTGTGCTTCCCCCTTGTAAATACCAACATGCCGCCTCTTGCTGTACTCGGACTGTGCTCTGTTCTTGGGAGGATGCTTCCCATTCCTTTGGTGAGGTGACACCGGTAGTTAGTGTGTCATTAAGTCAGTGCTTTTGTAGATACCGCAATATCGGCAGTTCAGTATTGGCTCCAGTGGTGGTGTGGGAAGCAGAGGCAGGGGAATCACTGCAAGTCTGAGTACTGCCTAGCTTGCCCAGTGAATTCTGTGTCAGCCAGGGCTCAATTGTGAGGCCTTTTCTCAAAACAAAGACAAAAGAAACCTCAAAATAAAGGAAGGAAGGAAGGAAGGAGGGAGGGAGGAAGGAAGGAGGGAGGGAGGGAGGAAGGAAGGAAAGAAGGAAGGAAGGAAGGAAGGAAGGAAGGAAGGAAGCAAATCGTGTTGAATCTGGTCGCAGGGAGGGCTGTGTCTGCCCAGGTATGGACTTCTCTGCAGGGTAGGTAGGCTCTACCTGTGCTCTGATGGAAGAATCGCACTGTGAGCGGCTTCTGTAACGCCATCCCAGGAGGTTCTTCTGCAGAGGGCATGCCCTTCCCCAACCCTTCATCATGTGTCTCTGACTGTATTTCTTAATGAGGAAGGATATTAGAAGTGGCCTCTTGGTTTTCATGCCTGCTTTCTTGCCTTCCTCTACACTTCAAACTGCTTGTGTAAGTATGGGAGGTGCTTTGCTTGTGCCCCACCCCCGTGTGTGCCCTGCCCCCATGTGAGGGGAAGTCACTGAGAGTCCCCAGTCACAAAGAAATGCTGAAATGCTGTGTTTGTGTTAAAATGGTCTCAGCTTCTTAATGGCCAGTTGAACTTGACTTTTTATTCATTACAAAGTTAAGGGACACAGTTGAAGAAAAACAGAAGAATTGGTCCCCAAGTATAACCAGGAAGGAATTGTATACATGAAGTTAGTCAGGTAAAGGCTGGGGTGCAGCCAAGTGGCAGATGTTGCTCAGCCTGCACAAGGCCCTGGGTCCAGTAGTTGCTTTTGTCTCTGTGATAGATTTATCTGGACTTACCCGGCAGACTTGCACAAGTCCTGAGGGTTACTAGTGATTGAAGCAATTCCTCAGTCAAGGTGAGAACATTCCTGAGCACACTGATGGGATGAGGTCATTTCTTTCAGCTTGGGGCATCAGGTTACAGCACATCCAAAGGCCTCCTTTCCATACCTGGCTGCAGCTCCATGACAGCCAACTCTCCTTGTAGCCATGCCACTTTCACTCACTCTTGCCTCGAAAGACCGGGTTAAACCAAATTCAGTTAGAGAGTGAAGTGGCTTTTCTTGTGATTCATGACTCAGGGCAGCCTCCATTCTGTGTCCAGATGGGAGCTCCTGTTAGTGGTGGAGTAGTGGCTTTGTAAGGAGGGAGTGTGATTTACAGATCAACAAAGAGCAGCCCTCACGGAGTGCTTCCTACCCACTGCACTGCCACCCACTGCACTGCTGCAGGGAGACCGGAGCCTCTTGTTTTCGGGAAAGACCTTGAGGCCTGTCTTTCTTCTCTCTCTCTTTCTTTCTTTCTTTCTTTCTTTCTTTCTTTCTTTCTTTCTTTCTTTCTTTCTTTCTTTCTTTCTTCTCTCCTCTCTCTCTCTCTCTCCTCCCTCCTCTCCTCTCTCTCTCTCTCTTTCTTTCTTTCTTTTTTTTTGGTTTTTCGAGACAGGGTTTCTCTGTGTAGCTTTGCGCCTTTCCTGGAACTCTCTTTGGAGACCAGGCTGGCCTCGAACTCACAGAGATCCGCCTACCTCTGCCTCCCGAGTGCTGTCTTCTTTCTTAAAGTTTCCCTGTAATATAGGACATTTTATGTGAATATTATGCAACCGTTAACTGGACTGACTTCATTTTGTTCCATACCTAAAAGGTTTTGTTTTCCTTTTTGTGTGGGGCATTGTTAGTTATACCAAGAACGGTTGTAGTCTGTGGATATGTGGGTCCCCATTTGGTGTCACAAGGACAAGGAGGGCCTATAATAAATACTGAATCATTTTGGGGGGCCTGTGGTTAGAAAAGAGGGAATTTGCTCAGGTTCAGACACTGATGTTTGCTGGGCTGCTGTAGCTTTTGGGGGGAAGGCTTTGGTAGCCTCCTGTTTTCTCCTGTACATTTTATTTTTAACCATGTTCGTGTGGGTGCTTCTCAGAGACTAGGCAAATGTCAGCCTCTGGAAGTGGGTGCTGGGAATCAGACTTGGGTCTGCATGTGCTCTAACCACAGAACCTCTTGTTTGGCAGTTGTTTGAACAGTACTTCTGCTTGGCTAGCCCGCACTAACTTGGCTCGTTTGCATCGTAGTTGGTTAAATTTGTACCCCCTGTAGCTTGGAGGCTCTTTTTGAGGGATGAAGTTTGTCTTGTTTTCATTATTGCTTAGGTTCCAGTATCCTATCAATAAATACATGGTGAAACCTTTGTTGATTTTAATTGCTTTATGGGCCTATGAGATGGCGTAGTCAGCAAAGTGCTTGCCACTGCACTCCGATGGCCTGAGCTACATCGCCACGGTCTGCATGGTGGAAGGGGAGAGCTGACTTTTATCTCATCTCATACATACCCATTAAAAAAAAAGAATTTGTTTTACTTAGTCTTTTTTTTTTTTTTTTTTTTTTCCGAGACAGGGTTTCTCTGTGTAGCTTTGCGCCTTTCCTGGAACTCACTTGGTAGCCCAGGCTGGCCTTGAACTCACAGAGATCCACCTGGCTCTGCCTCCCGAGTGCTGGGATTAAAGGCGTGAGCCACCACCGCCTGGCTAAATTTGTTTTACTTAGTCTTGAGGTGATATTTTTGGGAACAGCAATTTGGAGTTCTTTATGTTATTTATTGCCCAAAGAATTTGGGGGCTTTGTACTGTGAGTTTTCCAAGAAGTTGAGTGTACGTTTTCAGACTGTGCTCCCTAAATCACATGTGCCCCCAGCACTGCTCTAGGAACTGCTTGTGAAGCGAGGCAGTCCCAGCCTCCCCTTCATCTGTTTCAGACGGAGGCCGGATTGTGAGTCCAGGCTGCTGGAGTCAGCGTCTGAAGGTGCTGAGGGTCTCGCCCAGCTTCATACAGCCAATGAAGTACAGGGAGCAGGGGCAGCTGGGGGTTCCCTCTGCTCTCCTCTGCACCCCCCTTTTTTGCCAGGCATGGCTCGGGGTGATTGATGTCCTCCAGCCTCTTGATGTAGCACAGCCGTTGGCTGAGTTGGGATGCATCTTGGCTCACAAAAATGGTTCCCTGTTGACTAAGTTTACCACATCAGTCGTGTGGAAATGGATATTGAAGAAAGTCCTAAGTTACACAACTTACTGCTTGCCCAGTAGTTACTACTTTTAAGTTAAACACCTATTTGGAACTTTAGTTTTTCCAAAAGGTTTGAAATTTGTTATGGGATTTGATTTGAATCGTGTTGATAATTTGAATGTAGGATTATTAGAGAACTCAGGTATAAATGTGGTGTAAATTCTTTCTTGTTTTGCTTTCTTTTTGGAGGATAAGACAGCGTCTCAAATGTAGCCACGTCCGTTGTAGAATTCTATGTTGGCCAGGCTGACCTTGAACTTGGAGATGCACCTGTGTCTGGCTCCTGAGTGTTGGGATTAAAGGAATTTGACACTATGCCTGTGAACAGTTTCTTTGTTTATGTGTAGGTATATGTCTTTGGTTTTGTGCAAGAGATGGAGTAAAGTTTATGGAGAAGGAATCACAGTGTGAGTAACTGACCCTCTATGGCCTGAGCACGCAGCAAGCCCTTAAATGGGACAGAGATGGCTGTCAGTCAAATGTACTGTGAGTGTCAGGACCACACCAGGTCCATTGTGCCTCACCACTACTCTGAAAGAAAGCACAGGATGGCACACTTTGGATTCCTGGGATGTAGTTAGTGGAGGTTGGAGGTTTTCTTTAGAAAGCAAGGGAAGCTGTTATACGTGGATATTAAATATATGGATGCTGCGTATATGCTATAGAATTAACTTTCTTCACAGAATAGTGCTTCTCTCCAACTCTGTCAGACCTTCAGAATGAAGACTGTAATACTAATTCTTTCCCAGACATCACCTCCCACATACCAGCATTGTAGTTTAGTACATTTCCTTCAAGTGCCCAAAATTCAATTAAACTGTAAATTGCAAGTACACAGAATTGTGAACTTTAAGGTAAAGCAATAAATGAATTACGAAATTTTATTTTTTAAGAGTATCTGTTCACCTCTCTTAATCTAATTTTGTGTAAAAGTGGTGAGAGAAAATTGTGTTGTGTTATTTAAGTCATAGTAGATTTAAAATTGAGTTCAAATCCATCCTACTTTCTTTTCTATCCCTTTGGTTAAAATATAGTTTGGCATTCTCTGGGCAGCCAGCCAGTTCTAAAATAACTGCTTTTATTGAAACAGTTTTTGTGATGTCTACATAAGCTGCGAGATTGGAATCTTCATATGTTGGACATAATAATCTTAGGACTTCTAAGTACTTTGACCCATAGGGTTTGATGACACAGAAAAACTAACCTCCCTCCCTCCCTCCCTCCCTCCCTCCCTCCCTCCCTCCCAGCTCCCAAATGAACTAGGTTGTCCTTTTCAAACTTAGAAAAAGCTCTTTGCAGAAAATCTTTTTGTAGAAATTGGTAGTGGTGATTAAAAAAATTATACATACAAATTATTCTTGTTGAGGGAAGGTAGACTCCATTTTCTCCGTTCTAGGATGAGATGCTAGGATGTCAGCTGCTAGCTGATAGAGACTTTTGATTTTGTTTCTAGTTTGCCACAGAAGAGAAATACGGTTAAATGCAAAGGAATCTGCCAGCTGCTGCCTCTTTGGCTTAATGCCTCTCAGCCCTTTGATCTGACATGGAGGTGTTCTTAGTGCCTGTCTTGGAGGGTCACAGCAGTTACCAAATAAGGTGATTTTAAAGTGGCTGATGTAGTAAAATCCAGGGCTTGTTAATTATTATCAGCATTATCAAAGCGTACGCTATGCGCATTGGCTCTCAGTCTTTACCCCTCCCCTCCTCCACTCCACTCCCCCCTTGCATAGTGCTGGGTGTTCCTGTCTGTTGCTAGAAGCCACTGCTGTTCCCCTCGAGTAGCACATCCTGCACTGCATTTCCCTCTTCTTGCAGAGTAACAGTTCATACGCAGCGTTGCCCATTGCTTCTGCAGATGTGACCGTATAATCTCTAGACTGTCACCACGAACAGGCAGGACTGTGTGGAAACGGGCTCTGTGTTTGAACGTTGATTTTCTCAAAGGTTTCTCTGTGTACTTTTTGTACAGAAGTAATCTTCAGGTGGAATTTTTAGAATGAGTTCATTTCTTGCGATACTGAAATACATTTCCATTTTCTACCCTTTTGTCCCCTCCACCTCCTTGTTTGATGTGTAAGTCAGCCCAGAATTTGGCATTATAGTGTATAGGATGTAGATAGGTGGCTGTGATCTGTCTCCCAGATTTCATCCTTACTTTTGCAGCTTTGACTGGACCCATGTAGTTAGTGTCCTGCTTGGGTTTAGGGTCTCTGCAGCTTTCACACAGAGGCTTCCCATCCCTGCAGCTCTGACAACCATCAGCTCAGCCGGCCACTTTCACTGTGGTCCCATGTGTCACACCAAGCTCTGCGTCCAGGGTATCTGCTTCATGCTTGGTCACTGAGGGCCCAGTGTTGATGGTCTGTGGGAGCACAGGTTGATGTCTGAAGATGTGGGATTGGAGAGGATGGTCATTCTCTGCTTGCACTGAAGGCCATACTGTGGGAACACTGACTTACCTTGTTGAGAGCATTGCTGGAATGCTCGATGTCACATTAATACTGGGGTGTTCACGTACTTGTGCTTCAGGAGTTTATTTTGCAGAAGGGAAGAATCCTGAACCCACGATGGGCTTGTTTAGGGGATGAAACACAGACCTTTTAGGAGTCAAGAAAGACGAAGGTTAGCAGGGCTGGAGTTCGGGCAGAGCCTCCTCACTGGGCTCTCTTTTCTCACATGTGCAGTAGATCCTGGCAGGGGCTGGGACGGATCTGTGATGGATGTGTGAACCTCTCAGGGGATGAGTCAAGTCCATACTTTGGAGTGTGTCAGAGGGCCAGCAAGACTGCTAATGAACAGAACATTAGGGAGGGAGGTGGAGGTAAGGATGGAAAGCATGTCCATTTGCAGTGAGTGCTGAGGCTGGGCAGCCTGGGTTCTTAGGCTGCATCTTCCATACTGTGATAACAGTCCCCAAGCTGATGGAGCTCTTTTTCTGACCCAGCCTGACTAGGCTCCTGGGTGTCCTCAGCCTTGGAGCTCATACCACATGTCCCCATCTCAGCTACTGGGAGAGGGACAAGGGCTACTTCCTCTCATACTACTGTGCTCAGTAGAGGCATCTGATAACTAAGGAACACTTGCTAGTCATTTATATTCCAGCCTGGAGGGAACATTTGAGGTAAGATATGCTAATTGTGTTTTCAAAAGACTTCACTTAACGTTCCTATACAATAAGCACAGGACCATTGCTGGGTCATGCTGCAGCTCACTGTAGTGTGCTGCCTACCTCATGTCATGGTACCACCAGCCAACCAACTATCCAACCTATGCACCTACCCATAAACACTTGAGTGTGTTGAAGTTTTTGTGTCTTGAAGGAGAATAAACAAGCAGCGTGACTGTTCCGTGAGTGGATGCTGAGAGAGCACTTCCCGTCATTGTTTGAAGAGTCTGGTGGTGGTCATGTTGAAGTCCAGGCTGACTTAGAGTTGGGGACAGTTAGTTCTCCGGCCTCGACCTTCTGAGTGCTGGGATTACAAGTGTGTTCTCCTGCCGGGCGGTGCTGGCACACATCTTTAATCCCAGCACTCGGGAGGCAGAGCCAGGCCGATCTCTGTGAGTTCCAGGCCAGCCTGGGCTACAGAGTGAGTTCCAGGAAAGGTGCAAAGCTACACAGAGAAACCCTGTCTCAAAAAACCAAAACAAACAAACAAAAAAAGTATGTTCTCCCTTGAATTCGTGAGCATTGCTTTTTAAACTTTTCTTAGTTGTCCCTTTGATGTTGTGATACTTAAAAATCTGGAAAGTCCTTCAGCTTGACACTGACCCTTGACTTGGAATAAACACTTCTAACAAACACCACTTCCTCTCAGATGTGCTGGATTTTATTTGGACCTTTGGAAGTTTTTTCCTGAGAAATCTGAGAGTCTGTGTTTATCCTGCACTGCCTTCCATTAGTTACGTTGGAACTAAAATGACGCCTTGATGGATGTGCTCATGCCTTACATGCTTCAGTGAAAAACCACACGTCATAGTTGATCCTTGCTGCAGACAGTCATCAGATGGGTGGAGAACTATTTAGTCTCGTTGCATACATTTACAGAAGTTGCTAACTGAACCATAGCATGTTGCTAATAGCAACACAGAGTTTAAGAATGTCACATTTTTGGAGAATAAAATCATGACATTTATAATAGAATGAAGAGAAATGTTATGGAAAATAAAGGTTTAGGAAAAACTATGGTAGAACGAATTGTCTATAGAAGTTGCCAAATGAGTTCAGAGATTTCTCACCGTTGAGTTGTGTGAGAACTAACTGGAGCGTGGGTTTACATATATGGTGTGGAAATGGCACTTCACTTCCAACCCCATACAGTTGTGCTCCTCATTAAAGTGGGAGATGTGGACTTAGCTCAGTGGTAGAGTGCTTGCTCAGGCCCCGGGTTCAGTCTTCAACTGGGGGTGAGGAAGACAAAGTAGGTGGTCCTACTATAATTAGGCATCTTTAGTCATTTACTGTATGAGAGAATGGCTACCAGGAAGCTAGAATTACTTGGGTCTCCATTTCCCTGGATTCAATCAAGTATGAGGAAAACATTGTTAAAAATACAGTATCTGCCCAGCAGTGGTGGCACACCTTTAATCCCAGCCCTCAGGAGGTAGAGGCAGGTGGATTTCTGAGTTCCAGGTTAGCCTGGTCTACAGAGTTCCAGGACGGCCAGGGCTCTTACACAGCTCCTCACCCTGTCTTGGGAAGGGAGGGAAGGGGAAGCCTTTCATCAAAGCTAGAGAGAAGAGAGGGACATGTGGGGAGAAGGGGTAAGAAAAGCAAGGGCTGAGGACAGTTGTGCTCAAGGTCCATGATAACACGTGTGTGAAATGTTCTTGTATTACATAGCATCAAGTGTGATGGACGGAGACCAGTGACAGCAGAGCACACTTTGCATGTCCCTCCCCACATCCCTTTGTCCCTCTTCTTCCCTCATAGCTGAGTGTGAGCCGGAAACTTTGGAGAGATGTGCTGTAGCAAATGTTTTGCGTGGTATTTCTTTCTATAAACAAACAAGCAAGGCTATGTCTAGTCTGTCCAGGCACGAGTCCCTTAACAGGTTGTCTATCCAACACCAGTTGATCAGCCTTGAAATTACATGCAGTTGTATAGGAAATTAGATAGAGGGTGACACTCAATGGGCTGAGCAGGCTGTATTTATATACTTAGGCATTGTGTGTGTGTGTGTGTGTGTGTGTGTGTGTGTGTGTGTGTGTGTGTGAGAGAGAGAGAGAGAGAGAGAGAGAGAGAGAGAGAGAGAGAGAGAGAGAATGTGTGTGTAAAACCAAGAAAAAGAGGCCATGAGTTTGAGAGGGAGCAAAGAAGGAAAGCAAGGGAATCCATGCTAAAGTAGATGTTGGAAGTAGGAAAGAAAAGGGACAGGAAATGATGTAATTATATTTTAATGCCAAAAATTAAAAGTGAACATTTTCCGTATTTAAAAAAGCCAACTAGCAATAACTTTAATGCTGCATGTTTGATAGTGGGCAACAGAATCTGATTTGTCACTAACATAACACTAATCGTAGCCCCAAGGATGTTGCAGCTGTGAGACTCCATTGGTGAGAGGATCGATCATTCAGGAGTTGCCAGCATGGCTTTGGGGCTAGACCAGAGCTACAGTCCTTTCTCCAGGGTGCTTAGCTGTAGTCACTATGCATCATTTTCTTCGTTTGTGAGGTGGGAAATTAGAGCCACAGTACTGCATTGAGTGTGAGGGTTCCATGAGTTCACACATGGAAGTCACTTAACACAGCACTTAGCTCCTAGGCAGTTCAGTACCTATAAGTACCTGTTGCTAATGATATCACAGTTCTGCCCCTGCTACCAGAGCAGCCATGGCCTTTGTTCTTCGAGCTCCTGTGCAGGAGCTCCCCCACGTACATGGAGGCTGACATGTCTGCAAGTATTAGGGCCTTCTTTTTCCCCCCGTATTTTGAGACAGGGTTTCCTCTCTGTAGTTTTGGTGCCTGTCCTGGATCTCGCGCTGTAGACCAGGCTGGCCTTGAACTCACAGAGATCCTCCTCCGTCTGCCTCCCGAGTGCTGGGATTAAAGGCGTGCGCCACCACTGCCCAGCTACTTCCTACTTTTAATAAAAGAATTATTTGTGTCTTTTAATCTTAATGTTGTCAACTTGGAATGAGAAGAAACTCTAAGGCTGCTGTGTAAGTAAGCACTAAGCTCAGAAGGAAGAATGGAGCCAGATGCTGTCTTTGCATGTTAAGGTTAGAAGGTTTCTCTTTGGTTGCAGGAAGGCTGTGCTTAAGCTAGAGCAGATGTATGTGCCGTCACTTGTGTCCTGTGGGGGGACACTTGAGTATTAGCCCTCACTTCTAGAATGCCTGTAACTTGCTCTGACCTTTTACTCTGTGTCGCAGCAGCTCATGTTTGGCGGCATGCCGGCTATGTGAATTGCTTTTTCTGGTTTGCTTCCCCTGGCTCTGGTGATGGTAGTGGTGGTGCTGATGGTCAGGATTCTGTTGTGTAGTCTCTGTGCTGCATAGGCTCTCGAGGAAGCTGCACTCGGAGTGCCTTCCATGGCTCCCACTGGGCACATGCTGGTCTAGAAAGGCCAGTGTTCTGGGCCTCCTGTCAGACAGCTAACTCCCTTGCCTTTTCCCGTGGACACTTTGATCCAGTTCTTCTACCTTCTCCAGCCGAGTGTTACTAATAGCTAGTGTCCATTGTTACAGCTATGTGATGCTGCTGTCCTTAACACATTGAAGACAACATCAAGGTGGGGGGGGGCTGTGATATTGTCAGTGTGTTGTTGTAAGTGTGTTGTTTTAACACAATGATCCGACTTTTATGATGAAATTTAATAAAAATAATTAAACGACTAACCAACTAACCAAAGCCAGAAGGAGCAAGGCTTACTCGTGTCCACACAGTGTAGGTTCCACCGAATCAAAACCTTCACTGTTCTTCGACACTTCCTTCACGGAAAACGTCAAGTTCCTGGAAAGCTCCACACACTGTGCACACCTCCCCTCTAACAGGTCATCCTTCACTGTGCTTGCTTGCTTTGCTTTTTTCCCTTGAACGTTTTAAAACAAAGCCTATAAATTGCTATTTTGGTGTTCATCTTTTAAAAAAGAAAGGTGAGGCTGGAGGGGTGGCTCAGAGGTTGCCTCTCAGAGAACCAGAGCTTGGTTACTAGAACCCATGTCGGGGGGTTTACAGCCACTTGCAGCTCCAGCACGCATGCGTGCTACTTTGATGCATCCTACTTCAGTATATACTTTTGGCAACAGGACAGTCTCCAGTATGATCCTCACACTTTGATTTAGTTACTTCTTTTGAGTTTGTTGAGCTGCCTTTATTTCTTTCCTCTCCCATGCTTTTTCATTTCAGTTGGGTTTCTGATTTAAAAGTGAGTGTGTGTGTGTGTGTGTGTGTGTGTGTGTGTGTGTGTGTGTGTGTGTGTGTGTGTGTAGGCCAAAGGTCAGCTTTGGTTGTCATTCAAGATGTTGTCCGTCACTCACTGTGCTCAGAGGATGACCTTGAACTCTTGCCCACATGACCTGGATTATAGGTGTGCCTACTGTACTTGATTTATTGGGGCGGCAGGAGCGTGGGGAGACCAGGTCCTGTGTTTTGATCTTTCCCATCAAGCCCCTGTGCCGAGGAGCCTGTGAAGGTAGAGCACAGTCGAGCACCAGTAAGCAGGAGCCACCCCGTGTCTCATGCAAACTGCATGGAAGTGTAGCTTGGCCTTTTAGGGGACGTGCACTTGGAGTTGAGGAGATACCTGCAGGCAGGATTTGACACTACCTATCTCCAAGCAAAGCAAAATCTGGGAATAGTATGTTTTTAATATATCTTGTTAGCAGGCTGTGAGACATTGCTGCTATTAAAGTTTGTTTAGAAATGGAAACAATAACATAATTATACTATACCATAATTATGTCAAAATAATTTCAAACTGTGCCAAAATTATATATCCTTTCCTTCAATCGGTGTTTAGCAAGTGTTCACTCTTCACAGAAGTGTTTTGAGGCTTTATGTGGCAGTTCTGTCTGCAGGGAGTTTTAAATTCAGTGAGGAGAGAGGAAGGGAGGAAGAGATGCCCTGTATGAAGCAAATGTAAACCTCCGTAACGTGGAAACAACCAGCCCTGCAGGCCCGGACAGCGCAAACAAGGAGGGCCTGGGGAGGGAGGCCGATGCCGATCATTGCGCAGGCAGCCAGAGGAGGTGTTGAGGGTCCAGGTAAGTGAGATTGGGTGTCTTGGGCCGACTAGAGCTGGAGTGGGAACTGAGAAAGAGAAGAGTGTAGAGGTGGGTTGTTAACGTGTCAAACGCCCTAACCAGGAGCGGGACTCTACAGAAGTGTTTGCCTGTGCTTCCTCTCTGTTAGCCACGTTCACCTTGGGAATGTGACCGACAAGGCTTACATTGCTGCCGTGATCATTTTACCCGAAATAATGCTGCCATCTGACTGTCTTAACTCTGCTGGAGATTTATTCCTGCAGTTGGGTTGGCTGCAGCGTGGCTTCCTGTTGCTCTGTGTCAGCTATTTCTTCCTGTTGCTCTGTGTCAGTAGGATTCATCCTAACTTCATTTTTCTGAAGGCCATGCATTAAAGAGTTGACAAAGGAGTACAATTCCAGTCAGCGAGACAGAGGAGTTCCGGTACACATACTCATTATTAGATCTAGTATGGCCATTCTGACCTTTGCTGATAGAATTTCTTGATGGTACCTTTTTTTTAATTTTTTTTTTTTTTTTTTTTTTTTGAGATAGGGTTTCATTTTGAAAAAAGGTTTCCAGATCTGGCTGTCTTGGAACCTGCTGTATAGACCAGACTGGCTTGGAACTCACAGAGAGCGCTACCTCTGCCTCCCAAGCACTGGAATTAAAGGTGTGCGTCATCATGCCTGGATTTAAAATACTTTTTCATCAAGGAAGCAATGGAAAGATAGGACATGAAATATTTTTATTACAGCATTTCACAGTTCTGACATTTCTACGTTAGGACATCTTTGATCTGAACCAATTATCTTTGAAAGTGGACTTCTTCATGAAGACCTTAAACACATTTCTTTTCAGTAGCTAAATATTTCCCTTTAGAGATTTTGGTTGTTGCAAACCTGGTTAAACTGAAGTTGAAACAGAGGCCTCTGAGACTCTCTGTGACTCTGGTTTTCTCTGAACAGTAGGTGATAAGATAAACCTGAGGGGTGAGATAGAGGCCGGCCATAGTGCTGAGAGAGACGGCTGCTTCTTCCCACTGGGGAGACTCTGCACTTGTCTACCCCTCAGAACTGAGGTCCAGTACGTCCCCTTGGGAAGAAGGACCAGTGAGTGTACTACAGAATTGGGGGTGGGGTAGCCGGAGATTCCATGACTAGGAAGCAGGAGGCCTCCACTGACAGACAGTTCAGGGCTTAGCTTTCTCCAGCCTCAGCTTCCAGCAGTAATGCAGGAATCCCACAGAGGTTTCAGGTAGTGTGTTGCCAGTGGAAGACAGCACGGGTCAGGAAAAGAATGCCCAGGCTTAGAAATGTGCACCTGAGCTCTGTGGAGGTCATGGCCAGGGCCACAGGATTCCGGTGGAGTGGCAGGGAGCATCTAGCAGGGAAGCTCGGGGCTGATGGTGGGAGATTGATTGGGAATGCCAGTTTGGAGAGTTGAAGGTGTCCTTACTCAGTTCTTTCTAGAAATGGGGCTTTCCAAAATGATGACGAGATCTAGATGTTAACTGGAAGGAAGGGTGGAAATGGTGTGTTTTCTGCTGGCTTGAATTTGCCTTCTGAGACTCTGTTGTAATGAAATGTATTTTGATGCGCTGGCCTCCTGCAAGGGAAGGTAAGTTCTGGCCTTAGGCAGACAGGAGAGGACTAGACACTTGGTGGCTTGTTGCACGATGTGTGAAGTTAATGTCTGGTGACACAGGCTGCATGGTCAGCCAGAAAAGAGACTTGGCTTAGGGCCATATTGGTATCGCAGCGATCTCCACGTCAGCTCTGATTCCAATTAAGTCTCTGCAGAGTTTCTTGCAGTTGGAGCTGCCCTTTTGACATGTGTGCCTTTCTTACACACATGAACTTGGGGCTGTCTTAGATACAGCCTAATATGAGGGAAGGGAGCCGTCCATTCCATCACTTCTGTCGTCAGTCCGTTCTCTCTAACTTGTCAGTTAACTACCTTTATTTGTCTGTGTGTGCATGCATACCACACCATGCATGTTGAGATCAGGGAATGTGTGTGGGAGCTG
This sequence comes from Peromyscus leucopus, assembly GCF_004664715.2. NCBI lineage: Eukaryota > Metazoa > Chordata > Mammalia > Rodentia > Cricetidae > Peromyscus > Peromyscus leucopus. The sequence goes on from NC_051082.1 coordinate 9,814,497, forward strand.
GCTCTCTTTCCTCTTCGGTATTCCCTGTAATAGTTCCAGTCCTCTGCAGCCAGTTTCCATGTCTAGTTCAAGTGTTCTCGGTGCCTTTGTGACTGCTGTTTGTTCTGGTTTTGTCACTTGTGTCCCCGAGCATTCCTTAGCTCCCCTTCCTGTCCCTGATACTTAGGCACTTCTCATGGCCTGGTCACGCTGTAGGACTGGGCAGTGAGGTGGAAAACTTCTCACAGATGCTGACGGACATCTTCTTTATGTTAATTGCTTGTTGCATACAAGCTGACCTTTTGGCCACAGTCCAGGCTGGTATTTATGAGGCCCAGTCCTCCTTGTAAATGAGAATTAGAAAATAAAAGTAAACAAACCCCCAAAGATGTGCAAGGTAAAGCTAATCACCCATTTGTTGACTACTTTAAGCCAACAGAAATAATAGAGCTCTTCAGACAAAGGCGAGTCAGAAGTGAGTGAGGGTTAACTCACCTCTAACCACGGACTCTGAGGAGAGTTCTGGAAAATGTGGTGGAGTGGACACCGGGTGGGGGCTGGGCAGCTCTTCCATACATGCCACACAGCAGACAGCAAAGTCAGAGAATGTGGGGTGTGGGGTGAAGCGCCGCAGAGGTCAGGTTGCTGGGTGGGAGCACAGAGAACAGACAAGTGTTCAGAGAGCACTCCACACACACCCAGGGCAAAGGGTACAAGCGTGGAACCCCCTTTCACCGTTCTTCTTTCAAAAGACACAAAAATCAAAGGAAGGGACTTTTCCCGACCTAGACACGTTGACAAGTTTTCAGCATAGAGGGTGAAACGGTGCCTTTCCAGACTCTTTCCTCTTTCTGAGCCATTTGATAATAGAGTGATATGGTTATGAAGACCAGCATCAGTTCCGTAATTAATTTAAGTGTGATCTTGTATACGTCCACAATGATCTGTAAACTAGATCATTTTGCAGTAGTGAGCATGTTTGAGAATTGTTTGCGTGCAATGAAAAGTCAGGAATTACTGGATTTCACTAAAATTGTATTCTTCTGAACTTTGATATGAATGGATGAGTATATGCACACATTGTGGTATTTTTTTTAAAGATATATTTATTTATTTATTATGTATACAGTGTTTGGTCTGCATGTATTCCTGCACACCAGAAGAGGGCACCAGATCTCATTACAGATGGTTGTGAGCCACTATGTGGTTTCTGGGAATTGAACTCGGGACCTTTGGAAGAGCAGCAAGTGTTCTTAACCTCTGAGCCATCTCTCCAGCCCCACATTGTGGTATTTATGAACACATGGAAACATGGGACTAACATTCAGATCATTGTCAGCTGCTTAAAATAAGCCCGTCTTTTAATAGTCCGTTTAATAATTCCTTTATCTCAAACTACTACTACTACTAATAAGGTAGTTTCTTCCATCAAGGAATCACATTTTAAAAACAATTCTGTAACTACAAAATCAGTGCATACTCAAAGTATGAAAACAGTTGGACATTATAAGAATTCATATAAGAAATGGAAGTTCTTCGTTACTTTTGCAGAAGAATAGCCTTGTAGTTCGGCTGTTCTGCAGATAGGATTGTGTAGAGAAAGCTGGTGGAGTTGATGGCTGGTGCTGGCAAGGCATGCTGTGGCAGAGGTGCTCGCCAGCAGCCGCCTTCTTGTGGTACGCTGGAAGCCAGGGACAGCTTTGGCCTGCAGGCGTCTTTATGGGTATGGTATGAACACACCCTTTAAAAGTGATTTCTTCTTGGCAAGGCTAATAACAACTGAATCAGTTGTTTTACTTTTTATTGTTACTGATAAGTTATGCTGTGAAGACTATAATGGTATGGAACTACTTGGTGATTTCTCTGTGTTTCAGACTCAATATTATATTTATTTGGCACAGAACAGGAGATTCTTAGTTTGGATATGATCCTGCTAGTACGTTGCCAAGTGTAGCAAGCCAAGTCATATTTTTTTTTAGTATTAAAAGAAATGCTATCAGTGTTTTAGAGCACAGCTTTTCCTCTTGGAACAGAAGAGCAAAGTTTTGATGCATCTTGAGTTGATGATCTTCTGAGTTTTCATCATAACCAAGCTAACTAGTACACTGGACTAGTGACGCTTAGACGCTCAGAGTTTGCATTGCCAGTCCTTTTTGTCTGTCAGTTAAATGAACATGTATTCATTCTGGGTACTGCAGGGTGCTCCAGGATGCCCACGTGAACACCCAAACCCAAGAATGCCCAAGACGCTGGTCTGAGATGGCCCAGCATCCAGCATCCGAAATGTTAATGGACTAGACATCATTAATGTAATTTTTGGCTGTATATATTGTATATACTTATTGGATAGTTTTTCTTGTATTAGTTATAAGCTTTCTTTAATTTTAGACAAAAAGAGAGGAAATGTGGTGGTATTGTGTTCCCCAAAATATCGTGTACCTTAATAAACTTAAAGTTCGGTGTACTTGATTATCTCTGTGTGACTTCAGATCCCCGGTGCAGTACAGATGCTGTGCGGATGGTCGTACTGCAGCTTGGTACAACCCTATCTGAGTACTTTGAGTTTGCAGTTGATGGACTGCTTACGTGGGCAGGTCCGTGCATGTCTTCTCTGGCCTTGAGCTGTGTTTATTCTCACGTCTCTAGTACCTCCTCACACATAGTCATCCTAACAGAGGCATTTGAAAGGTACTTGTCTTTCTTGTATCGAAAAATATTTGTTTCCCTTCTTGTCTACATTTAGACTTTCCCATTTTTCTTGAGCCAAGACTATTTAGAGCATGCTATCAAGATTTTAAAATTTTATTACCAGCCAAGTTTTAAAGCTTTCTTTCCAGAAATAGAAAATAATTTTGTTTTTTTTTAAAAAAAATATTATTTAGGGATGGCACAGTGTGTGGAACATGCCGATAAAATGTTTTACTTTATGTAGAGAAGTGGTATTTTTGTACCTGAGTCTGCATAGACTAACAGAGGAGCTGCTGTATGCCATGACTTACAGCAGCCATGGAGCAGAAGGATAGAGCACGGTCCTCAGACTGGAGTGGCCTTTATAAGTGGGCGGTGGTGGCACACACCTTTAATCTTAGCACTCAGGAGGCAGAGGCAGGCAGATCTCTGTGAGGCCAGCCTGGTCTACATAATGAGTTCTTGGACAGCCAGGGTTACACAGAGAAACCCTGTCTTGAAAAGTAAAGCAACAACAAGAAGAGTGTGCAGTGATGTGTATGGAGATGAATATCACAACTGTGTGTTCAGGGTCCCAATGTGCCATGTAGAACTGCCATGAGTCTGGTTGACAGTGACAGTGTCTGTTAAACATCAGGCGTAGAAAAGCTGAACCCTCTGTCTCCTCTGAGTGGCAGTGTGTCTCTTAGAAGCCTGGCTGCTCTGTTGCTGAGAAACCTTGACAGGGAAAGGAGCTGAATTAGGAAGTGATGTACTGTGACAGTCATGTTCCTTGGCAAGTGGTGTAGAGTCAGTGGAGTAGCCATGGGATGAGAAGGCTGCTGTAGTGCTGGGTGCAGCTGAAGTCTTAGGGTGGAGAGGCCGATGGTTTGTGTGGTGAGTTACCAAACCTTACCTGTGTGAACATATGCAGAGAGACCACTGCAGGCTCAGTGCACAGACTATTTAGTTTAAGAAAAGCAAAGCCCACGAGCTCCCATGGAACATTTACTTCTGCCAAAGACACTGCTTTGAAGCGCCTCTGTTAGTGATTAAGCCTTTGTTAATCCTTGAAAATCTTCCAGGAAGCAACTAGGGCTTCAGGGACCCAGCTGCTGCCCTCTCTTTACTGCATGTTCCTGACTTCCCAGTCACCTTTGGCTAACTGTAGTCTTAAAGTTATTAAGTGGATCATTCTAGAAATAGATGTTTGCTAAGTTTGTTGTTGTTGTTATTATTGGGTTTTTGAGACAGGGTTTCTCTGTATAGCCCTGGCTGTCCTGGAACTCACTCTGTAGACCAGACTGGCATCAAACTCAAGAGATCCGCCTGCCTCTGCCTCCTGAGTGCTGGGATTAAAGGTGTGTGCCACCACCACCTGGCCATGTTTTGTAGTGGCAAGTTTCTCTGGTCCTGCCCTGCCCCACGGTCTGGACTGATCTCTCCCACCCGCAGTCCCAAATCGACTTATAAAATAATCACTGAGAGGCTTATATTAATTACAAATTGTGTGGCCTATGAATTCGGCTTCTTGCTAGCTAGCTCTTTCATCTTAAATTAACCCATTCCTATTCATCTATATGTTGCTATATGGTGTGGTGTTACCTGTCTGTTGGCATCTTGTTGCTCCTTCTGCAGTGGGCTGGCGTCTCCCTTGACTCCACCCTTCTCTCTCTCTCTGCTTGGATTTCCCACCTGGCTGCAAGCTTTCTTACCATAGGCCAAAACAGCTTTTTTTTATTATCTAGTGGGAGCCACACATATTCACAGCATACAGAACGACACCCCACAGCAATGTTTGCTGGTTTTTAACCACATGTTGTCCTGAGTAGGGTGATGAGATCCTGTGTTGCCAGTGATAGATCACCTTTTGCTGAGTGTAATCATAGTGTGTGTATTATCTGCTCACTATTCAACTTAGAAGGTATTGAAATGCTTATGTTCAAAGGACTCAATTTTATTTAATAATGGCCCTAAAAGGTGCTATAGTTGTATTTTATTACAGGTTGAACATCCCTAATCTGATGAACCCTGGAGGTGTTCAGCATGTAAAATCTATGTACATATCCATAAAACTCTGAAATCAGAAACACTTGTGTTTCCAAGCATTTCTGATAAAGGATAGGCAACCTATTTAGTTTTTGTTTGTAATCTGTTCTTAATTATAAATTTTACACACACACATGCACACACACACGTGAGCGTGCTGTAGCATGAAACACACTATATTGTGTTTGTGAATATACTTGAACTGTGAACCGTCTCTTAGATGGTTTGTATCCTCTTCAAATAAGGGGACTACTGCAGTGTTCATTCTTGGTGAAAGATGTCCTAGTTGAGTGTTTAGTTAAATTTGATACTAGCACAGAGAATTTATACTGAAGATGCTTTGAACAAAATTCCCGTGTTTTGGGATAGGTGCTTTCATTATGGGAAACCTTGTGTTAGGAAATAGATTTGGGACAGGGATAATCACCCAGGATTCTAGAAGAAAGGGCAGCGGAAGTCACCACCAGTGTTTTCGTGACAGTGAGGAGCAGCAGAGGAAAAAGTAGGTGACTGGGCCACTGAGTCTGCATTCTCAGCAGGTAAGACTGTGATGGTCCTTGGTGTTGCTACCTCTGGTTTAAGTGTCAGGAAGGTTAGTGCTAGGCATTATTTTAGAGGCAGCCCTGGAGTGTTGGTATGAGCATGGCTGAGTGGAGCGTGGGACCCTTGTGGCAATGAGCTACCAAGAACATCAAACAGGCGTCTTTGTGTGCTGTGCTTGGAACCCAACAGCAGAGGGAGAGCAGGCAAAGATGACCTCGTGTGTGCGGGCTCCCCTGCTCTATGCAGCCACCTGGCTTCTATTAACTTCGGCAGCATTGGCTAAATAATTGGGAGTTGAAAGGATGTATATGTGTGTGGTCTCTGTGAACCAATCAATAACCTTTTTTTATAAAGGTGCAAGTCACTCTGATTCTTTTCGTGCTTGAAAATGGTCTTTGTATAGGCACACAAGGTTTAGTATTTTTAACTTTAAGAAACCATTTGTGGCCAGCCCTCAAGAGAGACAAGAGAACCAAAGTGTCCTGGCCTCTCCTTGCCCTGTCTGCCTGTAGTTTGTTTTCCCTGCCTTCAACCCTCTTCTCTGTGTGTGATGATGTTTATGAATCTAACGGAGGCCACAGAAATCACTTAATGCATCACTTGGTTAAGTATTTTAGAGGAAATGTGTCCCAGAGAATCATGCAAATGGATCAGTCCCAAGGGGGAAGTGTAGACTGTGTTAACACCATCAACTCCTGAGGACACACAGAAGCCTGAACAGGCTGACTTAGAGCATGGTTCCGGTGGTGGAGCAGAGTTCTGAGTTCCAGTTGGTGACTACAGATGAGGTGTTGGGGTGCACCCATTCATAGCCATCCACAGAGATGTTCAGGAAAGGAGCATGCCTGCTTCCTCTGCTCTGCTCATCATTGCCTTTTACTTACTCTGTGAGCAAGAAGGAGTTTTAGGTTGCATTTCATGCCTCATGTGCATTTCAGGCATGATGGTTTTACTTGTAGTGTACGTTGGTGTGGCAGAGGACTTCCTGGCCTTCCTTATTTGACACCAGAAGAGAAGGAAAACAGCCTTTATTAAGTTTATCTTCAGTCTCTAGTCTTGGAAATGTAGCTCAGTTGGTAGAGGGCTTGCCTGCGTGCACAGGGTCTTGGCTTCCAGCCTTAGGTACCAGAGGCCAGTCGTGCTGGTGCACACAGAATCTTTCCAGCACCTTGGAGGGAGATGCCGAACTAGGATAAAATGTCATCTTCAGTCGGATAGGGAGGCCAGCCTGGGCTACACGAGACCCTCCTCCACAGACAGACGAACCCCAGTAAAGACACTGAAAAGATAGTTCTTATGTCAGAAAACAGACTATTCCAGCATGTGATGAACACATTAACAGGCTTAATTCAAATGAACATTGATTTGGAAGTGTCGTTTTGTTTTTACGTACACACGTCTGAGTTGTGCATACTTGACCTTAAAAAAAAGGCAACAAGTTAATACTAGACTTTTGTTTTTTTGCCCCTTGAAGCAGGGTCTTGCTTTGAAGCTCTGGCCACTCATGTGTCTGGCTAGCCTCAAGCAGCTGTAACCCTGTTTCTATATGTACTTGTTTGATAAGAGGAACTATTTGAATGCCACTGTTTACCAGGCACTGTTTAAAGAAAGTCTGAACCTGATTTGTGGATTTTAAGCTCTAGTAGGGGAGATAATAAAGAAGTCAGCCTTAGGGTATGAAGTATGTCATGTGTTGGCTGGTGATGTGGAGAGTGAAGCGCAGGGGAGTGTGGTTGCTGTTCTGAATGTTGGAGTAGCCCGAGAAAGTCACCTTCAAGGTAGACACAAAGCACTCGTAAGCTCTTCAGGAAGAGGACTGGGATTGCAGCTGTAGAGGCTGTGGGAAGGCGAGGGACCTCACTCGGACTGTCTGTCTAACTTAGGAGCATAAGGGGCGAAGCGGGATGGCTGGGTGTCCGGAGACAGTTCTGAGTAGAGGAATAAAGAAACCCTCTGCCTCCCACACTGAGATCAGCTGGGCTGGGAAGAACCGGCGGGAAGAGCAGGCACGATGGTGTTAGTAAGGGACATGTGGCTTCCGTGCGGGTGCATGTGTCAGGGATGAGAAGCAGTGTGTTCTCATCTTGAAGTACAGTGAGAGAGGAAGGCTGAAGCAAAACCTGGAGAAATGCACAGGAAATTTGCCACATTTACTGGTACTATTCAGTCATTATTTTTCTTTTTATAGAAATTATAGTTTGGAAAACCTGGTTACTAAGGGATAATTTTATTTATATATTTTGTTTTCATATCATGCCATTTGTATTTTTATATGTAAAGCTATTTGTGTATCCTATTTTTATAGGTCAAATTTCTACAAATAAAAAAATGAGGAATATAATATAGTGTACTACTGCCACCTAATGTTTGCAGCCTTTCATGTATGTGATTACAGCTGGCCATCCAGCCTTGATAGTGGCTTGAATACAGAATGTTAACAAATTAATTGAGGTTTATTTAATTGCCTTCATATTAGGCTCCTGTATGGATACTTAACATGTTAATTGAATTGTATAGAAATAGGATTGTGAGTTGAAGATTAATTTTATTGGCATCTTGATCTCTATTAGATTAAGCTCATTGGATATGTATTTGTTTTGATCAGTCCTATTGTCCCTCTATTCTCGTGGTTATTATGTTCTGATGGGTAGAGGACAGAATTAAAACAACACATAATAAACAAGCAAACAGTTAGCAGATGAGGGAAGCAAACAGGACAGCAGGCCTTGCTGTCTGTAAACAGAGCCTGTGGCTTAACAGCAGAACAGCGTCTGGAGGGGACGGGCTGGACTGTGGTGACTGCCAGAGCCGCATTCCTGTGGAAATGCAGTGGAAGGTCTCTAGCACTGTGTGGGAGATGCCTCTCTGGACGGAAGACTGATTGCTCTCGAGGGGTACATTCTGAACTGCCTTTTGTGCTTGTCTGTTTCTGGGTCCTTTTACCAGTAGGTTAGTGCTGAATGGGAGGGTTTGCTATCCATCTCAAGACATGCCCTTCACAGGAAGCTGATCTCATATTATCTCAAGCCACATCTCAGAGGGACAAACCTGTCCCACATGCCTGCCACGGGCCCTCTCACTCGCTAGTTAGTTCTAAGTCACTTGTGGGTTTTTTGTTTTGTTTTGTTTTGTTTTATTTCATTTTCTTTTGAGACAGGCTTTCTCTTTTTGTAGCCCCGACTGTCCTGGAACTCATTCTGTAGACCAGGCTGGCCTTGAACTCATAGAGATCCGCCTGCTCTGCCTCCTGAGTGCTGGGACTAAAGGTGCACACCATCACTCCTGGCTTAAATGTAACTTGTATAAGAAGCAAGAATGCCAGCCCAAGCCTGCAGAAGGGTTCAGTAGAGCCTCATGAGGTGCTCTGTGTGCCTTGAGGAACATTCTGGATATTTGGCATGCAGCTTTGAAATGAAGCAGGAAACCATCGTCTTCAGTTACTGCCATCTAAGCTACACTGTGAGCAGTGATAGGGACTAGACTGTCAGTGCTCTGGTGAGGACACTGGGAAATAGGCAGGTTTACTCATGGTATGCAGGTTTTCCTTTGCAAGCTCATTTTGTTTCCAGTGGAATTGGAAAGTATACTTCAGCTGGGCATGGTCTGACATGATCCCAGCACTCTGGAAGCAGAGGCAGGAGGGTCTCTGTGAATGCAAGGCCAAGTTAGCTTGGTTTACATAGAGAGACCCTGTCTCAAACAACAAACAGCAGCCAGGCGGTGGTGGCACACACCTAAAATCCCAGCATTCGGGAGGCAGAACCAGACAGATCTCTGTGAGTTCGAGGCCAGCCTGGTCTACAGAGCAAGATCTAGGACAGACACCAAAACTACACGGAGAAACCCTGTCTTGAAACCCACCCCCTCAAAACAAACAAACAAACAAACAAACACCACAACAAAACCAACAACAAAACATCACCTAAAAAGCATATGTAGAAAAGCCATAGATACCCTCTTTGCCAGTGAAGGCTGTCAGGGTTTAAGGTCTGTCTGTTTAGCAAATAGAACATACTCACCAAATTTAATACTCTTTCCTGGTCCCTCGTGAAATAAAACAAAACAAAACAAATGGAAGACATTTTTCCTATTACTAAAGAGTTTAATATCAGTTTGGAAAATATTTTTCAGAATAACATTTCATAACAACTGTACAAGAATCATTTAATCTTTAAATTTTGTTGTTGATTTTTGTTTTTTGAGACAAGGTTTCTCTGTGTAACAGTCTGTTCTGGAATTCACTTTTGTAGAACAGGCTGGTCTGAAACTCTCAGAGATCTTCCTGCTTCTGGCTCCTAAATGCTGAGATTAAAGGCATGTGCTACCACCACCCAACTTTTTCATTTTTTAAAATTTTATTTTATATGTATGGATGTTTTGTTTGCATACGTACGCACGCACGCACGCGCGCGCCCGCCCCCCCCCCACCACACACACACATTGCATGCATGCGTGGTGCATGTAGAGGCCAAAAGAGGGCTCTGAGGCCCTTGGATTGGAGTGAAAGATAGTTGTGAGCTGCCGTGTGTGTGTTGGGAATTGAACTAGGGTTCTCTGTAAGAATAGCCAGAGCATTTCTCCAGCCTCAGCCCCTCATCCTTTGTCTTAATAAACAGGTACTAGGTCAGGCTTGGTGGCATATACCTTTGATCTCAATATTGGGAGACAGAAAAACAGAAGAGGTAAATATAACAGCTTTTTGGCTCTGAGGTTAGGTGATGAATTTGACGAGCCCTGTTTGTGTTACTATACCGAATTTTGAAAGGCAGTGTTTTCTCTAGAGAATGTGATAACCCCTGTTTTCAAGATGGAGCATCTACATTAAAACTGTTTGTTGCTAAGTACAGTCTGCCTCCAGATCGTCATCATTCTCACCAAATCCCCTTGGGAGTCCATGCGTGCCAACAGGGCAGTGAAAGACATTGTACATTTACTTACGTCCCCCCCCCAAACCTTTGAGATGTTGTCATAGTTAAAGTTGGAGAAACATTCTCTAGGGATGATGTTCTTGATACTTGGTTTTCCTGATGAAAGCTCCATGTTTCACCTGAAGCCGTGGCTGCCTGTCCTTGTGATTAGGTGGGAGTCACTGTGGCTGTATCTCTACTTACACAATAGTTTCTGGTGCTGCCCTTAACCTCATGTGTTAATGGCTTGGCATTCCTGCAGTTAAGGGTAGAAGAAACTTTCAGAGATGATCTGATTTTAAAACAGCTCTCTCCTCTTTTAAATACTAAGAAAACATCTGGAGTCAGAGATGAGATTTATGGCAAAGTCCCTCCATCTCCGGTTCAGAATTCTTGTTTAAGTGAAACAGAACAGAATGTGCTGCTTCATCCTGTTCACTGCCATCTAGTCAGCTTTCCTTGACATTTTCTGCTCTACTGGTCACAGTATGGCAGATGATTTCAGAGGAGTTATGGCTGACGAAGGTCAGATCTACCTTACTTGAGCTTCCCCAGAGCTGACCTGATGGCCACTACAAGTATTGTGGGAAGTCAGCTCCTCTCGCCACCCACTGAAGTCATAAAACTCCAGAGCTGGATGGAACCAGTTAAAAGACAAGCAGCTTGGTGTGCTTTCCAGCTCCCCTCTGCTTCTCCTGGCCCAGAGTTTGCAGGGAGACTCCCAGGGACCACCCAGGAGACCCTTGGGTCCTTCCTGTTCTTGTCAGGCTTCAGCACCACTCCACCCTCTCCTGTAGGGTGGGCTGCATCAGCTCCCAATAAGTGATGGGAGTACTTTTACGTTTAGCCTGTAAATAGCTAGAGAATTAGTGTTTTAGAAAATTTATTTTGTGGATTAATTAGACCATTCTATCTTTTAACAAGTAGAGAATTTAAATAATATTTGTGTTTATTTGCCCCACCTTCATAGTTTGGCATCCAGCATTTTTCAGGCTCTTATTTAAAGTCAGTTACCTTGGACAAGGAAGCCTGTAGGAGCTGCCCACGGCCAGAGAACTCCTCTGACCCCAGTGGAGGTGGAGCAGGCCTACTGGGTGCAGGCTTGTCTCTCCGTCTCCATTGCACTCGGCAGTATCCTGGGGTGGGAGTGGGGTTACTAACAGCTTCTTGAGTTCTTCTCCTTGTTTTTTTTTTTTTTTTTTTAAATATACTGGGATTTGGGGTTCCTGAGAATTTTTTCCTGGCTTTCGTATGCCTGGAGGTTCAGATTGGAACTTTGAAAGGCCTAGAATTTTGTTAACATTGTTGTTCTCAAATGGATCAGTTCCTTCATTCTAGGTCATTGTTTTGTTAACTTTAGAGAAGACCACACAATTGATTGCCTTAATTTCCTTACCATAAAGTGAAGATTTCATGTGTCCACCTCCTAAGAGAATAGTTCTTATGGCATACCACTGCCGTCGGCATTTCCCACTCAGGCCAGGCTCTTCAGCCATGTGGGAGGAAGTGGAGGAGTGTTGATGGCATCTGCTGCTTGAGATTCTCCAAGGAGTTGGGCTTCATAGCTTGAGGTGTCCTCACAGGAAGCAGTACTGGAGTGAGAACCTGCAGAGACAGACACCTTGAGAAGGCAAGCATTGTCCCCAACAGTACTTCAGCAGCCCTCACTCGTTTGCTGGCCTTCACTTTGGTTGTCTTCTAACGTGAAGTGACTCTCATACCTCACCTGCCCGATCTGAACTTTGCTCCAGAAATAAAATATTCATGAAAGTGTGCACTTAATGTGTACTGTGATGCTATGGGGCCACTAAGTCATATTCACTATTGCTTAAAAACATTTACTGGGGGCTGGAGAGATGGCTCAGCGGTTAAGAGTACTGACTGTTCTTCCAAAGGTCCTGAGTTCAATACCCAGCAATCACATGGTGGCTCACAACCATCTGTAATGAGCTCTGGTGCCCTCTTCTGGCCTGTAAGCATGCATGTAGGCAGAATACTGTATACATAATGAATAAATAAATCTTAAAAAAAAAAAATTTACTGTGTTTGGACTTCAGAGACTTGATCACCATTAATTTGGAGTTATTGCCTTATGTTTATAGCTACTATGTGATTATACAACATTGTTTTATAGGGAAAACACAAACAAAACTATAATAAATACAATGTACAAAGTGCACTCCCCAGTCTTTACTTGCATGTATATACTTAAATGCAGTCTACCTAGAAGCAGGTGTTTCATTTTGTCCTAGCTGTTGTACTGTGGCTGGTGTGCATTGGTCAGTGTGTGCACTGAAGCTGTGGTTGTATTCAGTTGTGAGGAAGTCATTCTGATGAGCTCACTTTGTAGCAACACAACATGTAAGTGCTTTGGAGGAGCAGTGCGTGTATGCCTAGAGGAGGGGTAGCCTCCTAGTGCAGCAGCCACAACAGCCAGGCGTCTCTGAAAAACTGACCTGAGCATAGCAAGGGCTCTCGGGGGGTGGGGGGTGTGAAAATCATTTCTGAATAGCTCAACTCATAGCAGCCGGTGTGCATGTCGTTAATTCTACCCCATAGTTCCTTTCTGTCTCAGACCTTCTCTTGAGGCTTTCCGCTTTGGGCGGCCTTTCCCATCCACCTAGCTTGTTGGTAGCATTGAGTCTCAGAACCAGAGCTACTTCTCCATAGTGATCTTCCTCAGTATGTTTCATTGATAAACAACAAGTTGCTTCAAACTTAGTAGCACAAGACACAACCATTTGATGATGTTCATAGGCTCTCTTAGATGACAGATGAGGAAAGGGTAGAGAAGATCGTCTTATCTTATCTTGTGGAACAAGTGCTGTTGAATGTCTGGATGTTAAAACTACCCAGAGATGCTTTTAGTCACAGACTGGAGTGAGCTAGCATTGTGGCTGAGATATTCATTTCAGGGTAGTGGCCCCAGAGTGACTACATATATTATTAGGGCTCTAGGATAGCCTTTGTGACCCAGCCTAGAGTTGACATGGTGTGACTTTTACCCTGCTCCTTGGTTGAAGCATCCATGGATCCCCTTTTCAACAGAAAGAGACAGAAGCCTGTTGCTAAGTAGGTGTGCTGTCGAGGAATTTGAGGTTGGTCTTTAAACGGCCTTATCTAGTAGTATCTCAGGCTGTCACTGCTCCCCTTCTTACATCTAATACAGGTGCAGTGTATGTAGGTAAAGGTGTTATTGCTACTATTGTAATTAAATGTGGTTTGAAAGAAAATGGACCCCCAAAGGGAGTGGCACTATTAGAGGTGTGGCCTTGCTGGAGGAAGTGTGTCACTGTAGGGGTGGGCTTTGAGGTCTCCTATACTCAAGTTATGCCTAGTTTAGTTCATTTCCTTTTGCCTGGGGATCAAAATGTAGGACTCAGCTCCTTCTCCAGCACCATGACTGCCTGTGTGCCACCATGTCCCACCATGATGATAGTAGACTGAACCTCTCAACTGTAAGCCACCCAGTTAAATGTTTTTCTTTTTAAGAGTTGTTGTGGTGATGGTGTCTCTTCCCAGCAACAGAACCCTGACTAGACAACTAACCCAGTTTTCTGTGAAGATGCTTCTTGTTCCATGCTGGTGTTTTAGTCCCTGGAGTAGAGGTGTGTGAATTAAAGCCCGGAGCCAGTTAGTATCAGAGCTGATATCCTCATATCTTGTCTATTGTGATATTTCTCACGAAGATGTCTCGTGTCATATTGTAAAATTACAGAGCGCCTATGTCTCTGTTTACATTATGCTCAGCAATGGAACTGTGTATGTTTAAAAGGTGCAGCTATCCAACTGCCACTTGTTACTTCTGTCTCAGTGATTTGTCGCCAGAGGTAAACCCTTGTGCTAGATGAGTGCCATCTAATGTGGACACCGAGTAGCAAGCACAGTTACTCTGTTATGCTCTTCAGATAGGCATTGCAGACCATCTCCGACCATCTCTGCTCCACCAGACAGACTCCATAGCTGGGTCTGGCCTCTTTGGAAGGTGTCCTCACTTACACGGTTAGCAGTTGATGAACTGTTGCCTGGGATGTCAGCTGAACCAGCTCAGGGATTCAGCACATGCTGCTTCTCCATGTGGTCTCAGTCTCTTTTTGCATGGCTGTGTTCCAGGAGTGAACCTCCTGACAGTTTTTTAGGTTCCAGACTTGAAGACTGCTACTGTCAAATCTGTTATACTCTTTCTTGTTGAGGCAGTCACATGGAGCCACCTAGACTCAGAAGGAGGAATAAACAGTGTTAGTACTTGATAAGAGAGAGTGACAGTGCTGTATTATAAGAAGCAGCATGCAGAGTGATTGAGTGCCTAGGTATCCAGGGAGCCAGGGCACCACAGGCGCTGTGGACCAGCTTAGTCTGCAGTCATACTGTCTGCACAGGGGTCTTGACTGTCAGGATCTGGGCTCCACAGTGACCAAGGGTTAGTCTGTGTTGTCCCAAGGATGAGAAGAGAGGGATGCTCAGCCATGACTGACAAGGTAGAACTGTGTTTATAGATGCACTGTGGACACCTGAAATTAAAGGCTGCTCATGTGCTAAAAGAGAGACAGATATTGTGGAACCTGCCAGAAACTGGTTATGGCTTTGAATGCTTGTTGCCTCTCAGTTGTGAGAATTTATGCTACTTTACTATGCTCTTTCTGTGAGATTTGCAGGGATTCTGCTCTTTATGCGTGGATGATCAGTGGAAATCACACTTATGGATGCTTTTCAAGCGTTTCTAGTTGAAGTTTTTTCCTGGTTGCAACTGTGTAGCAGCCCATCCCTTCAAGCGTGGTTACTCTCCCCTTCTCTCTTGGCAGGTAATGAAGTCCAGACAAAGCTGGCTGCAAGAAACCACATTCTCTGTGTAAATAGCATGTTTAGTTTGACTACAGGGCATCTCAAAATGCTACTGCTATGTGATATCCTAAAAGAGCATTTTTTTCCCCCACAGATTTCATGTTTTGGACTTTCATAGTAGCATTACACCAGATATACTGCAAAATGACAGACGGAGCCTCTCCAGTGCCATGAGTGAATTTGGCAGTTCCAGAGACATGTGAATAAAGGAACATGCCTGAATGAAAGAACAGGATAATACTTGTTTTGGTGCTGATCTTTCTAAATGTGACATTGGGACTTTGAGTGAACACATGCACACGTACTTACCTGTACATGTAGAAAAATGAAGTTTTTAACCTTAAACCCCACAGTTTCAAAGTGTTTGTTAATGTTGATAATTACATAATGCAGTGCCCAGCTCAAGGCAGTCTGTCTGATGAGGATTTTGTGGACGTGACATCAGCTTGTACATAGTGCTGTGGCAGAGCCCTGCATTTTTCTCTGTGGGAGAGTGAAGCTTATTTGCTTAGACTGATGGTGGTTACCTTTCTAGTTCTCCATGCAGCCTGCAGGTATAGCCATGGGATTTTGAGATAGCATCTTTCTTTTGCAAGTAATATGCTTTTAGCTGGTGCATATATACAGATTGTTTATTTTACGGATAATTTCCACAAAGAAAAAATTCTCTTTCCTAATAATTCCTCTTTTCCTCTAAAATGACCAGTAGGATTGAGTGAGTGCACCTTCAGCCTCTCTCCAGTGTGTCTCAAGCGGGGGTTCTGTGTCCCAGGGACACTTGGCATTGTCTGCAGACATTTTTGGGGATGACAACGGGAGAGTGGATGCTTTTGTCATTTGGTATACAGTCAGGTACACAAGGCAACTGCACTTTCAGCGTTGCTTGGGTTGTAAGACCTGCAAAGGGAACCCCCAAGGGATGCTTTTTAAGTGTTTGTGTAAGCCTCCAGCATTTGGATAATACATGTTTTTCACATATGGTTAAGTGAAAAATTACATGTTAAATATCAGGTGCATTTACTCTTTCCTGTTTATTTTTCGGGTTATTTCTTGCCTTGTCTAGTTTGTGAGTTTTTAAAAATGGCTTAGGTACTTAGAGAGCTTGTGTTGTGAGCAGTCCTCATACATTCAGCAGCTCTAGACTGGTAATGACTGTGTGCAGCCACACCCAATGAATGCCCCTGTGGCTTGCATTGTCTGCTGGAGGACTTCAGCACTCACTGATGGTCAGTGTCTTGTCCTGCCCCGCAACTAGCCCACTAGGGCCAAGCAGGGAGCTTCCGTCTGCTGCCACGCCCACCCAGTGCTCTGGCTTCCAAGCTGTTTATCATTCTTTCTAGAAACACCTTTCTGGCCTTTTGACAATCTTGACTTGTTTTGTTTTCTTTTCAAGACAAGGTTTCTCTTTGTAACAGTCCTGGCTGTCCTGGAACTCACTCTGTAGACCAGACTGGTCTCGAACTCACAGAGATTCACTTGCTTTTGCCTCCAGAGTGCTGGGATTAAAGGCATGAGGCACCTGGCAATAATCTTGACTTTTAAAATGGCCTTTCAGTTTTAATGACATTACCTGCTCATTGATAATTTCAGAAAAAGTAGATGTGTTATCAGAGGTACTTATTTTCTGGAGAATGAGGTTTCAGAGTATCAAAACATCCTGGCACCTGGAAATTTTTGGTCAGGTTGTTTTAAAGACATAGATTGATTGAGTTTTATAGTTAATAAACAGTGTTTGGACTTTCTTTGGGAATTCAGAAGGAAACAGCTGTTACATTGGAAAAGCAGTGTTGCCCATGGTACCAGAACCTCTCATGCTGTCTCTGAGTATCCTATGGAGAAAGCACTACTGTGGTGCTTAATGGGGCTGAGCTTTGGGTAAGGACCCTGAAGGTAATGTCTTTCCTGTCTGTTTATGCAGAACTGCCTGTGGGAGGGGCAGTTTCTGGCTGCCAGGGTGAATTGGGGCAGGGTGGGGCAGGGCAGATGGAAGAATGTGGTGTGAGGGCAGCTGGGGTCTTTCAGTTTCATCTCCTGACCTGTTTAAAGCAGTTCTACTGAAAGGGGAGAGCTTGCAGTCTACCTCCAAAGTGTCCTGTTGAGAATGTTGTCCAGTCCAGAAGGTGGATCTTTAGATACTGCCAAGGAGAGTTTAGAGTCGACTCAGACGTGTCTAAGTTATGCTGGATTAAAGACCACAAATTCAGTTTTTAAAATATTGGAGAGCCACAAACATTTAATGTAAATGAATAAGCTTGAGATATTTGAGGATAATTACTGATGCTAATTGGGAAGACAGTCGGGTAAACTGCAGAAATTCTTGAGTTATGATTCTACAGTGTTTTCCTGTCGGTCTGTCTGTCATCCATCCATCCATCCATCCATCCATCCATCCATCCATCCATCCATCCATTTATCCATCTATCTTATCTCTCTCCCCTCCACCCCAACCCAAAAAAGGAGAATTCAAAGGTCCTGAACTTTGGTGGATGTGGCTTGTAGCAAATGCTTTGGCCTTAGGTTTGTTACCTCACAGGAGGGGACAGGCACATACATATTCTTACTGATACAATGTCACAGCAGCATGGAATATGGATTGAAATCTCATCAGCCAACACTACTGATGTTTTCCAACCATGATGACCAAGATTGATGGGACATTGTGAGTCGATAGTGACACTATATCCTCATTGATAGAATAATAGCCCATAGAATTGATAACTAGAATCAGTAATGTGTAGGGAGGTGGGTGAAGAGTTAGTGGCTCCACTCATAAAAGTGTCTTCTTGGAATTGAAATCTCATCATTTAAAGTTGTCTGTTTAGGAGACTCACTCAGGAGATGTAGCTCTGTGGTAGAGCGTGTGTTGAGCTCCACCTGGCCCAGCACATGGACATGCACACTTCTGTGCATACAGTTGAATAACACAGATCTGATTTTCTTGCTTTTGTTCTCTTTGAGTGGTGTTTTTTTTTTGTTTGTTTGTTTTTGTTTTTGTTTTTGTTTTTGACTTGTCCCTTTCAGATAGTGAGAAGTGCGGACACATAGTTCTCACCATTGTTTGTGGCAAAGCCATTGATGAGAAAGTGAGTGAAGGTGAAGGGCTGCTGAGAGGGGATTGGGTTAGGTGTGTGTGTGCGTGTGCATGTGCGCGTGTGCATGTGCGTGTGTGTGTGTGTGTGTGTGTGTGTGTGTGTGTGTGTGTGTGTGTGTGATTGGAACCAGTCAGCAGGGGGAGTAGAAGTCCAACTGTGGTCCAAGGTGGCAGGCCCGGTCCCAAGTGTCCGCCTTCTTGTTTATTGCGTTCCTTCCTCTCCTTTCTTGTCTGTCTGCTTGCTTTGTTGTTCAAGTGAGTGAGCTCTGTGGACGAGCCATGTTTTAGTTGGGGGCCTGTAGCTAAGGGCTTCAAGCAGTTGGGTTGGCACTGTGGCTGATGGCCACTGCAGTTAGGGTGCGGGCAGCTCTGCGCTGCCAGGTTGGATTCTCCCGTGTGGAGTTCTTTGCTTTTTGAAGTACAGTTGATTAAAGTTTAAAAATTTAAGGAAAGTTGTATGTAAAATAAATAAATTATTCACCAACCTGATCTGGTCCCTATTACATATTATAGTGAACTTAAAAGCTTCCTGATTGGCTCAGGTAAAATAGTCAGCACTAATGAGGTACTTCTTGATTGGTGTACTTTATAATAGCTACTTTTTAAAACATGGAATGAAGAATTAATGTCATATATCAGTTGACAGAAAAATTTCATCATGTGATTGACAGGATAATAATGAGCTAATTATTTGGTAAATACATTTTTTTCTGCATGAAAAATCCATTTTAAATGATATGTAGATTCAAGGCTAGCCCATCAAATACCAATTTAACTGTAGTATTGGTTTGTGTTGTGTTTGATGAGATTGTCTGGGACTAGCCCTGAAACACTGGAAATCATTGAGTCTGTCCTAAAAGCTGTCAACACAGTGCAGCTTTTATTATAGCCATGCCTTGCTGGAGCTAGAAAGACTCACAGTGTGCATGACTCCAACAGAAGAGTAGAGCTGGCAGTGCTGGCCTCTGTCTGCTTTCTGGCCCTGGCTATTCCAGTGCCTGGTAAACCCACTGCTTGTATGTTCTTCATGTCTTTTCGAGTAAATCCTCTGTGGGTGCCTTGTTAGGGCGATAGGCTGTGGTTAGTCCTTATAAACCTATGTAGAATTTCATGAGTTGTAATGGATGAAGCTGTAACTGAGGGCACACTTGGCCGCACAGAGCCTGTAATCCAGGTACTATGGAGGGTGAGGCAGGATTTTGAGTTTGGGCTAGCCTGAGCCACTGAGAGAGGAAAAAGAAGAGAAACCACAGGCTTGTTTTGAAGATGTGTGCATGGAGGTTGGATCTGCTGAGTGCAGGCTAAGTGTTCCAGTATTGGATTGTGGTCCTTGGTATGGTAGTGTGAGGTGTGCAGGGTGCAGTGGGAGGCAGTTAGGCGAGCATCCCCTTCCAGGAGAACAGGTCTCAGGGCCTCATCTCTTGAAAGGAAGGCATTGTGAGGGAGCAAGACTCGAATCTCTTTGGCTACTGTTCTCTCGTGGTCCTTGTCTCTGCCTCCTTGACATGATGAAGTCAGGAAGACTTTCTGCCTCAAAATCTATGAGGTAAAGAAACCCATCTTCTTCATAGTTATTCACCTCAAGGTATTTTGTTTTGATAACAGAAAATAGACTAACTCAATGGGAGAGCTACACACTCTGCTTTGAAGGTGAAGAATAATAATTGGATTCTGCTAAGAGTTTTGATAGTAACCAGAGTACACATGGAAGCCAAACACCCAGGATTCAGGTTGCTAGAATATGTGTAAACTGAAGTATTTTGAGAGAGAGAGAGAGAGAGAGAGAGAGAGAGAGAGAGAGAGAGAGAGAGAAATGCTGTGGCATCATATTAGATTACTGATAATTGATTTTATTTTTCTCAAATAAGCTTATAAAAATAATTTGATTAGTTTTTTTTTTTTTTTTTTTTTTTTTTTTGCTGCGGGGTCTCGGGGAGATGTTCATGATTGTATACAGTATAAAGGGACAAAGTAAAGGAGAGGAGTCTTGGATGTGTAAAGAGTATAAATTGTGTTGTCTTGGTTGATTCTGGGTATTAATAGCACTTAGGCCCCCTCAGCGTTGACTTTAGGTCCATTTAACAGCTTGTTAGAGATAGGCTGTGGTGCTTTAGTCTCTGACCTTGGTGGGCTCATGTCCAAAACAGTGTAACAGTGTAAAGTTGTTCAAACATTTTGCTGGATTGTCAGAAACAGGAGTGTTTGGTTTTTCTTACCCTTTATCCCCCTCCTTACCCCATGAAACTTTTTAGTGTGTGTGCTGGGGACGAGGGAGGAGGGAAGAGGTCAAGCACTGGTAATTGAACCAGGGCCCCGTGCCTGCTTCCTTAGTACTCCATCACAGCTTTACCAATCTGTTTTCACAAATTGATTGTTAGTAATACTTGGTTTTAGATTTATTGATGTGTATAAATACGCACTGCATGAGTGTCAGGGAGCTGGAGATGGTTGTGAACGACCATCCTGGGTCCTCTGCAAGGACAGCAAGCACTCGTAACCACTGTGCTGACTCGCCAGCCCCTGAAGTTGTTTCACGTTTCAAATTCGGTATTTGCTTATCTTTTCTCTTCTCTTTCCAGGATCTGTTTTGTGTTCTCTGCACTCTTCACACGTGTGAACTCTTTTTGCTGTATAGCACATTCTTAATGGAACCTACAGTAATGTTATAGGAGGCCTAAAGAAAGAGACTAGAGTGTTTTTAAAATGCTACTTTCCACTATTTTAACTATACTCATTTCTACACCTGACAAATGCTTTGTTCTTTTTTTTTTTTTTTTTTTTTTTTTTTTTTTTTTTTTTTTTTTTTTTTTTGGTTTTTCGAGACAGGGTTTCTCTGTGTAGCTTTGCGCCTTTCCTGGAGCTCACTTGGTAGCCCAGGCTGGCCTCGAACTCACAGAGATCCGCCTGGCTCTGCCTCCCGAGTGCTGGGATTAAAGGCGTGCGCCACCAACGCCCGGCAAATGCTTTGTTCTTAACTACTGATCTTTGTACGAATTATGGCTGCCAACATGCACACTTGGTCTCACAGAGGGTGCAGCCCCATGAGTGTGAGGGATGTTCACTTCTGGAAGTGCTGTGGCAGAATGGCCTGCACTTGCTGTCAGGGCCTCTGCTCTCACAGCTGGAACCTTTGCTAGTGATTGCACGCTGGGCCAAGTGATGGAGTTATTCTGCACTCTTGTTTTTCTGCAAAAGAGTATTTTTAAAAACTACATTAAAATAGGAATCTTGGAGCAGTGTGTTACAACTGAAAACTAGCTGACAGAAAGTGCAGAAAAAGGATCTCATAGCAGGGGGAGATGAAGGAGTTGAACACCACTGTCAGCGTCCTAGACCGTTGGGGAGAGAAGCAGAAAAAGAAAGGCCAGCAATAATTAGCTAAAAAGCGACCAAGAAATGAACAGGTAGGGTGTGTGTACTTCATGAGACTGCCACAGTGCCATCTGTCAGGTGGAGGAGACAAGACATGTAGAGCAAGCAGACTGAGGTCTCAGAGAACCTTCTGTGTGGAGTTCAAGTTGTCTGTCTGTCTTTCTCTTTCCTTCTCCCTTTTCTTCTCTCTTCTTCCTGCTCCCCCACCCTCCCCCGCCCCCCGTGTTATTTTTACTACATTTGCTATTTTAACCTGTCAGTTACAAAATAATTACTATGTCACTGTGGCTGGCGGCTCATAGAGGAAAATCTGCCGTCTCTTAATCAGAGGTGATTACAGTTTCCCCTGTCTGTAAACGTGCTTGGTGGGTAACGAGAATGCATTAGTCTCAGGCTGATGTGCGAAATGAAAGGCAGCAAGAAGCGGCGGCGGCTCCATTGTTGTCACCCCAGGCGTGTCTAATGAATCGTGTTTCCATGTTCTCGTGGTCACGCCAGAGAGTGCCCTCTGCCAGGGCTAAGCCTCCTGTAAAAGGCTCTGTAAGGTTACTGCAGCAGAACAGAAATGCTGGCTGAGGGGGCTGGGGAGGATGCCAAGAAGACAGCTGCATTTCAAAGAGTTGCAGCTGGGCGGATCACTCTCTGTGATAGCAGGGGCAGACAACTGTTGGGGTGTTAGTGTAAGGGGCAGTTGGGGCCTGTCCCGTCAGACTTTTAGTAGCATGCCGGGAGTATATGTTTACATTTCAAAACAGGTTGCCTCTCAAAAGTGGAAGGGAATAAATAGTTTTAATTTTTTTACTGTTTAGTTGAGAACAGCATTGAAACCCAAAGGCTGAGTCTTCTTGACTAACATGAGACCATCTTAGAGGAAGTTTATATAAAGCATTGATGGATTTAAGTGAGAATGCCATAACTGAATCATATGTGTGTGTATCATATACATGTATGTGCTATATAATGTGTGTATGTTTTATGTGTGCATCATATATCAGCCATATGCATGGTTTTCGTTAACATTGAACATTTCTTGGTGCCTAGAACAATAGCTCATACCTGTAATCCTAGAACTCTGGAAGCTGAAGCCAGAGATTGTCATGAGTTTGAGGCTAGTCTGTGAGACTCTGCTCAAAAATAAAAATTAAAAAAACCCCACATTTAATTTATATCTCATGATCATCCTTTGTAATTTCGGAACATGTAGCTGTTTAATAAATACCAGCCTTGCTTAAGAGTTTAAGTAGCAGTAACGCATGCTCACAAAGGAAGCCTGGAGTTTACAGTGAGGTGAAGACCGCTTTCCCAGGAGCCAGAGGTCACTGCCAAGCTGGATATGCCCTTCCAGACATTTGTCCATTTATTTTTGAGTATATTAAGAGCATAGGAATAAAATGCTAATTGTCATTCTAAAATGCTTGAGAAGAGTGGTGAATGGGGTGAGCTTGGATTTGGGAAGTCAGTGCCACACTTGATGATTTCTCTTTCAGTGTGAGCAATCTCAGCAACATGGGGCTGTTTTCTGTACAGCTATCTTCAGAAGGTCTTGCTCAGTGTATCCAGAAATCGAATTCTCTGACCTCCTTAGTAGAAAATTTACTGGCTTTACATGAGTCCTGTGATCCATTGAAATGCTAACGTGGGTCATGTCTCAGCTGCCAGTGCTGAGCAGAAACCTTCATTAAAATTCTGGCTATCCTGCAACTGGCAGAGGACCCATGCTGTTAGAGACTCCTTAGAAAACCGTTAGCCTGGTAAAAATGGCACGTCACAGCCACGCTTCTGTCTGCTGAGCATGATCAGGGTTGCAGTCCTTGAACGTTGTAAATAGGTCAGAGCAAACAGCACTTCCGTGTCTGCGTTCTGATCCTCCATCCTCTGGTCCTTAGCTGACTGATGAACCGACAGCGGCAAAGCTAAATGCATTTCTGATAGAGATTTGCTAAGTCAACCCAAATGTTCTACAGCCAGGAGCAGTTCAAGAGAGAGCAGTGTACTGAGTGCGTTGGATTTGATATCAATAAGTCCATTTAGTTATTAATGACTTCCAATAGATTTTACAAGGCAATCAATGACAGCAAAATGGTCATCAGTCAATGATACTGTGTGTAATTGGATTTTTTATGGGTATGATGCTATATTTCAGAATTAATCTGACACTATGCTACTTTGTTACTCAATTTTTTGTTAAGTCAATTTTTTAAGAAATCAGATATGTCAGAAATTCTCTGTCTCAAGTATTATTTGGTACAGTCCATCGTGAAATTGATGCTGTCTTATTGCAGTGTCTGCTTATTTTACCGTTGTCAGGGAGTAGAGGTGAGAATTGGAAAGTTTTAGTTTTTAATTACAGTTTTATGCATTGAACAGCACAATTGAAAACAAAGACAAGGGGGGCCTCCCTTTAGATCCGTGTCTCCTTAGCCACGTGTCACAGCCAATCTAACAAGGGACAGTCCTCTCCTGAGCCTTGCTTCTTAGTCTGTTTGCGTTTGTGGGGTTTGAACACAATTTCCTTTTCAGTAGTTTTAGTGGCTGAATGAGGATTTGTTTCCCACTGGTGCCCCTCCCCCTCCAGTGTTTGCAGCGGCCAATGTGCTCACTGAACTCAATGTTCTAGATAATAGGTTTCAGGAGTTCTGATGCCTGAGGTTAAAAAGCAGT
The DNA here is from genome assembly GCF_004664715.2 of Peromyscus leucopus. Classification (NCBI taxonomy): domain Eukaryota; kingdom Metazoa; phylum Chordata; class Mammalia; order Rodentia; family Cricetidae; genus Peromyscus; species Peromyscus leucopus. Next base: position 9,838,608 of record NC_051082.1, read on the forward strand.
GGGGAGGAAGAAGTGTTTCTGATGTGTAGACATTTGTTCTGTTTCAGCTGTTGCTGCAGTGTGATACATTAAAGAGACTTATGTATCACAGCTCAGAGGGAACCTGTATTCTTTGAAAGCGTTCTGGTTTAGGCCGTGCGCCGGGTGAGGATGGATGCAGGAGCTGAGTGCTGCTGGCTGGCTGTCTTCCCCACCCTCTCTAGCATCTCCCCATCACTAGTGTTGCTTATGGAACAGATCAGTGTCTGCTGAGAAACTCCAAGCCACTGAGTGTTTGCTACTTTGATATTTTGTCACATGGACACTTGGAACCTCTTATATGGCCTTTCTTTTAAAGAAGCATATTAATTCTGCAAGATGCAATGTTTTAAAAGTTGGGAAAAGTTACAAACTGAAGATCTTGACTATTTGGACACTAAGCAGTGATAATTGCTATTTAAAATTTCCTTTATAGAATAATTTCTTGTACTTTTACAGTTTATCTGAATGAGGATATTAAAGGAGCTAAGCGACAGCACTTTAAACAGATTCTGAGTTTAGCTTTACAACCCCAGTGAAGTGACCCCGTGCCAAGAGTGTGTGTCTGCACACAGTAGCTGCGGCAGCGCTTACTTTAGTTGCTGTTCTTAGTTCGGCTGTAACCCTTCAAACAGCAGAGGGGAGTGTTTGTGTCTAGGAATCCTTTGATTGACACTTCCCACTCATTTACTCTACAGACCTATTTGGTTTCTTGTGCCTTATCTTCTGATACCAAAAGAGTTTAAATTGATAAAGATAGCCTATGAACCAGTTTTTCGCCTATTTTTCTATTCATACTGAACTAATATTTAATTGGGAAGCTTGGGGTCTAGATTTAAAATGTTGTATTTATCACTGAATGGTTTGTAGGGCTTATGAAGAGAAAGCCTAGTACCTGCAGGTGTTCCTGCCCACTTTGTGACCATTGCCATGGTCCTCAGTCTGTAGGTTTCCCTCTCATTCATGAGAACCCAAACCCACTCCATAGTCTAGCTGCCTCACCACATTCAACACTGCCCTGAACCTCAGCATCAAATAGGATGAAGCGCTCGCTGCTGCCTTGAGTCTCAAAGAGATTCTACCTGCCTCTGTCTCCCAAGTGCCTGTCTTTTTTCCCCTTATCTTAGGTCAAGCTAATTTAACTTAAGAGGAAATTATCTCTTTTGATCTCCTCCGCCCCCAATATACAGTTAGGAAAAGAAAAAAAAAAAAGAATTTTAGGACTTCATGGGCATTGGATTCTTTTGGAGTTACTTGTGGGTCCATGGCATAACTTACTTCAAAGCAAGCATGCTGTTTCCCTCAGATGTTAAGTGTTTATAAAATTATAAGTCCAGGAAGCAATTTAATAGTGTAGCAAGAATTAATTTTTAGCAATCTGTCCAAATTCTTTATAAGTCCATCTAGATGTATTTTCATTAAACAACTGTGTATAATTCAGGTACTTTTGGGAGTGGCCTCCTCGGTCTAGCTGTTAACTTCATGACACCTTTGCTGTTTTTAAGAAGAACTGCCTCACATTTCTTCTTCCGGAGACCTGGGAGAGTCGCTTTGAGAGTGTTAACGGTGGCTCAGTTCCGAAGGACGGAGTGAGGGCTGATGGGAGGCTGTGCTCCTGACCATTCTCTTCTCCTTCATTCCCACCTTAGCCTGTGGTGGGACAGCAGTTACCTTCCCTTTCAGTTCCCTCTGCGATCGAGATGAAATCGTTGAATTAGTTCATTAACTTTGCATTAGAAAAATGTGTCAAAGTTTCTTTTTATTTGGATGTCCTTTTTACTGGTTCTTTTTTTTTTCTTTTTTCTTTTTTCTTTTCAGTTGTGGAAGAAGGACTCTGGGAAAATGGCCTTTCCTATGAATGTAGGACGCTGCTCTTCAAAGCAATCCACAATCTGTTAGAAAGGTAAGAAAGGGGGCAGTGGCGTGGCTTTGCGCTCAGGATTGCCCGAGTCCACTGGGCTTTAGAGACAAGGGGTCGTTTGCAGCGTGAGAGTTGTGTGTATGTGAAGCTCCTTTTGTGTTTCTGTTGATAGAAAAGCTTTAGGGACCGTATAGAGAACTCTGTGTTCCCTCCCAGTCCAACATGTTTCTTGTTCGGTTCCTGCCGTTCATTTCCGGAATCATTCACAGACTCACTGTCATGGTTCTTTCTACTCTGAATGCTGAGGTGTACGCTTCCTAAGGTCAAGTCTGTCCTCATGGAAGCCTAGAATCCCTATGAAAGTCACAGGGTAGTCTAACTCTCTGTAATAGAGGCCACCAGGCTCTGCAGTTATGGTTTTTGCAACAAGATAATATATTTAGGTTTCATAGCTCTCCAAATCTAGGAAAGTTCTCTCTCTTAATGTTCTTGCTGACACTGCCATTTTTGGTAAGTTAGGCCTTAGCTTGGCTCCTCAGTTTGAGGCAGTTCCTCATGATTTGATTAGACGTATTCTTTTTCGTAGGAATACTACAGAGTGAAGCTGTATCCACTCCGACTGTCATGGCAGCTGACACATGTTGTGTTGTTAATGACGTTAGAATCTGCAGTCACTTGGTTGGAGTGATGTTCTCTGTCAGGTTTCTTCACTCTAAATTAGAGTTTGGCCAGCTGTGATCATGGTCGGCCCCATTCCTGTTGTAATTTGTGGCAGACTAGCGGGACTGTGGAAGCTTCCTCTCTTCTAAACCCCACTCACTTGCTTTAGCATCTGCTGGTGATCCATGCTGGAATCATTATTGCCGTTATGACTGGAATATTGATTTGAACTGTCACCATTTCTTTTCTTACTAGTTGGCAGTCTCTTAGGAAGAAGAGCTTTTCACAGTTCCTCCTAGTCAGTCCCTCCACCTCTTCCTTCTGTCTCTCCTCCGCTCCATCTCCTCCTTCCTCCCTGCCCCACAGACCTACTCACATACATAAATAAGTCTGGGTTCTCTGAGCTGGTCTGGTGGCACACAACTGTAATTACATGACTTCAGAAACAGAAGCCAGAGGATCAGGAGTTCAAGGCCAAGCTGGGGTACTTGAAGTTTTTAGAATATGTATCGTGAGCTGTTCTCAGAACAGACTTTCCTATCCATTGATTATACTTCACTGCTGGTATTTAGATTGATGCCCACATTCTTGCAGAGTTGACTGAAAAGTGTTGAGGCAAGTTGTCCTTTGACATAGGCATTATTGGAGTCCCTCCTTCCCTTTTCAGCGGAAGAACGGCGGTCTAGTTAGGAGCTCCGGTGGGAACCATTGTCCGTTCTCCTCTGGAGTCTGCAGATGGTGCCCTGAGGTCAGCAAAGCTGGAATGGCAGTATAGTACTGTTAAATTCATATTCCAGCTGCTGGCTAGGATGGTCTAGGAAGACTATCACTGTATCAAGCATCACCATCTGAGTCATTTCAAAAGACTCTAGTTGGTCTGGAGAGATGGCTCAGAGGTTAAGAGCTCATGCTGATCTTCCACAGGACCTGAGTTCAATTCCCAGCAACCATATGGTAGCTCACAACCATCTATAATGAGATGTGGTGCCCTCTTCTGGCCTGCATGCATATATGCAGGCTGAACACTATACATAATAAATAAATCTAAAAAAAAAAAAAAAGACTCTAGTTCCTGTGAAATGTCTCTGCTTCTTCCAAACTTTGGAGCCTAGTACTACTTTGTTCATACTTTTCTTTTCTGTGAAGGTGTCACGTGTATGAGGAAGCATTGATTTGAAGATGAGATATTCATGAATTAAGTATTTGACAAACCCCCCCCCCCCAAGTAAACAAGGACGAAAGTACACCCAAACTCATTCAGGAAAACAGGAAAAATTTACTGTTTGCACACTTCTGTGTCAAGTAAATGGTTCATCAAGAATGTACCTTTAAATGGGATTCTGTAGTATGTAGGACAAAGCATATTTTTAATATTATAACTCACTGGATTTTTAAATCATGATTGATTCCTTCTAGAAAACAAAATCTTTTCTCAGTCCCGTGTTTTAGCATTTTTCTTTGTTGGAAAAAATTAGAAGACTAGAATAACTGAGTGGAAGGACATGCATGTAAGTTCCTTATTCAGGGAATTTACAAATTTATAATTTATAATGGAAACTAAAGCCTGGGCCTAGTTGAACCATTATTTTTATGAAAATTAATTGTGACATATAATAAAATTTGGGTATTAGTTTTGCTCGGAGTCGGCAGCCTGCTAGTTAGGTGTGGGGAGCCGGGGCCTTCGGTTTCTGTTAATGTGGTACTGTAATTCACCCACTCTGTCGATAATTATTATTTTCCTATAACTTTCATTATTTTGTACTATTTGACAGTCCCAGAATAGCCTGTTTGAATTCTCCTCTGGAGACAGTGAGCAGAGCAGCTTTTACCTTAGGAAACACTTCATGACCAAGCTTCCTCACTGTGATTCTGGGGTAATTTAAGGCCCTTTTGAAAAATGTGTGGCTCTGGTCCTGTAAAAGAGTCCCTCAGTCTCCTTCAGACATGAAGTGGCTGCATTTATTTGTGAATGAAAACCACTCCGCTGTGAGGCAGGAAGCATTGTAAACAGTGGTTCCCAGTTCCCTTCATTGACTGCCAGCAGACTCTGGGTGGCCGATCCATACTTTACCTTTTCTGTGTTTCCATCATTCACATCACTCGCTATAACTTTCCCCGAGTCTGTGATGTAGTTGGGTGTCTGCTTCCTGCCGTTTCCTGCTGTCCTCTTTTTCTTTCTGCCCGTGGAAGGTCAGCCTGATTTTTCTGGTGTGAGTTCTGGGAGTTCCTGGAGTGAAAACAGATGACCAGCTCAGGAGCAGGGCTTGTGGGATTTCTAAATCTTTTTGTTTAGTTTGTCTATTTTCAAAGCTTGAGAAGTGATTCATTCTGCGTTTTATTTTTTAAGTATAAAGATGCTTAATTAAAAGGAAAGTCCACTTACTAACTTGAAAAGCTCTTGCTTAGGTCTGAAGAGTTGTGTACATTGATCTTTATGAAAGGCTAACAGAATGCTGTCACTGCAGTGACTCATTAAGGACTCTTTCACTACAGGAGTTAAGTAATACTGTCATTTGTACACAAGAGCATTGCATTCGGGACTACTATCGACTAGTCCTGAAGCACCGCTCTATTGACGTTCTGGAGGCAATTTTAAATTGTAAGCAGTGTGACTTCAGATACTGGTTTCTCTTGTCACTCTTCAGTGTTTGCCTGCCCTGTATTTGCACTTCCAGCTAGAGTCATTTGTCCATTTAGAAGCAAACGAACCAACTTGCTGCTCCTGGGAACATTTGCATAAAGACATCAGACTGGTGAGAGCATCTCTGGCTGTGGTTTTCTGTTCTTCTAGGCGCTCATTCCTAGAAATCTTCTTTCTTAATTACCTATAGAGGATGGAGGTGTTTTGGGTTTCAGCTTCATCACCTAACCAACTGTGGACATGGGCCTCGGCCCCACCCACCACCCTTCTCAGTGTGAGCACTCTGGCTGCACTTACAGCTCAGAGGACAGCAAGGATCGCTGCTCTTAGAGTGCACTTAGCTCCCTCCTGGGATTCTGGTCTGCAGCATCCTTCTGTGGTCCCCTTCCTTGAGGACTTCCTGTCATGTGAGCAGGTTCTGAAGGAGCTTGTCTCATCTTCAGAGGGTGCTTAGTGTTAGAAGAAGATTTGCACTGAGCAGAGCAGAAGTCTCTTTTCCTGTTACTTTCATGTTTTCATTTGGAAAGCTATCCTTTGGAGCTATTTTCAGTCATCTTTAAAAATATTATAGTAGAGATTTAAACTTTTTTGTTTTAGATTTATTAATCTTATTTGTATGAGTGTTTCACCTGCATGTATGCCTGTGCACCAAGTGCATTCCTGGTGCCTTCAGAAGCCACACCAGGGCATCCACCCCCGCCCCCCCACGCCACCTGTGAACTGGAATTACCCACAGTTGTGAGCCACTGTGAGTGGTGGGAGCCAAACCCAGGATCTCCCAGGGAAGTGCAGCAAGTGCTCTGAACCTCTCATACAGTCTTCTTCCATGTAATTGCTTGTTTGGTAATCAGAGCCAAGTTCCCACCCTCGTGTTTGCAGTTCTTATAAAATCGCACTCCCCTCCTCTTCCTCGTCGCTCCTGCTTTGCCCCATTCTTTTCCTTGTGGAGGCCACTGGCCTGCGTTAAATGTTGCTGTTGCCTCTTTCTCCAGCCAAGTTAGGATCAAAGATGCACCATTATGGGAAGTCCAACCTCCTTCTCCTTCACAGAGAGGTAGATTGTCTGCTCGTTGTGCTGTCTGCCTGCTGTCCCAGCCCAGTACTGCCAGACAGCCCCTGCCTCTCCTTGCTGTCCTCCTGGCAGAGAGCAGAGAGCTACGGAGCTCTCAGGAATGGAGAGCCTGTGCTGAAGTGATGCACACCATGTCTTCATACACATCATCAGCTAAGACACAGGCCACAAGCTTGAGTAGTGGAAACTACCAAGGAGAGAGGTCGAAGTTGCATGACCATGCTTGATGTCAGTGGAATGGGCAGAAACATGTCTAATTGTCTGTCTTCCAGTTAGCTGTTTATGGCATGGGAACAGAAGTGTTTCTGGTGTGTGTGTGTGTGTGTGTGTGTGTGTGTGTGTGTGTGTGTGTGTGAGAGAGAGAGAGAGAGAGAGAGAGAGAGTGAGTTCCAGAATTTTCTGTTTTAGATCATGCCGTTATGCTTATTTTTCTTGTCTTTTGAGAAAGTAAATGCGCTTCTCCCTTTTTTAAACCAGTTCTCTTTTTGGCTAGATGCCCAGGGTGATAACATAGCATTAATTTGGTTTGTATTTATTGAATCTGTTGTCACTGAGCTTATCCCTACCTCTCTTTCACACACCTCTCTCCTTGCCTGCCTCACCACGTAAGAGTGTCTGCAGCCAAGGGCCGCTCCACCCCTGTCCGCCCTGTCCATCCCGTCCGGCCGTCCTGGCAGCAGTTAGGCCGAGTGTCATGCTGAGACGGTTTCCTCCTCCTCACGGAGAACAAAGTGTGCAGTCACTCTTGGGGAGTCTGTTGGTGCGATCATTTTTCAGTACTTCAGGCACCTTGACTGTTTCCCGTACTACAGTTGAGGGGGCTTTTCATGATACAGCAAATCCTGTTACCTGTCTGTGCTAATGAAGTAACACCTTTTGAACAGCCCAGAAAATGTGTGTAGTTGAAGACTTGGAGTGTTTTTGTACTGGAACGCCTTGCCTTTGTAAACCCAGAACATCTGGCACACTGCCTGGTTGGCATTAGGTTTGTTATTCTGATTTTAGTTTGTAACCCTCTGAAGGCTTTGGAATAAAATACACTTGCTGATTTTCATAGGGGCTTATTGCTGTCCCCAGAGGTCAGCTCACACTGCTTTGCACACAGTGGAAGCTTATTGGAGCCTGTGAAGCAGTGTGCTCAGTCATGCCGTGCAGGCAGAGGGGAACTTGACAGTGTGGATTTTGACACCCGAGAAGAGTGGTTGGTGCTCTCCCTGGTAGGGCACTGCTGCTGTCTGACTAGTGACTGCTAGGCTTCCCTGTGCCGGGTAGAGCAGCAGCAGAGAGAAATACGGGAGAAGAGCGTGCGGATCGAAGCTGCACCCACACCGACGACAGCATGTCCCCACACTCCTGGGCTCAGTGTCTGCTGGGTGGGGTAGAAACTGCAGCTCTTGGATTCACTGGGAGGAGCACAGTGACAGGTGCAGCCGTGGTTGAAGAAGGGTTATACCACATGGAATTCTGGCGCCCTGGGAATCACGGAAGAGTGCAAGAAACAAGCAGTTCCCTTTTTATGGAAATGCCACGTAGGAAAATGAGTCTTTTTTTTTTTTTTTTTTTGGTCTTTTTTTCTTTTGGTTTTTCGAGACAGGGTTTCTCTGTGTAGCTTTGGAGCCTATCTTGGAACTCACTCTGTAGACCAGGCTGGCCTCGAACTCACCGAGACCCACCTGCCTCTCTGCCTCCCGAGTGCTGGAATTAAAGGTGTGCGCCACCATGCCCGGCGAACATGAGTCTTTAGATTGGGGCCGCACTCTGTAATGGGAGGACATAAGTAAAAGACTGGAAACCAGTGGTTTTAAACACTTGATTGTCAATGTCTGGAAAGGAATCTTGTCTTCTGAGGCACATCAGTCAAACTGTTCACTCAATAATTCTTAGCACGGAGAAGGGGTGAAGATGTTGACGACTGCTTGTTTTTGTAGTAACCAAAGAATGACATTAAACACTGAATGGACTGAGAAGAGAGGTATATTTCTTTGGATTTGCATTAGGTAGAATGGACATTTCAGGTGAGGCCAGTCCTGTAGAAGGACCTAAGGCTGTAGTCATTTTACAGAGGACGTGAAGCAGAGAGGCCTTGCCTGGCTGTACCTTCCTGCAAGAGCAGTACCCACCAGGGCACAAGAGAAGCCAGTCCACCATAGTGAGGATGTGGGGTCAGCTGGGAAGGGGTCTGTCATCTCCTTCTCTGGATATGTTGTAGTCTCCTTAACAGAAACTCATTTCCTCTATCTGATGAAGGTTGAGGAGATGATGGTGGCACTCAGGATGCTTGGTATGCAAGTGGGTAGGATGTAGTCTGTGGGCAGCTCTGAAAACAGAGGGTGAAATCAGGTGTCATTGGGTGACGCTGTAGCAGAGGAACATGGAGTTTGAACTTGAGTCTCTGTCCAAAGTGCTAACCAGATGGGTTTCCTGCTGCTCCTCCCAGCTGTCCCTTCGGGGAAGTAACCCACTGGTTAGTCTGTGGCTGCTGCCTAGGCTTTGGGAGTAGATATGGGAACTTGCACATTGAGCTTCATTGTTCAGAACCATGAAGCACAACACAGGAACCGTACATGCTCACATTCATGGAACTTGCCTTGGTTTTTCAGCACGATTGCATTTCTCTTGAAATGTTGCCCTTGAAGGTGCTGACACATGGAAGAGATAATCTCTGCTCTTGCCTAACATCTCCGAACTCTGGCCTTGCCCAGGTGCCTTGGAAAGTGGTATCGGTCTGCCTTGCAGAAGGTTGCCACTTCAAAAGTGCCTTTGAAAATGTTGGTGATACCCAGGGTGACTACAATACATACCTGTTAGTGATTGGGGTTGTGTTCTGAAACAGTTTTTGGCAGAGAGAATTGTTTGCAAGAATGAGTTGTAAAATTAAATACAAATTTTGATGCATTCCCCCCCCCCCACCACCAAAAGAGCAAAGAATGGTAGAGTGGATAATTTATTTCTGATTTTTGTTTTGTTTCCCGAGACGGTTTCTCTGTGTAGCCCTGACTGTCCTGGAACTTGCTCTGTAGACCAGGCTGACCTCGAACTCACAGACATCCGCCTGCTGATATATTTTACATCTTGAAACTACTTTTCTTTAAAACATTTGCCTAGTTATGTTCTTCAAATATAATTAATGCATTTAAGTAGTGTTGGTTTTCCTGTAGGTGTCTTAGCAGCCACACGACCCCTTCAGTGTGATTTGAGGCCACAGTAGGAAGGGACGAGCTGTGAAGAAGTGAAGTCAGTAGGTTTCTCTCCCTGTCACCGAGTGCCTCCTGGTAAGAATGCACACACAGCAGACATGGCTCCAAGAGTGCCTTTCCTTATGAACAGGAAAGTAGTCTTCAGTATGTATAACACTCATGCCGGCTGTTTAATGGAGCAGTGCAGAGCAGGACTCGGAAGGTGCCGCATCACAGGCGTTCACATCCCCGTTGAAGAGGCATAGTCACAACTCTTCCATGGAGAGTTTCGTAGAAATGAGTCATCTTAACTGAGGAGTGAAACCCTGATTATGAATACAAGAGAAGCCACAGGCTTCATCAGAGACAGGAACACTCTTTGGAGTTTAAACAGGAGGAGAGGGAGCAGAGAACAGTAAAGGGAATCCTGGCTCACAGGCTGGGCGGCTGTTTAAGATGGCA